>NC_086286.1:41713628-42034670 GCF_963924245.1 Chroicocephalus ridibundus
TGAAGTGGCACCTCGTGTTTGAAGTGGCACCAATTGCTGAAGCTGCTGTTGTAATAGCCAAAACGGTGTATGCAATCTGAGTACACCTATTCGAGATTTCATTCATCCAAATGCATGGGTGTTGGTAAGTGGGGTTTATTTTAAAAAACAAGCCCAAAATTTGCCCCAAGTCAATTAACACAAGCAGAAGAGCATTCCCGGGAAACAGGGCTCCTCCAACACAACTTCCTACCAGGCGGCCGCACCGGCTCACCTGGCAAAATTCCTACACCTCTCTGGCAAGAATCATAGTGGCACAGGGATCTTGGTGGGAGGGGGCATTTACAACACTGCGAGGAGCAGTCAGACGCTCCCAGGTTTAATCAGGTCAGGACTATACGATGTCAAACTGCCACCTGTAACCAGTCGTCAGAAATGTCTGACACAAGGGTCTTCAAAGTGGGATGCATACTGTTTCGTTAGAAGACAGAAGTTTTCTTGCGTTTAAATTCATGTGGAAAAACTGCAGGCTTACCCAATGCTTCGATATCATTCTGAGTGCAGGAGCAATCATCCAAACTAAGGTCAACCAGAAGCAGATGGCCAGCATCTGTAGCCACTGCTGCCACCCCAAAGAGCCATCGCAGACTCTGATGGAGGTGCTGAGTGCTCACGCTGGGTCCTCCGTGATTCGCTATGGGTTCTATAGCGGTTACCTACAGGAAAACTACAAGTTACTATTTGAGCTCTTTGACAAGCTCAATAGAGAAAGTAAATACAGGAGCATCAAAGCATTGTTTGCCATTAGATCAAGAAAAGAGACAAAGACAAAAAAGCCCCGTACAAAAACCTGTTACTGCCTTCCATTTACTAGATTTCCTGCGGGTAAGTGACTTAACTTCAACTTACATGGGGCATTCTATTAGTACAGCTTAGCAATTTCCATTTCCTACTTCGCAGTAATTAACTGGAGGAAAACACAGAAAATCAGTTATACGCAAGAAACTTTATCGTATTCAAGGGGCTTAAGACAGACAAACACAACTACATCGAGGTCTCCCACCGCTCACAGCCCACCAGCACCGCGGTACAGTCTATGCCTTCTTTGACAAACGGGCGTTAGGATAAATCAGGGCTCCAGAGTCAGACGAGGCAGCGGCCAAGTTGCATGGGAGACACACCATTTCCATGGGAGCGAAACGTATTTAGAAAGCGTTGAAGGGAGAGACCAGCTTAGTAAAATTCACACTAGTCCGCATTTAGAAGAAAAGTAACAACCACATAAAGGAAAAGAAGCTTTAAATGCACACCAGCGCTTTCACGAATGTTGAGAAAAATGTTAAAAGCCAGCCTAAAGCAGCAGCTTCTCAGATAAAAAGGTGACTCCACCTAAAGGAGGAAGCGCACACTGCTCTCTCACGTGCCCAGCAGTCTGCACGCAACTGTCTCACAAGGCGAAGACAGACCTTTCAGCACACGTTGCAGCACATCCCAGGACAACACTGACTGCTAGAGCAGAGACACGAGCACACAAAGACTCCTGCGCTAAAGCTGCACGTATTTCTCTCTCTCAGTCACCCCAATACGAATGCTTACTACTAGTCATCACACTGTAGCATTACAAACAAACAAAACTCCACCTGTATTCTAGCAAGTCAAACCAAAGCAGCTGATGGAAAGCTGGCTAAGAAGTTAGTTAGTTAGTTGTTGCAGATTCTAAGATGATAAAAATGAATCTTGATGTTCTATTGACTGCCACCGATTCTTGTTTACATTAAGATAATGAGGCTAGGGGACACACATCATTTGAGTTTCTGGGTTACAGAAGACAGAAAACATCAGCAACATTACACCAGTGTGTCCCATCTACACAAACACACTAGTCAGAGAGCAGAGATTCAAGGACTGCAGGCTGAAAGGTGACCTCCCAACAGCCTGTCAGATAACTCACTAGAGGCTCTTTTTTCCTCTCCTAAGTCAACAGAAAAATGTGTTCTCCTCAGCCTGCTTGCTAGGCTGAGATTCAAGGCAATGTGTCGAAGTCATTTACAGCACAACTATGGAATTCTGAGCCATTTTAAAGACGGTATTTCTGATGGAAATCAAGCAATTAGGGCCAAACAAAGGTGCTTTTCAATGCCTTTTTGCGGAAGGAGAGAATCAGGTAACTCTGTGCTCTACAATAAAACCAGAAAACTTGTTTTACTCTCAGTAAACTCCAACAATAATGGCACATTAAGCCCAAGATTTTACAGCAACACCGTCTTGACTGGATACTCTCAAGTGACAGGATGTTAACGCACGATAGAAAAAATACCTCCTACAAAGAGACGCTCCAAAGCTTGTCCTAAAACAGGCCTACGCAGCACCTAACAACATCAAAGCTTCGTTTCTCCAATTAAAAAGTACCTACCCTCCCGGGAAGAACAACTGCTTTAACCACTCTTGAGAGTCCAAGGTCGTACAGACAGAGAACACTTCCCTCTGCGTCTTCCAACCCAACCAGCAGTCCAGTTCTCTTCTCCCAGGAAAACTCCTTCACCACACGAACAGTGGGAGGCTGTTCATTGACTCCACTGAAACGGTACGCAGAGAGCCGCTCTCCTGTCACACAGTTCACCACCTCAAGGTGAGGACCACGTGCCAACCACGCCAGGCCGTTTCTCCCTGTGAGAGAAAAGAAAGAGGACTGAAGCAAATGTCCAACGGAAGACTAAAAACAGCTGAAAAAAAATCACAGTGCCTGCCCCTTTCCTTCAATAAACGTACCTAGCAGAGGAAGACCGACCTACCTCATTCTAGTCAATGATTCAAAATCACCCGTTGAAATCCCCAAGCAATCCCTCCTAAAATTAACCACCTTGTTATTTTGCATTTGTACTTGTCATTCCCGCACCGAAGAATCTGGGTTGTTTGCGATAAAGATGACAAGGTCCTGATCGACAGCCTTTATACCATATTCGCCTTGGTTTTGCTAGAAATGATCTAAACGCATATGGGAATACAAGTCTTGGAGCGTAGAGGAAGAATCGAAGGCATTTTGTTTCACTGAACTACTGCCAGCCCAAAGGAAGTATGAGCTCAATTCCTGCATTTACACTCAGGTAGATAGATTCCACCTGGTCTTAACAGAAGCCTAGACCTCCAGATAGGCACCCAGCTCTACTGTCACATCACCTGGAAAGTCCACTTCAAAGTTTAACTATACTCACGTTTTAATATTAGCATTTGTCATCGCTGAAGCACCCTTTTTGTTCTCTCTCTCTAAACAGGATGCCTCTTAACAGCACCAACCTGACACAGCTGATACGATGACCTGAGGCTTCAGGTAGCCTCCAGGCAAGAACAGCTTTATACCGAGACCAAATTTAAAGGAAAATGCTCACCTCCAGAAAACCTCCCGCACAGCACAGAGCCGAGGGTTCCCTCATCTTCCCCAAGTGCCTGAAGAGTCACCTCTGGAAACTGCAGCAGACTGCTCGTTACCTCAGCTGTTAGGTCTCGCATTCTTCGCTGTAAATACAGGAAAAAATTGCACAACTAGACTCACGTCAGCCAGAACTATTCTTGAGAGTGACAGAAGTTTCATCAGTATGCAGTGAAAAATCCCCTAGACATCACCTCTAGCTCTTTTCCTTGCAAATAATGGCACTCGGGAGACTTTTTGCTCTCCCGGCAGAGCAGAAGGAGAATCCTTTGCTTTTCTGATGCCTGTGAGATCACCAACAAAAAGTGACCCAGACGTATCCACAGAGAAATAACAGGAAAAAGCCCAATACACTGAGTTCAAGTCTACTCACACAGGTTCGGAAGATGGGAGCTGAGAAAAATCAGATTTTAAAAAGCTTCTCAGTAACAGGTACAACTTTCCATTTGTCCTTTCCCTTGATTTCGTACTTTACCCTTTGTTACTTATTGTCAGTTGTCTTCTAGCAGCCAAAATTACCATTGGCCTTCACCTTAGGTACTTATGACTTCCAAACTATTTCCAAAGAAAGGAGCGTACCACGAGTCACAGGCTGAGGATAGATTTTTGCATTAAAAAGCTCCAAGAAGAATAAACATGGAAAAATTACATGTTCAAGCAGAATCACATTCAGCCAAGTCAGGGTTCAGGGACGTCAGTTTTGACTGACGGTAGTACCTGAAAATCCGTTTCAAGGGCCAACAATGCAATGGGCTTACTGACGAAAAAGCTAAAAATATGGCCAGCCGCAGCTGAAGAGATGGTTTCACAAAACATGCTGACTTCCCTGCCACCAAAAGAGAGGACTTGCCGCCGCCTCCCATCTCTCCATCTGCTCCTTTGTTCTACTACCGTACTCCTGTGGCTCACCTCGCACTGCCTTAACAGTGCCTTAGAGCACTTTAGGAGCCAAGTTCACTCCCTGAGCAGGCAGGAAACTCACCCAGAAAAGCAGGTGGTGTTCCACCAGCTTCGAGAGCTCAACTGCCTTGCAGAGACAACCAGCAAGCATAAGAGGTGGCACAAGGAAGGAGGCAGGACCACGCATCGGGAAGAAGGAGAGGGAATTTGTCCATCTCCTTTTTGTGGCAGTCAGCCCGGGCTGCTAGCTCATACCCGGGTGAAACGGCACACTCAGTTTGCAGGGAGGGCTAAAAACCCCTTCACTTTTAGAAAGGACACCACCCAGGACACAGTCAGGCATCTTTTAAGGCAACTTTTAACTCCCTCTTGCACGGAGAGACTCCCTAGCTCTCTGGGAAAGGCTGCAGCTGACAGGCGTCGTTCTTTCATTCCGCCAGAGGTGGAAGCTAAAGTGATTTCAGGGAAGGGTTATAAAAGGGTTTATAAAAGTTATACCAATTTTTGAATTGTTGTTCATGACTGGTTCCATGACATTTTCCCCAGAGAAACAGGAAGCAACTCACAAGCACTGGAGGAGCAGCAGATGGAAAAGTCACTTTCTGCACTCTCGTAGTCGTCAGGTTCAGTGAATTTGCACTTTGCCGGATTTTACTCCTGCAGAAAGAGGATTTAGCGAGTGAGTGAGCAGGTGATTTAGGGAGTACCACCGGGTCAGGTCTTTCCCGCTTAGGCAGAAAGCCTCCCCGCTCCCGGCGGTTTAGGCAAAAACCCTACATTTCATCCAAGCCCTAAGCTGTAGTCTAAAAAGCCACCAGCGTGACAGAGACGGTCTGTACCAGAATCCTACAATCGGCCTTATTTCACTCAAGTGCAGCCTACAGATTGTCTTGCCGAGTTTGTGCAGATGCTCCACAAGCACAAAGCTACAGCAGAAGGTGAGACGAGGAAAGCATTTCAGCTCTCTACCCCAACAGCCCCCAACAGCGAAGACCCTGTGTCTGATGCAGACCACAGATGTGACATCCCTCTCCATGAAAAAACAAACAAAACCAACACAGATCAGAACTTGACGCTGGAGCCACTTTACCCAGCTACCTCCTGCGGTTATTCCCCAACACGACTATACTTCCCTTCAAGAGTTGCAGTCCCCGTCTACCGTGGCGAAGCTCGCAGCAGTTCCCAAAGGCACTTCTGACCTTACGCTCTTTTTTACCTTGCTCGGTGCACCTGGACAGACAGACGTAGGCGCTGAGTGTCTCAGGACAGAACATACACGCAGCCTTCCCAGCACAGGGAGACAGTGGTGAGCAAGGCACTCCCAGCACACCACACCGCTCGCCTCTCCCAGCACGAATTCCAGAATCCCAGCACGAATTCCAGAATCCCAGCATCACAATGAAGAGAAAGGCCTTCCAGAATCACTGGAGGTCCTCTGGTCCAGCCCCCCTGCTCAGGCAGGGTCACCTACAGCAGGCTGCCCACGACCGTGTCCAGGCGGCTTTTGCCTATCTCATTCTGAAACATACTTTGACAAAGAGCAACCTGACAAGCCCAACTGCAAATGCATTTGCAACACGTGCAACAGGCCCGGCTTGTTGGTGACTCTCTCCTGCCAATTTAAGGCTTCTCTCCACCACACAAGTCAAGCAATACCACACCAGCAAAGCCCTGTCACCATTAGTTCTCTAAAACTGTATCCGACAGCTTCCTAGGTAGAAGGCACAAAATTAACAGAAGCCTGATTATGTTCGTTTCACTGTCTTAACAAAGCAAACCCCAGGCAGATCAATGCAGGAAAACCAGTTGATGCAGCAGGTGAACAAGAAGCTGTCCTCAGCAGAACAGGGTACGGTACTGTGTGCCCAAACGCCTGTGCCAGCTGCCAGCCAAGACCGATACAACCATCCAGAGGGAGCACCTCAACGACCCCGGTTAGCCATACACCCCACACAGGGCTCAGCATTCCCGACAGAATTAAGTCCCTAATTTTTATCAAACCCCCATCATTTTATCAAACATGATCAGGAAGCAATTATTAGATCTGAAAGACTGACGCCACGCTTCCTTTCTATTGGCAGAAGTTCCAGACCTGGAGTCACGGTTTATTAAGGAAGGGCAGAGAGGGGCGTGAGTAACAAATCTTAAAGATGACAAAAAGGGGAAAACATCAGACTCAGAAGACCAGAGGTTCATGGATCTGGCCGCAATGCCCGTTACTGGGAAACTCGCCTGAGCCACAGCAACGTACTGGTGCTCCCACTCCTTCCAGGCTTCCTCCGGACGGGACTCCCACGTGGCCTGTGTGCTCCGGATCCGCCACTCATTCCCAGCCAGCAGAAACTCTTCTCCCTCCTGCCTGCAATAGCCTTACTTACACTGGGTTTGGGCTTTTGTCTTGATCAGCACTTGATAAGGGAACTGACTCTGAGCAACTGGATGTGCCCACGCCAGTGCTGCACATGAGGACAGGGACCATTTCTCAAAGGCAGAGCTGTCTTCTTTTCTTCTCAAGTTTTTAAAAGCAATGTGTCTGTGGAGAAAAAAAACAAACAGAACACCTTTGAAAAAAAATCCCAAGTCACAGATATTAAGTACTACTCCTGTATAGCCAGGAGCTGCGCTGGAAAACCCGTGATTTCAGCAAAAATTCGGTACTGGTAAACCACTCTTAGAAATCCTTTTGCTCTGAAACAGGATATTTCACCACATCATTCTAGTAAGAAGCCATTTGCTACAGATAGGAGGGTTTTAAAAAATTTAAAACGGTGTTTAAATTTTAAGAGTAACGAAGGGATTTTATATCTTCAACATTTCCTACTAAAACTGTTTTCTCTTATCAGAGAAGACTTTCTAAACTCCATCGTAACATACGTTTCAATACACCATTTTATTGTATTTTTGTTGTATTTTCCCCTAGCCAAATGTGCACGAGGAAACCGCTAGCAGACCTCAGGGTGGGCTAGCCAGTGAGCAGGAGGAAAAGCCATCTCTGGAAAGATGCGGTGTCTCAGCCAGAAGTCAGAGACGGAGCCCAGAGTTGGGGCACAGACGACAGCTGGGCTCAAGGCTCTGCTGATCCTCTGGGGCTCTGCAAATGTGGCTGCGTGGGGGAACCTGCAGAGTGACAGCATGCCTCTGGTGTCACTCGTGAGCTTCAACTGCAACAAGCCAGAGAGGCGGCTTTCTGTGAGCTGCCCCAGTGCAAGATGGCAGGTGGTAAAGGCACGGCCCCGTCTCTGGCAGCCTGCGTAGCCAGCCGCGTTGCTGTCGTGCATGTGTGTGGTGCACCCTCAGCCTTGCTACTGGCCTGACCTGCAAACGGGAAAGCAGCAGCCGCATCCAAGGGTCTGGGACAGAGACACCCCCAGGTCTGGGGTGCACCAGGCCGGGCTCCTGCCGCCAGGAAGGACGAAGCCCCGGCTCAGCAGATTTGTAACAACCCTTCGCTACTTGGCAGACACCGGCATCAAGCTTTAAGCTTCGCAGTATTAAGTTCACCAACGCCAAAAAGAAACCTGTTCTGTACCAGGAAGACTACGGAGAAGAAGTAAACGACTCGTGAGACCCTATGGATTGGTTTCTGCCCGTAGCTTGTTTTCCCCACCAGAAATCAACAACAAAGCTATTTACGAGTGGTTACATGGGAACTGATGAAATTGCAGCAAACAATTTTATTGAAATAACAAGCCTGAGAGTAGCGTTCCACGAGGGGAAGTTCTGATGGGGGATTAAACTGCTCGGTTATCCTCAGACATATTTGCACACTGGGCATATTCTTGCAATACGATCCAGGCTTTATCCAGTGCACTTCCAAAAGGAGAGACGAATTTTATTTCCACCGGTGGAGGTGACCAAGAGCCTCCTTTTCTTGTGGTCCTGAAAAGAAAGAGAAGTATCAAATTGATTTTTTGATTACCAACAGTATTCAGTAGAGGAAAACGTTTTGCAATGTTGGAATTACAAAATCGATGCCAAAGAATTATTTATGGGCTTCTTTGAAGATAGGGTCAAGGCAGAAAACATACAGAAACAAGCTTCCTTTTGCTTTCGTTCCTTACCAGACTGTCCCAAGCATTCTCACTCAGTATTCGCGTGAGCTTTTTGAGCGCCCCCACGCCCTGATTTTAAGAGGCAACTCTCCTCAGACGGTTTTCCAGAAGGAACCGGAAAACACGGCCAGAAACAAGACGTTCTCTTTACTCGTCGTCTGACCCACTCCTGCCTTCTATGGGGAACTAAAGACCGTAAGAGCGTGGTTTCGTAAGGTGGAATGACAGGAGAGCACGCCATCACTGCAAAGAGTAGCACCCACTTGGCCTTTCCTAGCCCCTCCCTCTTCTGGTTCCAATAGAAAACTGAACCGTGAAGTGGGGAAAACGGTGCCCAGGAGACCAGCAAGCTGGACAGGCTCGCAAAGTCAGAGCAGAACTGTACCGCCAAGTGAGGAAGAGCAAGTGAGGTGGCCAAAAGCTGAATTGCTACCAAAATAAAGGAATGCAAGTAAGCGTTCAAAAAGCTTTTCATACTTGCTTGCTTTCTTCATTTTTGATTTTGCAGTTCTACCTCTCTTCAATTTTTGCTTTCCCACAGACTCTGTATATTCGGCATCCTCTTCCTCTTTAGTCGGAAGCTCCTACGTTAAGGCAAGAAAAACATTACTTATTCACAAGTTCTTACGCTTCTACAGAACACACATGAATGTTTCTTTCATGAACAAGTCATGACAAAGGTATTGCCGAAAGCATTACAGTTTCCCTCCACAAAAACAAACCTTCCATCTCAAACTCTCACACCAACCTAAAAGCTGAAATTCAGAAATCAACAGATAACACACCCAGTACGTTTAAGGAAAGCCACTGTGCCTTTTCTTGAAGGCAAAGCAACACTTATTAACCACACTATCTTCAGTCACCGAAGTTAAAAAAAAGCCTGTTCATGCAATAGTCATTACCAAAGAGACCGGCTTCAAACTGACCCAGATGAAACCAAGGACAGTGAAATGCTGCTTTTCCTTTCAGATCACTGCTGGGTGTGACGTTAGAAACATACAGTGTACTCTCTGCTACACACGACAGCTTCTGCGTTTAAGGGACAGAGAAGAGAGTGTTCAGTGTACGCCATCGCGTGCTCCATTTACCATCTAACAGGGTAAAAGGCAGCGATGAGAGAAAAGCTGAAAGTTCCAGTCGGCAACACTTTGTCAAACTGGCCAGCTCTCACATCCGACAGCTCAACCCTGCACTCTAAGGAGCCGCTTGGATTGCCTGAGACAACACAGCATATTCTAAATAGCTCCACCTCGTGTTTTTATGGTGCGAACAAAGGCAGTATCTGTTACGTATTTCCAGGGACTCAGATGGTCAAGATAATTTAATCCACGTGTAAAGATCTTTTCCCAGCCCTCTAAGTTGTAGAGCTAGCCAACACCGGCAGAAGGAAGAAGCCCCTCAACAGCAGCTTCCAGTCTCCATAGAACCTGCTCATTTTCTTGCCTCCTGCTTTGTCAAAAGTTGCTAAAGCATCATATTATAGCAACGCGCCATGCTTCAAAACTAAATCCAAGAAATACCAGTCTGCATAAGCTTTCCTTTTACACTTACAAATCTATGAACAAGAAAGCAGTAAGCAGTTTGCCCTAAGTTTCCCAAGTCTAGAACCATCTTCTCTACAGTGTTGGGCCAAATTCAAGTCTGCCATTCTGATTTGCAATTCCAGTTCTCAATTTAAGGAGGCAGGCAAACTCTATAAAAATCCAAATCCAAACACAGTCTATAAAGACTTTAACTGGAAAAAAAATCACTCACTGCAGCCCAACTTACCCCAACAGTCCATTCTGCGTTCGAGTTCTCCTCCCTGAATGATACTCTAGGTTTCTTTGCTCGTAAAGGAGGAGTGACCGATCGTCCCGGAGACGCGGAGGGAGTAGCTAGGGGAGTGGTGCGAAGGTTGGATCTGAGAATAGACCGAGGAGTAAACCCAGGAACACCAGAAGCAGATGTGGCCAAAACTTTAGCTCTCTAGGAAAAGAAATAAAAGCACTTAATTTAAAACCCATTAAATGTTCAAAACAGAAGGCTTCCCTTGTCAAAAGTAAGAGTTTAAATTACAAACCGAGTTTGTACCAGCAGAGAGGATGTTTAGCCCCTGCACTGCTCTTTTTCCAAAGGTACGAAAACCTTAACGATAAAAAAGCCCCGTGCTTTTTATGTCTACAAGCTTTTGGTTTGGTTGGTTGTCACTGGTGTGTTGCGTTGGTTTTTTTAATACAAACCTTAACCACAGGAGGAGTGGTAAGTAAATTCAGCTCTGAGCCTCCTGAAAAATTATTTTGTGAGATGGAACCATGCATATTTGATCTCGGTGGGCTGGATGGCATGAACGAAGTGGAAGCTCTGCATGGTGACTGTGCTGCAGAACATGAAGGAACAGGATGGACCATCAAATCAGGCAACCTGTTAAGAGACACGATTTAAAAGAGGAAAACAGATAAATCAATGGGGACAAGATCATGCTGCGTTCAAGAAATCTGACATGACACAGCACAAAAACATTCAATCAACAAGAAATATGGGTAAGCCCTCAGCTGTTCAGGTGATGTATCAGGCCCAGGAAGAAGTTACAGGCATTTCCTTTTTGTAATTACTTCTCTACATTTCACACTTAATTTCCCAAATCACTGCCTCTGAGGCAAGAGTAATCCCATTTCAAGCTGCACGAGGCATGTAAGTCCCATGCCAGAAGAAAATGTATCTACATTTCTGCGCTGGGACCACTTCCAATTCTCCACTTAGTCGTGTCCCTAAGTTGGCCTTTTGGTAGCATTCATTCTGTGGATGTACTATAGCTGGAACGCTTCCATGAAGATTTCGTAACTGGCGTCCCAACAAATGCATCGCGCCACTCTGCACCAGGGAGAGGATGTGTTATGGCTGGTGGTCCTGTAGCTCAAGGTCTAGAATTAAAAGGAAAATGTAACTGACTGTCATTCCCCTGAAGTCCACACGTACCGGAACTCAAGTTCATTTGACCACGCCACTCGTAGGAAAGTCATCTGACAACTACGAGCCTCCTTCCTGCTCTTTATAACTCTGCCAAATTTTAAGCAAAAAGGGCAGAAACAAAGCAGACACTGGGCAGGAGGTGGTAAAACAGGACTATTTGATCCCACAATCAAGTCTATCCGTATCTGTACACCCATACCTTGATGGTAATCATAGTCTTAGTTTCAGCTACCTAAAAGCCTGTAAACACACTTCCCAGAATGTAAACATATATGTATTTGCATAAATGAGATTACCATAGCAGAAAAACTGTCTCTCCACACAGTACTTATGAAGTATTGATTCTTAAATGTAATATGTTGAATGTGCAAAAAAGCCAAACAAGGCTTTAGTCAGGTGCACCTTCCTTCTGGCACACAACATAACGTATCTGAGCAACTGAATGGTAAGGCTGTCTGAGTAAGAAGACGTGTATTTATTGCTCAGTTGCACAGAAACTGTTTTAAGTGGGGTCGTCAATGGTGTGTAACATTGAATAGCTTCATAGAGTAGCTTTGGAGTAGTGCCATATTTTGTTCAACATTTAGCTTCAGCTGTAAGCAAAGGTGTAGAAACTTATTCCTAGTGTTTCAATGGATAGTACAAAAAATACAGGACGATTTTTATTGAGAACTAGCAAAACCAGTTAGTAACACCTAACAGAAGCTTGCACACTTGAGAGAACTTTCTCCTGGAGCAGGCTGCAAAGGTCGGCATCCAGGCGCCTTTTGGGTACCTCCAGTGAAGGAGGCCCCACTACCTCACTGCAGGCAGGCGAGTAAGGACAAAAGACCACATAACCTCAAGACAACGGTACGGAGTGAGGTGACCTTTATAACACGTAGATCAAGACTAAACTTTGTTAAAAGGCTGCTTACCTATCAACTCGTGAGAAACCGGTTTCCTGCTCATTTCCTTCCCAGACTTCTCCAGTTTTGCACAATACAGCACTGAGGAAATTTTCTCTAGTACACAAATGTCCTGCATTAGCTGGGTTTGTTACTGTGGATAATGGCGTTGGTCTTGAGACTGGAAAGCAAGAGGGGAAAAATATCAGCCTGCTGCCATCAAAGAGGTGGTTAGTTCTCCACCATATTTCCCCCCCCAAAAGTTACCTTCTCTTACGACCGACGCAGGCAAATGGTAAGGCTTGGCTCTCTCTACGGCCAGCTTCCTTTGAACTCGTGGAAGGATCTTGCCATATTGGGGTAATGCAGAATTTCGGGCAACTGCCCTCTCTCTCAAGCGAGGATCATGATCATTCTGATGAAGAAAAGCATAAAGCAAAACTTTAACTAATTACAAGAAGTTCCTTGCACAGACCTCTCCGTGCTATTTCGCATTAGTGAGCGGATTTCCTCTACGGGTGTGGGAAAACACCTCCACTGCACAGAACAGCGGCAAGTTCTACCCATCCACACACACCGATTTCACCTGGTACTTTTAGCAAAGTGGAAGGAAGACTGGAATAGCAACAGAGCCTACAACTTGAAGTTAAAACAATGCTGGCACTCTGCAGAACCTTCTTCTGATACGCCTGTTATCACCTGCAATTTTCTGATATCACCTGCAATTTGCAAACAACTTACTACATAGCAGGCTTTCCCTTGTTCTTCCTGAAACGCCAGTGCCCTGAATATACGGGACAACTGGAAATTACCCTGGACAACATGATGTGAAGATTAAAACAAGCAAGAAAAAGCGACCTACGCACACCACCTGGCCGCATGACAGTTTTCAAATGCAGGACCTACGACTTCCAAACCACCTTAGAAGTTTGAGTCACTGGAAAACTATGATTCCAGAAAACAGCAAACGCGTCACAAATCCAGAACACAAGTTCATGTAACACAAAATGTAATCTGGCTATTTTGAGAAATAGAGGTTAGACAAGAATTTTTGTCATAAAAGCCGTGAAATGAAAGTTGTGGAATTGGAGAGCACACTGAAACTCGCAGAAATTAAAAAAACAAAGAAAACCCACAGAAATTTAACCTGTGGATTGGCATCTAGCCTGCTCTCAGCTAGAAGAATACAGTTGCGTGCAAGACACAAGCGATGACATACAACCTACTCGTCATCCCACAGGAAGGAGTGACACAAACAACTTCCAGTAATCTAAGCCACGCATAACATACGTATCTCAATCACGGAATGGTAAGACTGGCTGATGGGAAAGATACATGTTTATTCCTCAGATGCAAACAAACTGTTCTCCGAGGGGTCAACAGTGGTGTGTAACATTTAATTTATAGCTTCATAGAGTAGCTTTGGAGTAGTGACATATTTTGGTCAACATTTAGCTTCAGCTGTAACCAAAGGTGTAGAAACTTATTCCGAGTGTTTCAAAGAATGGTATGAAAAAAACAAAGCAAGATTCTGAACACCAGCGCTGGTCCTTAAAAACTTCTCCAAACACTCCTATGAGAAAAAAAAATTCATTCCAAAAATCTGTTATGGCTCTGCCTTTTCTCTTTTCAAAGAGACGATGAACATTTTTCCTTGCTCCCACTTACTTGTTCGGTGTCTGTGAAAGGCAGCTTCAGCAAGTCTTCCATCAGGCCCATCTCCCGGCACATTTCGTACATGTGTTTTAAGAGGTCTTCTAAGTTTGCCTGAGCGGCATGTTGGTGCAACAGACCCCAAGCCTCCACCATGCACCTGTAATTAATGTTTCAGACGTAAAGGCATGTTAATAGCATAACCAAAGAGATGCCCCAAGAGTCTTGTACTCAAAGTTTAAAGGAAACTTAGGGGATGATGATTTCTATTCTTTGTTCTCCATTTTCACAAGATTTGCGTGACAAAATGGTGGGGTGTATTTCTTTACCTATTGGAGAGCAACACAGTGAGGAGAAGCTGCACTTCCCCGCTGCTTGCCGTGGGTGGCCTCATCAGCTGGATGTATCTGAGGGCTTGCCCATGCTCCCCTTGGCACAGGAGGGACTGAATAATTCTCTTGTGCTGCCATGACGCCGTTTTGATTGTAGCGGGATGAAAGAGCAGGGCCAGTGAATTCTGTACAAGTTAGAGATCGGGTTTTAAAATCATTTTCTAGATTATAGCTTTGTACTGCCATGTATCTCTAACTCAACTCTACCATACTTACTTCGTAATCATTGTGATCTAGAAGCCAAAAACCTTCAACAAGCTTAACAAGTCCCCAAGGCATGCCAAAGGCAGTTGCAAAGGAGTCGACTGAAGTTTCTGTCTCACTCGGAAAGGAACGCTTGATATCCAGCAGCAAGTAAATTGTCTGACATCAGGTATCTCATTAAGGCTAATCAGTTTGTAAGACCAAAACTTTATCACATTACCTTTAGAAAAACATAATCCAATAGGATGATAAAAGCAGAAAATACTGATGTATTAGTCTTGCCATTTAAGCTATTATAACCAAAAGAGTCAGGTCCTCACCACAAAATGACATTCGTGTGATAAATGATTTAATCGCAAACAGGATTCCAATTAGAATTTATAATTTATTAAAGGAATAAAGGCAAGCAAACAGCGCTGCGTGTGCCGGGGGTCTCTGCCCAACCAAGACACACACCTTACAGACCCCATTTTTGGTTTATATCTCCTATACTAGTACATATTCATAACTGCCTCTAAAATGGTTGGCCCTTGCCAAAAATGGGCGTATCCCCCCTCTTACAGGTCACTATGCAGATAACAACAGGACCGGTTTAAGCTGGTATTCTAGAATGTTCGCCAGGTGGCTCCTGCAAAACACAGACACGACAGACACACCGTCTCATCTGCGGCCAGACAAAACAACCCAAGGTCACACTTCACCCTGTGGCCCTAACACTGTTCCACACTGACACGGATCAGTTAAGCACATTTCACAATCCCCCATTTTCTTTTTCTATGGCATTGATTTGTGTTTTTGTTTCCATCCGAGTTAATACTTGCCGAATGGGTATTAGTTTTGAATCTTTTGTCTTTAGTATCATCAGGGAAAGGGTTTTCTCTTTCCCTGGTTCTGAATCAACAGGTACTGTAGCTATCTGCATTCTTTGTATAACTGAGTGTATTAGTCTAATAAAACAAGGTATAAAACATGGAATTATTAACAATCCTGCAAATGCCCCAATATAACAATCCCGATTTTAGTAAGCCAATCACCTCCCGTAAAGTTTTCCCAGAATCCTTCTAGGTCAACTCCAGTCCAAGTCTGAACTGGGACATGTGCAATTTTCTTCATTTCTTTTACAAGTTCATTTACAGCTTCCCCTTCATCATCAATTTCTAAACAACAATTACTAAGGTTAAACTTCCCACAAACACCTCCCTCTTGTGCCAGCAAATAATCCAAGGCTAAGCGATTTTGATACAAAGCAGTTCTCATCTTGGTATTTTGTCTCGCATTGTTTTCCATATTTGAGGATTACTAATATTGCTCTCCATAGCCTCCCATGGCCATCGTTCACCTTGGTTTGTTCCACCACAAACATAACAATTAGTTACATTTAATGACTTAGCAATGTTTTCAGCAAGATTTACAAATAGATTTTTAGCAACTGTGGGAATTTCATATTCCACTCCTGTTTCTATTTCATGATAAAATGAGTTAAATAGTAGTCTGTGCTGTACCGATTCCCTTATTCTTTCTTTTATTTCGATATTATAAACCAAAGTCTGGGAACTTACCCGTCCCCTCCTAGTAGTTACTATGCACTGGCTGCAGTTGTTTGCCATAACCAGAGTCAAGGAGCTTACCCCAAATAGGACCAGAAGAGGTCCGGTCAGGGCCATAGTGATCGGCGGTCACAGCCTGAAGGGGTTGCAGCCCTTGGAAGACCTTTCAAGCCGCACCACTCGTTCCCCTCCGGTCTTGCCCTCTTCCTTAATCTTTTAAGGGGTAACCTTCAATCAAGAAACACTCTTTGATTAAATTGACAGCAATAAAGCCTAACCCACGGTAGGTTATATAGGGGAGTGGTGGCCCCACAGCGAATGCACAGAAATTCTAAACTGTTTCCTAGATCCTTGACTTCTTTTTTGGAAAATGATATATTTTAAAACATGTAGAACACTTTGCCCTTAAAAATAAACAACACCGTTTACACAATGGACTAAATTACTTTTCCTAATAGGTATTTATCCCTGTCCACTAATTCTACAGGAGTAGTTACAATGAAATTCCCACAGCAACTTAGCTTATGCTTCTTGATGAAGGTCTCTTTAAGTTCGTCTGATGGTTAGCTTGGCTTCTCCGGGCTCAGATGTGACTCTCCACTCCTTCACTGGACCTTTCACTCGCGACACGTGTCAAATCCTAATGGTGGTGTTTGAGCCATCATCCCAATCTCTCGTAGTTCTTTTAACTTTTTTCCAATGGATATTATATATTTTTGGATACTATAATCTTCAACTACATTATTCCCCAGGGGCATCCCTTGGGAATAAGGCATTCCATATAACATTTCATATGGCGATAATCCAGTCTCACTGTGTGGCTTAGTTCTTATGTTTAATAGTGCCAATGGTAGGCATTTCGTCCAGGACATCTGTGTCTCAATCATTAATTTAGCCAATTGCTGTTTTAATGTTTGATTCATTCTTTCTACTTTCCCTGAGCTTTGTGGGTGCCACGGAGTGTGGTATTCCCATTGAATACCTAATGATTGACATAATAATTTTATTATTTTAGAAGTAAAATGTGTGCCCTGATCAGAATCAATATAGTGGATTATCCCATATCTAGGTATTAAGTGTTCTAATAAGATTTTTACTACCATCTGTGCCGTAGCTCGTGCTACAGGCTAAGCTTCTACCCATTGTGTTAAATGATCTACTATTACTAGTAAATATTTTCTTCTCCCTACCTTAGGCAATTCAGTAAAATCGACTTGTATTCTTTCAAAAGGTCTATAAGCTGTTTTCCTTCCTCTCGTGGCTGCTTGTCGAAACACTTTCTCGTTTACTTTTTGACAAGTTAAACACCCTCGCGTGATTTTCTTTGCTATTTCAAAAATCCCAATACAGCCAAATTGTTTAAGGAAATGATCACTTATCGCCTTTGTACCCCAATGTGTTTGTGTGTGTAATCGTTATAATATTTGCCTGGCATAAGCTTTTGGCAACATCTCTCACCCGTCGGGCAGCATCTATTTTCCCTGTTCTGACTTAGCTCCTATTTTCTCTAATTTTGCCTGTTCCTCAGGGGTAAATTTCTTTTCTTTCTCCTCTAGTTCTTTTTCACTAATGTCTCCTTGTACTTGTACTACATTAATTTTAGTGACCTGAGTCCTCAGGGCTGCTTCCTGGGCCTCTCTATCGGCTAGGTTATTCCCTCTGGTTCGATAATCTAATCCCCTTTTGGTGTCCTCTCACATGTACCACTGCTACCTCCTTTGGTTTTCTTAACGCCTTTAAAATTTTCACTATTAGTTCTTGATGTATTAGATTCCTTCCTTGGGCATTAATTAAACCTCTTTCCTCCCAAATTTTTCCAGAAGTGTGGACTACTCCATATGCATATTTAGAATCCGTAAATATGGTCCCGCTTTTTCCTTGTAATAATTCCAGGGCTCTACAAAGGGCATACAGCTCACAAGCTTGAGCTGACCATGATGGACTCAGAGGTCCCGATTCTGTAAGTTCTAAATTTTTATTAATTATGGCATATCCTGATTTTCTCCTCCCTTCCACCACACGGGAGGAGCCATCTACAAATAACACTTCTGCATTTTCTAACTCAGTATATCTCTTAAGTCTGGCCTCACCTTAGTCTGGGTCTCAATTACCTCTAAACAATTATGTTGTACTTCCTTTGATGGCTCTCCAAACGAAAACTGTGCTGGACTCTGAGCAGAAGTCACCCTCGGTTCTAAATTGGGGGAGTCTATTAATATTGCTTCATATTTCAAGATCCGGCTGTCCATTAACCATTTTTCTGCCTTTTGTTGTAAAACACTCCTGACATTGTGTGGGGTATACACTTTTAAAGGAGCACTAAAGGTAATTTTCCGAACTTCCTCTATTAATAATGCGGTAGCTACCAAAGCTTGGAGACAAGCAGGCCATCCGCTACTTACTGGATCAAGTAATTTAGAACAGTACCCCACAGGTTTTTTTTATTCCTGCCCAGTCTTGAGTAAGAACTCCATATGCTGTTTGATTTGATGTATTCACAAAAAGATGGAAAGGTTTTTCTAAATCTGGGAGGCTCAATACAGGTGCTTGTATTAATGCCTTTTTTATTTCCTCGAATTTCTGGTCATCTTCTTTAAACCACTTAAGTTGATTACTAGTTAATTTTTCATATAGAAATTTTACCTTGTCACTATAATTTTCAAGCCATGATCTACAATATCCTAATAATCCAAATATTTGCCGAACCTCCTTTTTAGTTTGTGGGGGTCTTAAAGATAGAATCCCAGATATCCTATCAGAATCTAGTTTCTTCTTTCCCTTACTTAGCCAATGTCCTAAGTATTTTACTTCCTGTTCTACAAACTGTAGTTTTGATCGGGACACTTTCAATCCCTTCTCCCCTAGAAAATTTAACAATTTAATAGTAGCTTCTCGGGTCCCCTCTTCAGTTTCTCCTGCTACTAATAAATCATCTACATATTGCAATAATTTTATCTCCTGGGGTAATGTAAAATCCTGTAAGATTTTCTCTAAAGTTTGCCCAAATAAATTTGGTGACTCCGTAAACCCCTGTGGTAATACCGTCCATCTTAATTGCTGTTTCTGTCCCGTTTCGGGGTCCTCCCACTCGAAAGCAAAATAATCTCTAGATCCTTCGTCCAGAGGACAGGCCCAAAAAGCATCTTTCAAATCTATCACACTATACCAAGTATGTCTGGGAGAAATACGACTTAATAAAGTATAGGGATTTGCCACTACAGGGAATTTATTAATCGTTCGCTGATTTACAGCTCTTAAATCCTGTACTATTCTGTATGACCCGTCCGGTTTCTTTACAGGGAGGATGGGTGTATTACGAGGTGACATACATGGTTCCAAGGTTCCTTTTTCTAAAAGTCTGTCAACTACAGGTTTTAATCCTTTTCGACCCTCCATGGGTATAGGGTATTGCTTGATTCTAATCGAACGATGTGGATCTATTATTTGAACGCTTATGGGGTCCATTTTTATTTTTCCAGTTTCCCCTTCTTTATACTACATCGAGGGGTTAATAGCTTCTTCATCCTCCTGTGTTAAAGTATATAATTTGATCAGCAGTTTGTTCCCCTGACTCTGAATGCTCAAGTTTAACTTCAAAATCAGATCCCTTCCTAGTTAATTGTATTCCGCTTCAGGGAGTAAAGTAAATCATTAAGACAAATTTTCTTTTCTGTTTCTACTTCTACATCTTTCAAGATAGGGACTTTAAAAGGTTCTCCTTTTGCCCCGACTACTGACATATAATTCCTCCCTATCTCTATTCCTTTTGGAAGTTTCTGAATGGTTGATTTTTCAGCTTCTGTATCCACTAAAAATAAAACCTCCTCCTTATGGGGACCTATTAATAATTTTATCAAGGGCTCTGTTGATGTTTAAGTCCCCAAAAGATATAGCCCCTGACACCCCTATTCTTCTTTGAACATTTTCTCATCTTGTTCTCGCTTATTAGGACAGTTCCTCTGAACATGTCCCCCCTTGTTACAGTAGTAACAGACAGGAATTGTGAATCTCTCCCTATGAGGCTGTCCTCTGGGTGTCTGCTCTATTCTTTTTTCCCTTTTCTCTCTAAACGGATTCTGATTTTTCTGACTTTCTTTTACTGCTGCTACAAAAATTTTTGTCCCTTTTCCTCAGCAGTAAATAAGATCCCTAAAATGGATTGTATTTCTTCCTAGGTATAAGTATTAGGTCCTAAAAATTGGTCTAGTTTTTCTGCTACTCCAAGGGGATCATCTAATAGGGTCCCCATTTCTTTCTTGAAATTCCTTACATCTGTGGTATTTAATGGAACTGCCACAAACCCGATGCCTCCCTGATTGCCTCCGAGGGGTACTTCTCGTAAGGGATATGGAGAAGCTCCCCCAGATGTGACAGTTCTACTTCTCGTACATGCAGCCGGAGGTCGATCTAATTCCGGTGCTGTCGGTGGTGGAGGCAGGGGTAACGGTGGCACTGGTGGGGGTACTACGGCCCCTGGAGGGAGAGCCGCCGTTGGGAGGAGGATTGTTAGGATATGGAGGTGGTAAGTTATCCAGTGGTTCCCCTTTATCATCTTTTTCCTTCCCTTTTTTGTCTTTGTTTCCTTCTTCTTTCTCAGACTTTTCATCCGTTTTTAATGTAAGTATTGAAGCCGGAAAAGGACGTGAAGTCCTGATCCATAATCCTGCATAATCACTTTCCTCCTGACTAAAAGGTTCCTTTGAATTAACATATAGATTTAAGGCCTGGCAAATCCAGTCTTCTAAGGATCCAAAACCAGGCCAAAAGACATGTGGTTTTAAAGTTTTCTTCGGCCATTCAATCATACAATAGTGAACTAATTTTAATTTACTTTTTCCTTTTCTGGGGCCCCTTTCTTTCCAATTCCTAATCATTATTCCTAATGGACTTTCCAATGGTATATCTGGTAATTTGCTCCCTTTCCTCTGGTCCTGGGTCTTCGATTTTGTCTGACCCATCTAGGAATTTTACTGTGGCAATTCCTACAGCCCTTGGTTACCAGTAAGAGTGTCTTGCAGGGGGTTTAGGACCTATCACCCACCCACGAATCCTATAGGAATCGCTTCGGTCCTTCACCGGCCAAGTCCCTCGCGGGAGATTGGAACCGCGGTTAGAAGACCTCCACAATCACTTCGGAACCAGGTTCCGTCTCAATCACACTCTTACACACAGGCAACCGAATCCCACCCAACCGAACGGTATACACTTTAAATACTTACGACTCCGTCGTCTTTGTTCGGATCTTCGCGCGCAGAATTACAGGTAAAATAAACTGCTGCAGCCAGCAAAGGAGCTTATAAAAATAAAAATCAAAATCTTTTCTTTGCTTGCCGTTACTCAGGTTCAGGATGGCATTAGTCCCGACCTGACCTGATCAGGAGCCACCTAATGGTGGGGCGCCCCTCCTAGATCAAGTCAGAATTCAGGAACTAAGACCCTCCCGGACGAGCCCCCAAATTGTGATAAATGATTTAATCACAAACAGGATTCCAATTAGAATTTATAATTTATTAAAGGAATAAAGGCAAGCAAACAGCGCTGCGTGTGCCGGGGGTCTCTGCCCAACCAAGACACACACCTTACAGACCCCATTTTTGGTTTATATCTCCTATACTAGTACATATTCATAACTGCCTCTAAAATGGTTGGCCCTTGCCAAAAATGGGCGTATCCCCCCTCTTACAGGTCACTATGCAGATAACAACAGGACCGGTTTAAGCTGGTATTCTAGAATGTTCGCCAGGTGGCTCCTGCAAAACACAGACACGACAGACACACCGTCTCGTCTGCGGCCAGACAAAACAACCCAAGGTCACACTTCACCCTGTGGCCCTAACACTGTTCCACACTGACACGAATCAGTTAAGCACATTTCACGTTCCTAATAAATAACCAGAAAGAAATACTCTTTGATTTCTGTGGGGCATTCAAAAAGGTTAGCTTTAGAGATTTAAATACTTCGGTTATAAACTCAGCCTCCCTCTTTAGTCAGCAGAGCTACCAGCAGGACATCCAGATCATCTGAACATCCAATGCTTAATTATTAAAGCTAACAAATTCCACAGCTGTTTTTTTCCCTCACTTCCAGAGTAAATAAAACAACGTAACTATGGCGTCCGTACAGTACAGCTCAGCTCTGAATGATTAAAAATGGATTTAAACCAGTATGCAGATCACTCATTAGTAGCGTCATTTTCTCTTTCTGACATCTGTTTTTAGGGACATCATCTAACAAGACAGCTCTGGGCTATAAGCATTTCTAAACCCCTTGCGGGTTAGGCAACAAACAGCAAAAGCAAGGCTGTGTATTTCAGCAGCTTAAAAATTAAGTTTCTGCCCCATGACTTTTCTCTTCTCCCTGTTGCTTATTCCCTGTGCCTGCACTTTCAACAGAACCAAAGCAAGCACCGTGAGCTGCGCTGCAAAACCCGTGATTTCAGCAAAAATCCGGTACTGGTAAACCACTCTTAGAAATCCTTTTGCTCTGGAACTGAAATTGTTTTCCTCTGAAGCAGCATGTTTTAGCACATCATTCTAATATATAGCCATTTGCTACAGATAGGAGTGTTTTAAAAAATTAAAAACGCTGTTTAAATTTTGAGAAAAACTAAGGGCATTTTTTATCTGCAACATCCCTTACTAAACCTGTTTTCTCATATCAGAGGAGGCTTTGCAACAAAATATTGAGAAAGCACCCCTAAGACATAAAAGGAAGCTGATGCCCTCAACTCTGAAGAAGCCGATGGGCTTCTTTCTGGCTCTGTTTTTCACCCCAGCACCACTTTACACACTGCAGCGCAACCCAAACCTCCTCCCCACTTTTCAAGCAGTTTCTTGTACTGCCTGGGAAAGACTTAAACCAAACACTGATGTATTTCAGCGAGAACTCTTCGTGAACTACACCTGCAGAAACGGGAGCGAGGAAGACCCTCAGGCGATTATAGCACACGCCAGCACTTGCGGTTCTCTTTCAAAAGGCCGCGTTCCAGCCGGGCGGCTCCTGACAGCCCGCAGCCCAGCGGCAGCCCTCCCGCCCGCCGAGCGGGCAGCCCGGCCGCACGCAAACCGGCAGCCGCGCCCCCTGGAGGCCGCGGGAGCACCGCCCGCGCCCTCGCACTCACCGGGCCCACGCAGTTGAGCACCAGCCGGGTCTGCCTCGCCATGGCGGCCAGCGAGGCCGCGTCGCCCACATCGCAGAGCAGCAGGCCGACCTCCGCCCCGAGCGCCGCCTTCCCTGCGCACCGGAGACCGCCGTCACCGACCGCCGCTCCCTTCCCTCCCCGGGACGAGCCGCCGCCCCCCGCTTCGACCCTCGGCCCGCCCCGGCCCCTCACGCCCGCCCGCCGGCGGCTGCCACCGGACGGGGCCGCGGCGCGGGGGCCGAGCGGGCCCCGCACCAGGGCGCTGCGCCGCACGCCCCCCGGCCGCGGCCCGTACCCAGCCTCTCGGCCGCCCGCTCCAGCACCGCCCGCAGCTTCTCCCGGCTCCGCCCGGCCACGGCCCAGCGCAGGCCGCCGCGCAGCTCCCCGCCGGCCTCCGCCCGCGCCACCTCCTCCACCACGAACTGGCCGGTGAAGCCCGAAGCCCCGAACGCCACCAGCTCGTAGGGCCGCCCAGGCCCCCGGCCCCACCACCAACCACCACGGGCAGAGGAGCCGCAGCCTGGCTGGTCTCAGTCACATTGACAAACCCGTCTCCTGGTGCTGGCTCTTCACAGAATGGCAGGGGCTGGAAGGGGCCTTTGTGGGTCATCGAGTCCAGCCCCTGCTAGAGCAGGTGCACCCGGAGCAGCCAGCACAGGTTGGCATCCGGGCACATTTTCAGTACCTCCAGAGAAGGCGAGCCCACCACCTCGCTACAGGAAAGCGAGTAAGGAGGAAAGTCCACATACCTCCAGAGAAGGGTATGGAGTCAGATGACCTTCATAACAACGCAGGAAAAAAAGACACAACTAGTGGTTTCATCTGCCAAGGCACTTATTACCCAGGGCCTGCCTGCTTTTAATAGCTGGGGAATGGGGTGAAGGCTGTGGTTAACTGTGCAGCAGATGCTGTGGCGGTTCCATTAAGCAGTAACGTAACACTTGGAGGAAAGAGGTTAAACAAAATTCTAGTTCTAGTACCCAACAAGTCACTGATTCAATATGCTTGTGAATGAAAATTCAATACCCTTCAAGGGTTTGCTCGCTACAGCAAACACTATTACAACTTTTAACTCAATTTTTCTCCTGTTTTTGCTGTAAAACCATAGCGCAGTGAAACTATTTTATGATGAGGCTTTTACAGGCGTTTGGCTGTATTTTTATTGGAGTTCAACCCAGGAGAGGTGGTAGTTCATACAGTTACGCTCTGACTTCAGACTTCAGGCTTGCTAATAACAGAGAACTCAACACCACGTTTGTTGAGGCGCTCAATCAGTTTTGTTTTGGAGAAGGCAGCTCCCGGAGAATATACACCACCCCTGTTAATGAAAATCAAACGAATAACATTAGTGATACAGTCACTGAGCGCCACCTTTTTTGAGGTCAAAGACCTGCTTCCCTGCCTAAGAAAAAAAAAGCTACTGTCCTACAGGAGAGCATATGAGGAATCTGGCAAAGGCTGGTTATATTCATGGGTTCATTTCTGCATCCGGCAAACTCAACAGAAACCACTGCATTCACTGAAAATATAGCATCTGGTGCAATAGATGCTGCAAAAGCGTTACTAAAAACCTATGACTACATCCTTTCAAACTGGAAGGCAGATGGAGAGTAAATGGCTTTAAATCAGCTTGTGGTGAAGTATCTGCCTTGCACAGCGATTTGGGCGAGGCAACACAGAAATCCACAGGGATATGAGACCTGCATTTTCAAAGAGAGACGTGCACAGGGTAGCTTTAAAGAAGACCAAGCTGTTCTGCATGGGAAGGCACTTACCTTTTAGGCAGACAAGCTGCATCTTCCAGGAGAGATACACCTGCTTGAACCATTGCAATTGGTGTAGCAACGTAGCCAGGCTCTGAGCAAAAAACCAAACAACATAACAGCGTGTTGAAATGTAGAATGTAATTCAGACTTTTGGAGTGAGACTGCTGCATTTAGCCACATCTAGTCATTTAAAGAAGGTATGCTTCATTAACTCCTTTCTGAATATACATTCTTGCTGTCTCCAAACTCTACTTCAGGTGTCATCTTCCCCTCAAAGGAACTATCTGAAGACAAGTATGTTTCAGCTAGAAATGATAACCTGCCAGGGTTAAGTTTGATCTATTTAAGTTCACTCACAGAGGAGAAGAAATAAACAGGTCCAGGCTGTAACAAATGAAAAACTATCCTTAAAGCACTCGCCCTTTAACTGCTGTACTCCGCGAAAATGAAAATCAATATGGGAAGTCAGAAGGAAAGAGAATGACAAGAATGCAAATGAATTGGCTATTTCAAAAAAAGAGGTCACAGTGAATACTAGCATCCGAGCTAATATTCTGTAAAGGCTGTTGACTTTGTCCCTGTTGCAAGTGTTCCTTGAGGGTGAAAGTAATAGCAGCGGAACCATAAACCACTTTTAGAGTAGGGAACAGGAGGAAAAGCAGCGAGCTGCTACTAACGTACATACCTGGTCCTTTCACTTCAGTGCAGATCTTTACATTTGGTTTGCCGTTCTGGGGATCTTGCCCCTCACTGTAACCCTCACCAAAAAAAGTCATTGTAAAAGAGGTTCCATCCATCTGTAGTGGACAAGGCAAGTGTGGTCACCAAAACAGTAACTCACATCAGGTAAGCATAAAGAGTAAATCTAAGTATCTATTATGCCAAATACCAAGATCCATCTAAACGTAAGAGTAGTTCTTTTGAGTTATTGCTCAAAAGGTAGAATTTCATCTACATTTTTAATCACTTCCAATTTGTTAGAATTGTTACTGCTCTAAAGTCCATTTATGCTCTGGCTGCTTTCAGTCCTGGGTTTTTGCTACTCAGTCTCCCTCTGTTATCACCTTGACAGACTGAGTGCTGTCAGCCATCCATGGAAATACATCAGACCCAGCAACACAATCCATTTTCTCCTCATATGAGTTCCACATACTTCCATGTCTAATAACAGAAGGCATGCTTATTCAAATATTCAAAGCTATCTGAACAGCCCCACACACAATGTGCATTTAGAAGTTATTTCTTTCAGACTAAGCAGCTGACTCTGAACTACTATTCTGCCATCACTGTAACAATTTTTTTTCCATAATTGTGATGGTAAACAGTCAGTTACCTGTTTCTGGGTTGGTCCTTTCTTTGTGAAGCGTCCAGCAGAGAAAAATTCCGGGTACTACATAATGGGGGGGGACAAAAAAAAAAAAAAAAAAAAAAAAAAAACAATGATAAACCAGAGGGGAAAAAAAAAATAATCTCCAAACACTTAATTCTTTTGTGTTTTGAACACTTACTTTTATCAGAAGTTTTCTTCCAAAGCTAAACTTCACAAGAAGAAGAAATAAAATGCCAGCAAACATCAGCTTGATAACAGAGCCAAGACCACCTATGTTCACGTAAGCGCCATACTGCACCTGAGGCAAAAACATGTTTTCAGTGACAGAATTCACATCAAAATTTTTGCATCAATTCATTTGTAAAAATAAATCTACCCTAGAACTAGGATACAATTGTTTGATACAATAGACAGCTGTTTAAATAGTGCCTTAAACAACTGTCTTAGTTCTAAATGACTTTTTGAATAATGCCTCATAATTCATTATGAGAAGACAATTTAACTACAGAATGGCAAGGGGGTGAGCATGGTAAACAAGAGTGGAAAACTTTAAAGAAAGATGTGTTTTGGTATCTGATTTCAGACTTCTCTCCCAATATCTTCTTTCCTCCTCTTTGTGCTTTACTTAAGGAGAAATAGAGGTCTTACTTTAGACTTCTGGAATAGCAATGGCAAGCCTTTCTCATTAGTAGTTTCCAAGCGTATTTTTTGGAGTGCTGTCTTGCCTTTCTCTCTTAACTGATGCCTGTGATTCTGCCCAGCTGCTATACAGATTGTTGGTGCTGGTGTCCCCTCAGGAAACCACAGAAAACAAAAACATCTTTTCCACCACCACCACTTCACATTGCCTTTACTCTGCACACCAGACACCCGAAGTGTCAAAGAATTCAAGAATTCTCCAGATAAAGAATTCGTATGCTGCTCATTTGTATCAGAACGTTTACCACATGATACTGAGATGACTATCGTTACACAGACTACAATTAAGATGCTTTTAGAAGCTCTGCTGATACAACAAAAAAAGCATCTGCACAGGATCAGACTTTAAAGTATTTATCATTCCCGAAAATCATGAAGCCCACCTTTCAAATATTTCTGTGACTCCAGGCTTCCGTTCCCCACAACTACATACCCAGAAACCAGACAGCATGAGAACCCTGTGAGAGATTCTCGTAACTATTATGCCAACAGCAATAAGCAATCTCATCAGGTAAAGTATCAAGTAGCATGAAACCCAGAAGAACCTGGACCACATCAGGTCAAGCAGCTTCCAAAGGTGATCAACAGAACAAGCCCCCTTCTTTACAGAAGCAAAAGCACACCACAGTTCATTACTATTTACCAAATTACAGAAACCCAGGTATGCACTAAGAACAGTTATTACATAAAGGAAAGTTGCGTTGAAAATGGTAATAAAGACATAGTACACCAACTAACAGTAGCTTACAGGTGTTTCCTGCAACTCTCTGTGCAAGTAACGCTGAGACCGTTTCACAACAGAAACATCAGATCCCATGAATGGAATGGAGTATTGCTTGAATTCCTGATTGTAAAACACAAGTCCTCTGCAAATAGGAAAAAAAAAAGTCAGAAAAAAAAAAAACATTCAAATGTTTATGCAAACTGAAAAGACTGATCATAACAGCCCTACCAATACTGGCTTTTTCTCAAGCATTTTTATGACGTTATCTCTTTTCGCTGAAAGCAACCCATTCCAAATTCATCCTTCCTCACCTCAAAGTTTTATGCGCTCTAGCAAGAATGAACTTGATAATAAAAACAATATTCGCTTCACATTTCTTTTTTCCCTTCTACTGATCACTTTTGAAACAAAACTCAGAAGTTTGCCACATCACTAAAAATCTCTTAGAACAAGTTAACTTTGAGACCCAGTAAATGCTAGGACATATTCTGTTTTTCATTAAAGAAGGAACAAATCAGTAAACCTGAACTTACCTTCAATTCTACTAAACGAGCATCTACGTATTTTTATGATAGTGAAGTCCTAAATGCATCTTTTTAGTATTTAAAGTATATTAACAATCTTTATAATCAATACTGGAACTGTCAGAAGACAGCACATTTCACATCTTATGCTTTTTATACCTTCTTTTAAGTTTTGCACCAACTACTGGAACAGGGCTGTATCCTATCTTTTTTCGAAGCTTCCTCAGGTTGTCTTGATCTGCGAGGCCATAAACAGCTGACTTCCAGGTCCCATCATGTATACAAGCACCCTGGTGACATACCAAGAAACAGTAATTAATTCAGTATCTCAAGGTTTCATGTATTATTTTAATAATGGCCTTAGAATTATTACATGTATTAAACATTATTACGTGTATGTATTACGGTTACATGCATTAAAGTATAGTGAAGTGTGGTGGGTTGACCGTGGCTGAACGCCAGGTGCTCACCAAGCGGCTCTATCACTCCCCTTCTCAGCAGGACAGAGAGCGGAGAAAATAAGTTGGGAAAAAACCCTTTTGGGTCAAGGCAGATTAATAAAGCAAAAGCAAAGGCTGCATGCGGAAGCAAAGCAAACCAAAAGATTTTATTCTCTACTTCCCATCAGCAGGTGATGTTGAGCCGCTTCCTGGGAAGTGGGGCTTCAGTACACATAGCAGTTGCTCCAGAAGGCAAATGTCGTAATAAGGAATCCTCCCCCTCCTCAGCTTTTATAGCTGAGCAGATGGCATAGGGTATGGAACATCCCTTTGGTCAGTTCAGGTCAGCTGACCTGGCTATATCCCCGCACAGGATCGTGCCCACTCCCAGCCTACTGGTGAGGGGGGTGATGTTGGAGAGCGAGCCTGGGTGCTGTGTGTAGCCAAAACACCGGTGTGTTATCAACACCTTCCTAGCGCCCAATCCAAAGCACAGCACTATGACGGCTGCTATGGGGAAAATGAATTCCATCTCAGCCAAACTCAATACAATCTCCACTCCCTATTCCATACTATTTGCATCATACTCAGGTCCTGCATATTTAATACATACATACATGTATATATATACACACACACACGCATCTACTAATCATGCCATCGTATTTAATTTTCATTACCGAAATCCCTTCTTACCAACACTTCCAACTTCTACTACGTACTTAAACCATCTTTATACCCAACATACAGATTTATACATTCTCATGAACTACCATCCCCTGTTCTTTAACAGACAGATTTTACTCTCCCATTCCACAAGCTTCCTCCACGTGTTCATTAAGAATACACGGTGACTTGGGCTCCATCTGTCAAGATGGGTGCTCAGGACAGGATGTCTGATTGTTGGGCACCAACATCGGCTTGGTTTGGGTCATTATTGCATTATTTTAATAATGACCTTAGAATTATTACATATATTACACAATATTACATATATGTACTATGATTACATGCATTAAAGTATATTGAAACACACACATACAGACACACACCCACAAAACAAAACAAAAACCCCAAACAGCCAACAGTAATTCACTAGGATTACTGGCAACACACTGTGTATCTGTTATAGCTTACTTGTTTATGAATCCTTCCCACATCTCTGCAAAAACCACGTAGTTCTTCAAACAGCTTAACGCAACAAATGCTAGGTAGACACCCCATGCAAATGAACCTTACAAAAGGGTGTTTTCTTGGGATACTTTTATTAGCTCCTACCTAAAGTTCTTAGGCTCATCATAAACAAACTGCCAGCTTATTCCTTGGTCTGAATTAAGTTAACAACAGTTATTCGAATGGGCTACAGCGATGTTATCACAAATATCTCCGAGTTCCAAGAAGGTATAAATGAACTAACCTCAGGCCCAGATTTCACCATCAGGAAACTTTCAACACCAGTTAAGGTACCTTTAAGGGAAGAGAAAGCATTACTTGGCGTATGCAGTCATTAGTTCACAAAGCCAGAGTACACTCTGGTAGACTCCAGAAGCAGGCCATTGACAAAATTAGTTGTAAAGGCAGAGTCACATCTCCAGCTCAAAGTAAAATAAACTAAGATTAAGTTCCATAGCTATTTTAGTTAGCAAGTATCAGTTTTTTTATGTGAAGTACTTCAGTAAGAGTCACTAATCTTTAGTCATTCAGTTTTTCATTCATCTTATCTAGTTAACGAGATGATGTAAATGATCAAAGAAAAAAAAAAAGGAAAGAATATTCAGAGCCATATTGAGTTTTCTCCCAGTTTCAAAAGAAAAGATTACATAGGCTGTAAAAACTGAGAGGGACTTACAGATTTTGGTAGACTTTAACCACAAAAAAAACCCCAAACAAAAACCCCAAACCCAAACAAAACCCACAAACCTACAAAAAACCTGAAACACCCAAGATATTCTAAAACATTTCATTTTAGCATAGCTCATGTTTTGCAAAGAATGCTCAGTTGTGATGAACAGCAAAACAAAACAACTCCTCTAAATTCTGCTTTGTTTTACTTTGCTCAATTCCTTCTGACATTGTAAAACTGTACTTGTGTGGGCAAGCAACTGGGTAGATAATACCATAAACTCAAAATAGGAACAGATAAAAGACATCTTTATTCAAAAGAAGTATCAGGAATCAAATTATAACCCCATGAATAACCAGAAACTCATTTCCATGCCCCCTCTCTCCCTCCAGTCAGATCCAGTTTGAGTTTTCTTGAAGTTGATGATACACTCCAATGTAAAGAAATCCCACTTAATAGCAGTTTTAATAGTCCATGAAAGCAAAACATTTGGATACTCTTATCAGCCCTTCCAACTGAAAGTCAAGCCTAACGAACAAAGTATCCTCGTTTGAGATTAAGGACCAAGTACGATTTGCATAGAATTAAATCATCTCACATCTTTTCTCAAATATAGGTATCCTCTTCCAGTTACTCTCTAGCTGCTTTGAAAGAAAAAGGCACTGTATGGCACTGTCTCATACACTCAAACAACAGCTTCCCAGTGCTTGTGGTAGAAAAACAAAACTTATGAAATCTGACGACCCACTAATTTGCAGTCCCTTTCCCTCAGCCTTCCTGTCCCCACTGTCTCTTCCCTATAAGATTCTCACTGCACAAGAGACAGTATGCTGAGGCTTGCCTACCAACATCCATGTGCTGGCTGAACAGCCCGCTGCTGGCAACCGAAGCTTCTGTTCTCTCAGTGAGCAAACTTTCCTTTAATCCCTCCTCTACCTAATGATGAATTTTCTCCAATCTAATGGGAGTAAGATTTACTTCTAAATTTTTTATCTACCAGAGTGGGTTGAAACCAGTCAGCTGGTAAAGGCAGGCAAAAAGAGAGACTGAAAGAGTGTCCACATAAACACTGCTGCTTTAGGAAACCAGATGAAAGCATCAGTTGCATTTCTTTTTCAGCATAAGGTCACGCTTATTTCAGTCACCTTTCAACTTGTCTCTGGTGTACAGTACTCCCATATCCGCTGGTATCGAGTCAAAGCCACAGCTTCCAATGACATATACTCCCTTTTCCGCAGCTTTTTCGTTGTATTTCAGGTACATTCCTTCCAGAAACTAAAACACAGTCAGAACAAATATTTAAAGCAGAATTCCAAATTTGGCCATACCCGAGCGAGATTAGCCATCAGCACTTTACTGTTGTATCATAGCACCCAGCATGCTTCAAGCCTCTGACAAGTACGTTTAAGACAGATACATAGTACTCCTGCTTTACGGTATGAAAGCATCACAGCAGTGCAAAGAAATGCAATTTACACAGAATTCTTCCGTAGAATCACAACTGAGACTTGAGGCAGAATTCAAAAGTTTGGGATTTCCAGAGAAAACCTGAGAGGCTCTCGTCTAAAAGTAAGAAAAGTATACAACTAATACACACTACTGTACTTTAAATGAATTAATGCACCTTGAAGTTGTAGATCAGGAGGCAGAAATTGCCTTCACCTTCAAAAACGTTAGCAGAAACACAGAACATACTAAACAGATACTCCTTTAACAGATCCTTGATATAAGGTAGCATTTTTCTACTGCCACATACCTGGGGTTCTCCACTGATGTCAATGCAGCTTGCACCATTTTCAACACAAGCTTCTACCACAGGCTCTCCAAAGAATCTATACTGTAGAAGGAAAGAACATGACACGTAACAAAATAAAAGCCCCACACCACAACTCACACAGCGTGCTTTACCTAACATATGCATCTACAAGTAAACGCTTGGTGGCTATTGATTTTGCCAAGAGGGGCAGAAGAGTTACAGCACATGTAGTTTCTTGGGGGGCAGGGTGGGGAGAAGGAACAGCGTGATAAACTTCATGTTCATAATTGAGTTTGCTGCACAGATTACTCCACCGTATTTGTCTCATCACCAAGGCCAATTTCATAAATCCAATCTCAAGTTACGCTTTTTGTACTCGTTTTATCAGCATATTCCCTACTTAAAATACTCTGAATTTCAAAGACCTCACTTGCAGCTCTCGTACTTTGATCCCCTCTCAATCTGCTGGAAATATTGCAGCTGATAATTTTAAAGGGGCCAAGAACTTAAACCAGCAAGCCGATGGGCTACTTTCCAGCTCTGTTTTCCACCCCAGCACTCCACCCCAAACCTCCTCCCCACTTTTCAAGCAGTTTCTTGTACTGCCTGGGAAAGACTTAAACCAAACACTGCTGTATTTCAGCGAGAACTCTTCGTGAACTACACCTGCAGAAACGGGAGCGAGGAAAACCCTCAAGCACTTGCGGTTCTCTTCCAAAAGAGAGCCGCCGCGTTCCAGCCGGGCGGCTCCTGACAGCCCGCAGCCCAGCGGCAGCCCTCCCGCCCGCCGAGCGGGCAGCCCGGCCGCACGCAAACCGGCAGCCGCGCCCCCTGGAGGCCGCGGGAGCACCGCCCGCGCCCTCGCACTCACCGGGCCCACGCAGTTGAGCACCAGCCGGGTCTGCCTCGCCATGGCGGCCAGCGAGGCCGCGTCGCCCACATCGCAGAGCAGCAGGCCGACCTCCGCCCCGAGCGCCGCCTTCCCTGCGCACCGGAGACCGCCGTCACCGACCGCCGCTCCCTTCCCTCCCCGGGACGAGCCGCCGCCCCCCGCTTCGACCCTCGGCCCGCCCCGGCCCCTCACGCCCGCCCGCCGGCGGCTGCCACCGGACGGGGCCGCGGCGCGGGGGCCGAGCGGGCCCCGCACCAGGGCGCTGCGCCGCACGCCCCCCGGCCGCGGCCCGTACCCAGCCTCTCGGCCGCCCGCTCCAGCACCGCCCGCAGCTTCTCCCGGCTCCGCCCGGCCACGGCCCAGCGCAGGCCGCCGCGCAGCTCCCCGCCGGCCTCCGCCCGCGCCACCTCCTCCACCACGAACTGGCCGGTGAAGCCCGAAGCCCCGAACACCACCAGGTCGTAGGGCCGCCCGGCCCCACCGCCGCCGGCCGCCATTGGGAGAGAAGCCGCCGCACTGCCGGTCAGTGCCAGGCAGCGCCCGATACCACTCGGCCCCGCCCAGGCCCCGCCCTCCGCCGGCCGTGTCGGTGCGCGAGGACCGCCCGCGGTGCTGTCGTTACAGCCGTTGCGGCGGTTGTGGGGTTCGTGGTACCGAGTAGCGCGCGGTGCTTTGGGCCTGCCGGGCCCCGGCGGTGGCACAGTCCGGCCCCGCTCCCAAATCGGGCCCCCAGCCGCTGCCGCGTCCCCTCAGCGGCGGCGCGGCTCAGCCCTCGGCCTCTGCCTGGGAGAAACACAGAACCAGAGAATGGTAGGAGTTGGAAGGGACCTCTGGAGATCATCTAGTCCAACCCCCCCGCCAGAGCAGGGTCATCTAGAGCAGGTTACACAGGAACGCGTCCAGGCGGGTTTTGAATGTCTCCAGAGATGGAGACTCCACCACCTCTCTGGGCAGCCTGTTCCAGTGCTCTGCCACCCTCAAAGGAAAGAACTATGGAGCCCGGAACACCCCTTGCTCTCGTTCCAGCAGCTGGGAAGGAGAGAGAAGTGCTATCTTTCAGGTGATTTTTAACATACCGTGAACAAAGAAAGGTATTACAGACAGGAGGTTTTGGAGCCCAGCAGTTTAAGCAACATTTGTAGAGAGATGCCATCATTATTGGTCCCACGGCAGACATCATCTCTCCTGATAAGCACAACTCATTACTATGAGCTATTGCCATGAGCATTTCAGTATAGGTAATACAGATGAACTGAGGACTGTTACTAACCAAAAAGAAAACCTTAATTACCAGAACTAAAATGAAATACTCCAGTTCCCCCCCAACTACAGCAAATATGTTTCACTCAACAACAAAAACAGAACAACGCAAAATTGGACGTTCTAGTTGTGGTGGGGAGAAGCAGTGATTCTGCACAGCCACGATGGTAAGGAGCATTCATGACTGCGCAGCGCGGTGAGGTACGGTCATGTTTTCTGTGTTTTTCATGGCCAGGCTTCTCTCCTGGATTCCAGAGGCTCACAGCAATTCACACGGGAAGGAACCTCATAAATCCTGCTCGCTGGCCTTTGCTCCCAGGAAGCATCTGCCATATCTAAACCATTCCTGACAGATGCCTGTCTAACCTGTTTTAAAACCTCTAGTCATAGACACTCATACTCTTCCCCAGGGAATCTCCTCCTGCACTTTGTTATACATATGACTGGAGACAAGAAGCTAGACCTCGACGTCCTGTAGTTTCAGCCTCATACTATTTCTGCTGTTTCTAGAGGACATTGTTAAAAGATTTAATCCCTGAGGAGTATATAAAAAAGATGCTGCTAAACTGGAAAATTCCATGCATCTCCCCAGTCTTCCCTAGATTTAAAAACACTAATTTTTTTTGATCTTTCCTCACAGACCACTTTACACATACGTTTTTCCTGTCCTCCTCTGAACTCTCTCCAGCTAGTTGCCATTTTTCTTGAAATCTCGTGTCCACTACTAGGCTCCACATTCACATTGTCAGTGCTGAATCAATTGAGAAGGTTATGTGATGTGCCAGAATTTACCCCTGTTTCTACATGCCCTAAACAGTTGTCTTTTTTTTTTTTTTTGCAAGTGTCACATTGTTGATACACCTGCAGCGCACAATCTGTTCAACTCAGAGGCTTTTTCAAATCACTGCTGCCTAGCCAGACTTTTCCCACCTCAGATTTGTACTGGAGATCCGTGTCCTTTCTGAATACATTCTAAACATCTCATCTCTGAGGCAGCAGGAGATCCTCACCTCTAAGCATCAGCATCAACTCCTTGAGTAGTGCTGATGCTGTTGTTTGTAGGCCTACATTATCTGCTGTATCAGTGAAACAACTCAGTGTAACAAAAAACAAAGAGTGGGGGAGGGAAGGACAAAGACATTTTTTGTGCGCTTTTTTTAATCTAGATCATTTTGTTGATCTGATTTACAGAGCAACCCTGCAAAACCAGTTTCTTGTGTTTGAAGTCACTGAGCATCTCATTAGTCAAGCTGGTCTCTTACTACCTTCCTGTCCTTCCTACACACTGGGATAATTTCCAGCTGTGCTCATAATAACTGTTGAACTCCTCTAAGCTGCTTTCCTCTTACACTCAGTTTTTCTCTTCTGCCACCAATTCTCCATGTAAAGTCTAGGTTTTTTTCGAGGCCGCTGTCTTTGTTCTTCCATTCTCCCTTCTCCTTTGACAAAGCTTTGAAAAAACATTGCAACAATAAGCAATAGATATTTTTCCCCTAATTTGAAGTTAACAAAAATCATTATTTCTTTAGACTTTGCATTAACATTTAAAATTGTTCAGTGATAGAAAGCTCTAAGGAGCCTGCAAATTGCAGAAGAGATTCTGACATAGCTTGCAGGGCTGGCTGGGATCCTCAGCCTGCTTTCTTCATCCCTTTTCTCCAGAAGCTTGCCTCTCCTGCGTCCTCTTCCATAATATCCCCTTTTCACATCCAATCCCCTGTCACTCCCAGAAAACAAGGCAATTTATAAACCTATGACTCTGACTCAACCATTTGTAAAGAATTGGGACTGCACAAACTTCCTCGGGCCATATGTATTTGGTAAGACCTGCATGGTGTTGTTAGGCAGTGGCTTAGCAAGCACAAGCTTGTTTGCAGTGCTGAGAACCCTGTCTGCTCTCAGTGACTGAAACTTTACACCAAATTGGGCAGATTTACCCTGTTTATCAATCCACAGCTCTCAAGATTTTATCTACTTTTTCAATGTCAGCTATATTTCTTTAAAACACACCTGCTAGAGAAAGAAAATTCATGTAAAATGCAGCTTACACAAGCAAGAAATCAAGCTTTCAGAGCTTCAGAGGGACACCTGAAAACCAAATAGAGGGGCATCAAAACATGAGGCAAACCTGGGGTTTTTGTTGTGTTTTTTTTTTCTTTCTTTCTTAAATAAAATATCATTATGGTAGCTCCAACACATTTCTTCTTGAGAGACCTGTGGTTGTTCTTTTTGCAGACATCTCCAGTTTCACTCCAGCTCACTGTGTTAAAAAAGAACAAAAAGCAGTCTCTAAGCCAGTTTACATTCCTGCCTGTGAAACTAACAAGCAGACAGGTAGGTTTCAAAATAGCAATCAAGGCAATGTTAAGGCTCTGATTTTAAATAGAAGGCTTACAGCAGTCTTCACTAAAGGCAAAGGTTAACCTGTCTCCCTAGTTAGTGTCGCCAACGCAGGATTGCAAAAATTATGCTGTGGGAAAGCAGTAGGGTGATTTTCAATTTTTCCTCGTCCAATAGGAAGACAGGAAAATGCCAGATCTGCTGCCAAGTGCAGTTCTGCAAAGGAGGTTCCCACCTGAATCAGCTTTAGAAGCTCACAAAAAAAGATATTGCTGTTTCTTTTAAAATCTTGGTTTTCAGATTTGAAGGTGCTTATTTTTTTCCATGAGTATCTGCATACAGATACTTAAAGATTTCAGTACTTCATTTAAAGCCTCATTTAGCCAGACTGCCTCATTCTAAAATAACTTCAATTACAAGAGGTCCCTGCCAATTTCTTTGGGACAGAGAAGCACACAAGCACACGTGAGCGCACACACACACAAGCTGTATCTTTTCAAATTCCTTAAATAAAAAAGGACATGCCTGCCTTCGCTAGCTTCTGTTGCACCTGGAGCCTCTGGCAGGATTTGAGGAATCTGTATAAGCATTTATAAGAGCACTTGTACGTCCCTTCATTTCGTACAGTAGGTGTTTTGATAAAATCCTTCCTATCAATATTTATGTGTTTCTTGGACACCAGTCTTTGTAGTGAAGTTTTTTACACTCATTTAGAAATTTAGGGTACTTACTGTTTATCAGGGTGGAAATGCAGATGTTCCATGACTACTTTTTAATTAAAATAATAATAAGGTAGCAGAAAGAGTGAAATGTGATGTCAATTGCACAATGCTGTATGAAGGCTTTTTTTTTAAACACAACATGGTAATTGTCTTGTACGCCAACGGATGAAGTAAAATCACTGGCTTGCATCATTGCAAAAGTTACTACAGAACACAAGAAAAATAGAGCATAAGAGTAGGCCTCAGTGTTGGGAAATAAGGTTGATTAACAATGCATGGATAATTCGCTGCAGGGTATGAAGAATTATGTGGGTGAGTATATAAGGGATTAAAAGAAAAAGGCAGGCATCTATCTACCTGCTACAGTTACTCAGTACTGTAAGGCCGTGAGAACAAATATTTTGGGAACAAAGCCCACAGTTCTTAGTGCCATGGTGTATCTTATCCTTAATTTATGCAGAATATTACTTTATTAAAAAAAGGCAATAGACTCCAAAAAGCCACCCCTTACAGAACTTAAGATTTTGTAATAAACCAAACCCTTAGACTGTGACAAAAAAAGAGGAGCTTGAAATTACAAACTGCAGAAAATCCAACAGAGAGTTGCTTGCCACATGTGGTACTTCAGTAATGCTTTATTTAATTTAATTTATTTTATTTTAAAATATCACCTAAACTTTTTTTTTTTAAAATTAAAATCATAGAATCATTTAGGTTGGAAAAGACCCTTAAGATCATCTAGTTCAACCATAAACCTAACCCTGCCAAGTCCACCACTAAACCATGTCTTGAAGCCCCATGCCTACCTGTCTTTTAGATACCTCCAGGGATGATGACTCAACCATTTCCCTGGGCAGCCAGTTCCAATGTTTGATAACCCTTTCTGTGAAGAAATTTTTCCTAACATCCAATCTAAACCTCCCCTGGTGCGACTTGAGGCCGTTTCCTCTTGTCCTATCACTTGCTATTTGGGAGAAGAAACTGACCCCCACCTCACTCTGGCCTCCGTTCAGGTAGTTGTAGAGAACAAGAACGTCTCCCCTCAGCCTCCTTTTCCGCAGACTGAACAACCCCAGTTCCCTCAGCCGTTCCTCATAAGGCTTGTGCTCCAGACCCCTCACCAGCTTTGTTGCTCTTCGGACACGACCCAACACCTCAGTGTCTTTCTGCCAGGGAGGGGTCCAAAACTGGACACAGTACTCAAGGTGGGGCCTCACCAGTGGAGAGTACAGGGGGACGATCACGTTCCTAGTCCTGCTGGCCACACTATTTCTGATACAAGCCAGGATGCTGGTGGCTGCCTTAGCCACCTGGGCCCACTGCTGTCTCATGCATGATAATGCATTGCAGCTATCTGAGGATGTAACTTCTAGGGACAGAGGGTGAAGGACTTGGAATAGAAAAAAAGGTGCACACCTGAGCAAACGTGGCTGACAGAGTGACTTGACCAGCACAACCCATTCCTCACAGCAAGGGAGGTGTCAATAGGAGAATGAGACCAGTGATTTGATGAGTGCCAGTGGACGGGACATGTGAAACTGAGTGTGCAAGTAGGTGGGACAAAGCACCAGAAGTTAACTATGGGGAAGCCATATGATGCAGGAAGAGCAAGCAGATGGCTAGATAGATTGCCTGTTCTTTACTGTTTGCAGTCTTCAGTATTAGACTGAATTGTAAAATTCTCTAGCCACCTTTCCCTCTATTACATTGTGAATATAACAACAGAGTCTAATAGTTCTTAAAATATTCCTTGCATCTTATTTAAGCAAGGTCATTATAAAGGGAAAATATCTATATGCTCTAATTAGCCAAAACTGCTTTCAGGCAAAACCATACAGTTCCTTGGTGTTATTCTCTGTACTCTACTGACTTTAGTTGCCTATAGAATTTCTTGGGGCCCACCAAGGCCTGGCCCCACACACAGATGTCTCTGTTCAGTGCATTTGAATGCTCTGTCGGTTTTCATGCAAAGTGTCGACAAGTACTTTTCTTCTTTCAGGTTTTATACTGTCTGTTAACAAGAAACGGACTCTTAGATTGTCCAGTTTTACACATGGGCAAACCCACGACCACTCATTTTTAATCACATATATAAATCACAGCTGAACTACACAGCTATCACTGTTCTCAAAACCCTTGTAGTTGTCTTTGAGTTGATAATATATTCCATCTTTTGACCTCCAAAGACTTTTCTTTTTCACATTACTATCTTGAACAGCACCTGTGTGAAGCTACCTGTCCACTACACATGCTTCCTTTACAGTAAAGGTTAGGAAGGATGGTCCTTCACAGAACTCTTATCTTAATCCCACAAACCATAGCAGCTCAGCACAACGCTCCCCCACCCCCCATTCTGCAAGCAGAGCACATAGCTATTCCTTCTAACCCTGTAGCAGTTTTTAAACCTTCGCACCATCATAACTTCCCTTGAAGCCACCCTCTCTTACTAATGCTACATCCTCATGAACTGTCAGAGACTGAAGGGAAGGGAATTCCTGATAAGGGGAGAAGAAATGTTGCAGCGGTGGAGCTTTTCTCCCTCTTGCTCAGGTGAAAGAAAGTGGGAGAAGAAAGCACACCATTTAGTTTGGTGCAGCTGCTCTTGCTGTGTGGATATTTTGTGCAGGACAATTGCTGCAGAGTTTTGGGGGTGAGAGCAGGATGACAAATGTCCTGTGTTCTCAGCCACCACATCCTGCACCTGCAGAGGTATTCCTATGCTGAAATATGGGTGAGAAGGAACTCTTCAAAGCTGCTGCTTCTATATCTCCCGTGCGGCTACTATTCAGTAGCCCCTAACTGAGCTTCTCACAGGATACCTGCAATTTAATTTAGATCTGTTTGTAATATGGACAAAGGCAAGATGTCTTCCATCTTCCTTATAGAAAAGATCCTAACAGATCTCTAGTGTCTGAAATGCTGGAATGGGGCACAAGTTCCAAAATCTGCTGCTCACAAATACATCTCATCAAGGAGGTTTTCTGAGAATTGCCACAAGAATCATCAACTATATCCTTTTCTTCATTCTGTAGAAAGCAGAAGTTTAGCTTTCAGACCACTGTCTTGCCTCAGGACTGAGTTTAGAGCTGAGCAGTCAGCACATGTAGCATTTACTGTGAGGATGGAAAGAACAAAAACACAGAATGTTATGCAGAGACAGCAAATTCCCCTCATTTTATAGAGCTGGCCTGCTCAGCAGCATGCAGGGCCAGTAACTGGACTTTGAGAAATACTAAAGAACCAAATGGTCCTACAACGTGGGGAATATCTGCAGTGTAGCACGTTTTGCCATGTTCTTCAATGTACCTCCAACACCCCAGGTGACTCTTTGCAAGGCCTGTCTAGAGAGCCCTGCAGTTTGTGTCAGCACAGAGCCTCACTTACCAACACAGAGACAATTCTCTCCCACTTTTCTGATTTTCTGGGATAGCGTCAAAGTGTCTAACTTGGACTGAGAATCAGTTATTTAAGGCTTTACTTTAGTAACACCATCTTATTTGTCACCTACCAAAGCTTGCTTGACTCATATGAAATAGTGAGTTGATCGTATTAACCATTGTCACAGTGTCACTGAACATGTGCAGGGTGATAAGGGCAAAAAGCCCCAATCTGTTCTTTGACCTCTTCCTGTAGAACCTCCTCTTCAGCAGAGTGCCTAAGACTGTCCTAGGTGGCTTGTGTGATTTTTCTAACTCATACTAGTATTTTAGTGTTCTCCAGCAAAAAGGGTCTCAAGGTGTGGCACACAAACTTTTTTACAAGTGTTTTTTGAAGGAAAAATCAGCTTGTGTGGCATCAATAGTGGATTCCAAATTGGCGGTATGCTGACTCTTGTCCAAACAAGAACAAATACCTCCACGTGAACAGCGAGTGCATGATTTGGGGAGGACTGCCTGATGGCAGATAACTACCTGAACACAAGGGAAGCACATTTATAAAGGTCTTTACTCATTAATCACTTCCTGATCATTAGATAAACACTTTCACAACAGCAGTTGCCGACAGCCAACAGAACCCCACTGCTGTACATACTGCATTCAGCTGCTCCTCTCAGAATGCCTCCAGCAGCAACCCAGGTGGTGCCTGAACCTGAACTCGCAACTCAGGATGGTGGAGCAAGGAAAGATGAGGGGAAAGAATGAGGGGCTATTGGTGAAATCTAATGTGCCTTGGGTAGGCGAGTGGGTTAGGTCCAGAGTACACAGTAGATGGGCAGAGGCGAAAGGTGTGTCTGAGCGAGGTGTGATACTCAGAGAGGGAAGTAGAGCGTCTGAGGTAGGTATACCAGTTTGTAGGAGCAGGATGTGCAGCAGCAGGACGTCAGTACATGGATCTGAGGATCTAATGAAGGGGAAGGAATGCACTAGGAGGGAAGAGGCAGAGAGGAGGGGAAACAAACCTCTTCTGACCCATTTTTATAGTCTGGAGAAATGTATGCTGGTAGTATCTACCAATACTGACGAACAAATTAAAGTTTGAGACCTCTCTGCCCCAGTTCAGTATTGATTTGCAAATTATCTGCAATTGAAAGCTTGGCACACTTTTCGTCATGCAGGCTATGTAGTCTCCCACCCAGAAACTGTAAATTAATGAACGAGAGAGATTTACCGACAAAACACAAGGCGAGTAAGAGGGTGAGGTATAGTAGCGCCATTCTAGGGTCATAGACTGTGTCTGAGCTCCCTCTAGCGAGTTGTGTTGGGTTTATATGCTCAAAGATCACTACGAGCTACCATATACTTATTGATTGAATAGCTAAATTCAAATCCAAATACTTTTAAAACAAATAAACATGCAAAGGATCTTTGTACCTGCCCTGTAACAGTTCACGAAGTGAACAGTTCTGCTTCACAAAGCTAAGTTCTTTTCAGAAGTTTCCAGAAAAGTAAAAAAGAATAAAGGCAGTTTTAACGGTGGTAGAGACAAACTGAATTTAGACTGTTTCTAAAGCACTTGCAAAACAAAAGCAGCAGGCTTGTATAAATTCCTACTGCAGGTAACATCAATATTTTCTAAAACACAGAAGGGAGTGTGGTCGAGGGCTTTTGCCATCACGAATGCAAAACAACTGTCAGAAATAAGGCTGGCATATAGAACAGTTTGCTTGCTATCTTATGGAATAAGCAAATGAGTGAATCACTAACTTTTTTAAAAAGTCAGACTGCTCAATTTTCTACATGACATATGAACTCTAAAACATGGCCACTGTAAGCCTAAAAAGGAGACTGTACAAATCAATTAAGTGTCAGGATTTGGGCTTCTCCTCCAATAACATCCCCTTTGCAAACTTTAAAAAATGTTTAAAATTGTTCAATTTTAAAAGTCAAATTTTTTAAAACTAAAATAGACATAAAAAAATTCTCATGGAACATGGCGTCTTGAGACATGGATGTTCATCCTGATGGCATTTATCTGCCTGCCAGTTTAATTATTTCCTCCTGGAATGAGGAATGGAAGGGATCTTTTTGTATGCAGTGAACTTAAGCTGCAGATACTATGAAGTGTTGCCCCAGCTCCTTCATACAGGCACACACATCTACCTATGGTTTTCCCCACAATGGGAGAAAAAAAGGAATACTTTTATTAAAACAACACTCAGCTATCTCGTGGTCAGCATAAGTGTGTCCTCCAGCTCTGCTAGTGCTTTGTTGTGAATTTACTTCACCTGTCTCTGTAGCATACAGGACCTTCTGTTTTGGTTGTAACCTCTTGTCTAGGCACTACTGCTACAGCAACCTGTGAACATCAGAATTACTGTTTCCTGCTACCGCTGTTCTCTGGCTTGTTACCATTTCTGCTATGCTCATGGGACTGCATTTTATTGCATTGTTCAGCCACAACCACAAATTAACTTCTGTTCATATGTATTAATCCTTTTTCAATATTCCTGTGCCACCAAAATTATCCCTGTCTCCTAGACATACGCCTCTAACAACCTTTTACAGTCCTACCCCCTTCTGGGTACAGCAGAGAAGTATTTCCCTTACAGTTCCCGTCCTCACACTTCTTTGCCTGGACTTCATTTCCAGAGTTCTCAAATCTAGGTACCCATTTAGGCGTGGGCGTAACAGCAGCCATAAAGTTAATCAGGGCAGGGTGAGATGTTATTCCATCAGCCAAGGATGAGTGAAAGCTGTAAAGGAAGTTAATTTACCTAAATGAGGAAGAGAATGAAGAACTGGAGCTCTTGCATTTAACAGTACTGAGCAGCAATATTTCCCTGCCCACCACATCAGGCTCATCATAGGCTCACCAACGGGGGGTTCGCTCACTTGTTTTCACGAAAGATCTCAGAAGGAGAAGAAGCACCCTAAGGCTCTGATAGTAGAAACCACTGCACTCTCTCTCCATGTCCCAGCCCAGTTCACCATTTGATCACGCACTAAGCATTTGAATGGAATTTTTCAAAGCAGTTGCTCTATCCTATCCTACAAATCCAGCAGTAATTGAGACTTCCAAGGAGAATAATAGGCCCATTATCTGTGCTCAGTCACCAGCTCTATATGCTGGTTACAATGTGCAAAAGTTTCTAGGTCTGTTGTTTAGATGAAGTGACCGATGCTGAATGCACTGCAATACCTAGCAAGAAATATAAAATGTGGAATGAAAAGTACCTTACAAGTAATTTGGAGCACCGTGGTCAGATTCCATATCGGAGGAAACGTATAATACTGAAACTGTCTGGCCTGTGGCTAAGAAAACACAAGAGAGGCATAAAACCAAGTTAATGGCAGCGTGCCAGGGCCCTGTTAAAAAATGACACATCACTAAAACAAAGTAAGTGATGTAAGTGCTGATGTAGCACCACCAAAGGCTCTTTCATGGGCCTGGAGACAAAGTGCCATTACACTTCATTATATACCTAACAGCAATACTTGTTCCTGCAGAAGAAAGGTTATTTCTCATTTCTGTTATGTCTTATAATGGTTCCATACTCATGGTAAATATTAAGAGTTCTGGTTGTCCTTCTTGCCCTTTAATTTTTTTATACTTTATACTGGAATTTGACTTTTTATGAAAAATGACCAATCTTCTTTATAGGAATAAGTAACAAGATCCAGCAGGTAAAGCTGAAACTGAAACTAGGACATTTTTGCTCATTAGGATTTAAGCACATAAGTCACCTAAAACCAGGCCATAGATGCTCATCAGAATTACCAGTTAAAAACAGATGCTAAACCTGCGTGTCTGGTTCAGAGAACATTACAAATAACCTGAAATTTACTCCTGAGCATTAATGAGGTAAATTGACAATCACATGATTGTGCACCGAAATCAGCTGGAGCAGAGAAATCACTCAGCATCGTTTAGACCCGAGGAACAGACTTGTGCTGTTATCAGCTATTACAGCCATGCAATGTGGACTTATTTTCCTCTCATTAACACTTCAATCCTTTCCTGTATTTTTATGTGACCGGTTTGTAACACACGCAGACAGAAACAAAGAATGTCGTTACTTCAAGCAGTTTAGTTTCAGCTGCAGCTGCATCACTGAATACCAGACACCTCTTCTCGCTCCCATGGTGGTGATGCCGGGGGACAGGGTCTCGGGTGCCCAGCACAGAGCCCAGCTGCTGCAAAGCCGGCAGGCGGCACCACTCGCTTGTGCCGCTACTGGTTTTCGGCGATTTACCCTTTATGTATTCCACTGGCGTTGGCGTGTGGACCGCACGTATGTGCCCTGGCCTATTTAGAATAGCTTTCCGTCTTTAGGGTCAGGGCTGCAGAGCTGTTGTTATTTCTTTGGATGTAAGTAAGGACGGAATAGGAAAAATCCAAGGAAGGGCAAATTGTGTGAAAGGTTCTGTTTTTGAAGCAGCACTCTGGAAAGTGCTTGCCGCACAGAGGTCAACATTTATTTTGAAATAAAAATCTGGATGCTTGTTTGGTTTTGAGGTGTCTGCTTAAAACCAAGTGTTAGTGTTTTACTCCTTATCGGGGTTCTCAGAGACTATGGTTAACTTTCTTTTTGTAGGAATTCTCAGTACTCTCTGGTCTCACATCATCAGCCCCCACACATGCCCCATTTTCTCTCTCTTGAAGGGACAGCAGAGAAGAGGGATAGAATGAAAGTGAAAATAAGAATTTCTGCCAAAAATAAGACTGGACATGTACACACAACTAGACTAAACGCAATGAGAAGACACTGTTATATCTGGCCTCTTGCTTAAAGAAGATCATGTCTAGCTTTTCCCTCTGTCTTCCTCCAGTTACTAGAAGCCATTGAGCTGTGCCCAGAGCTCATTCCCTCTTTTTTCGTTCTCCACTTGTGTCCTCTTCTAATTTGCTTCCTGTTTGCATTCTCTCTGGTGCACCTGAAAGTGCCACATTTGCAGGCAGAATGTGGACCATACGCCCTCACACAGTTACCCGCATTTTACTGGTGGACAAGTAGGGAGAGGACATCTCCTGAGTTCGACGTGGCAACATATTACCAAGAATTCATTTGGTTTCCGCACAAGCATCTCAAAAATTGGAAGCACAAATTTTTGCTTGCAAATAACTAAAAAGGTCTTCCTATGTGCGTGGCATTTATCTTCCTCAGATAACACCTTGAGGATCTCCCAAAGACTTTGTGGTTACGGTTTGATGCAAGACATCTTAATAACCTCTTAATCTTTTCAGTATCTTAACACTAATTTATAGTTATAAACAGGTAATATCTGTGTACACTGTAATGGACAATAAATACTGACCCTGAAATACTCAAATACAATTAATAGGTAGTAAAAACAATCAAACAAATCTAGTGAAGATAAGGCTTTTTATATTTAACTTCTAGTTTCTGATTTTTCAAGCTTCTTAAAATATACAGTTCTTCACGGCCAGAGGGGACAGAATTTTTTATATTAAAAAATTCAGAATCTACTAAGAATATACACCCATTAGTCAAGACTACAAGAATACTGTTGGACCTGGAATAAAAAATGAAGAGTTGGAAATACAACCCACACAGGAGGCCTTCAGCTCTGATTATCAGTCTCCTAGAAGCAATTGATTGCATAAAATGTCTGAAATCTCAACTAACATTGTGTAATCGCTTAGCAGCAGATAAGGATTCTGGACTGCAAAAAGGATATCCCTAAACGACCCTTACAAATAAGGCTCACGAGGAGTTTCTCTCTCATTCAAATCCAAAAGCCATAGCTGCAATGTTTTCAGTTTTATTCCCTCCCATTCCCCGGGGCCCTTTTGCTTTCTCCCAGGCTGAGCTAGCTTCACTATTAAATACAGCTGCCTTTCTCCTACATTCACATAGTTCCCTGTGTCAGCCAAACAGAATGGCCGAGGACTCTGATGGGTATGGATAGGACAAAGGTCTCTGTGGACTGTTTCTAAATACATGCTTAGAAGGGAAAACAGCAGAAGCCTTTAGAGTGAACATGTTGTTACAGACTCCATCATTAATCACCGAGCAGCTCCAGGAATGTTGCTCTGCGGATCTCGCCACCCTAGAAACCTCCCGGAGGCATTTTGGGAATTTTTTCCAAGATTCCACAAAATTTCTGGCTAAGCAGCAATACCTTGGACCTGCATACAAATCTCAAGCGTAGTCAAAAAAAGCTGAACTTACCTTAAGTCCACTAGAATTTATAACTAGTAACAATCTTGTTTTCCATACCTACACCAGAGGTTTATGCTGGCTCAGCTGTGCAGGAAATTAGTCAAGCATTGATGGAACTGGGGCAAATTCCCATTATAGGTGGAACCAACAAAGTCATACAGCTGCAACCTTTTGTCCAAGGTCAGTTGCATCCTGCTCCTCCCCAAAACCTGAAGTCAGACAAATTGCCAAGAAGCTTTGAGAGAACTTGGTTGCTCCTCTCAGGACTGCCAAAGGGAGAGCAAGCAAGCAAGCAAGCATCAGTCACCTAGAGGGGATGGCAGGACAGGCAGAGAGGTAGCAAGAGTCGCTCAGATATAACCTGTTTTTCTGTCTTCTTCCACTTTTTAAAAGGGACACTCATTCTGCGCAGTGTAGCAGAACCAATTACACAACATCATAGGCTGCAAACCTCTAATTACAGTGGATGCTTCTGCTTCAATATTGCTGGAGGGAAACATACATGCAATGAAGTCATGGTATCTGTGACAACAACGTCATGTGCCGTGCTGATCAAATACTAGTTCATGGCAAAATTTTAGCGTCACCCTTCCTGGTGGTAGTTACACCTTACGATTAAAAAAGAATCATCATCAAGGCTGTGTACAAACAAAATGTTTTCATATGAAATGAGAAACTCAATAAGCAAAATATTGTAACATTTATTAATAATCTATAGCATACAATTTCAAAAGTCTAATTCTTTTAAGGGCCAAAGGATAAAGTTTCTGTGATAATGAATAGTCTAATCTTTCCTAACTGGAACTAGGTCAACAACAAATTAAATTACCCAGCCAGCACGAATAATATGAATTGCAGGAAAATTAAAAACTGCTATTAAAATTGATTTCCAGCATCTCTTGCTAACCCACCTCAAAGGGAAAAACCAGTAATATGAGGATGTCAGTGTCATGAAAAGGAATTAGGCAGTGTCATGCTGCTTTCCAGTTTCTGAATGCAGTGTTATAAGAATCAAAGAGATAAAATTTACACCAGGATAGTAATATACAGAAACAGGAAAGTTATAGCAGCCAGTTATGGAATTCTTTCAGTATGTCTTTTATTGAAAAAATGGGAGATACATAGCTTGAAATTAATGCATGTCGGTGTCAAATCATAACAGCAGGACCTTTTTTGCTTTTTTAGTACTTTTTTGTGAAAGTCAAGAGTGTCTCAAAGCATTTTACTAGTTTTAGGTGGGTGTCAAATCTACTGGAAATGAAATACCTCTAGAGGGCTGCACTGCAGTGGTGGGAGGGAAATTAAGCACCCTCACGCCCCAGCCATGTCCTGTCAAAGTATGGGTCAGTGCAGGGCTTGGGGAGCAGGGCGGCTCTTACACTGGTATTCCCTGGGGGTAAGTACAATGTACCTGGGAGGTGGAAGAAGGGGAGCAAGGTCTGCCTGTGTGCTTGGTGGCTCTGGTTTACGGAGATGTAGAGAAGTGAAGCGTATACAGAAGCCTCATGGTATCAGGACCTGTGTACTGCCAAGTAGTGTGACAGATCATGTGCTTTAAACACTAATTATAATAGTAATAAAATGCGTACCTCCAAGATCAGAAGACCAATAACAAATCCATACAAGAATTTCTGTGCAAGAACAGTTGTGAGAGTATAAAAATCTGGCTTAGCTCTAGCTAGACATGATGTTGTAAGACTATCAAAAAGCTTTTCTCCATTTTGCTATGATTTTGTTTTGGAAGAAAACAGCCTAATACTCAAAGTGTTGTGATTTTGATGGAGCTGCATATTTTAAAGCAATGCAGCTCTGTTGCTACTTCTCTGAAAATCACAATTTATTAAGATTGTAAAGTCAACGCCTCAAATCCCAGAAATAAGGCTGCTTGCACTTTGTGATTCAGGCTTTTGGTACCCATCGTATGATGTTATCTTTAATTACATTAACGTACCCTGTTGTCTCCAAGGTCTCCTGTTCATGCAATCACTGGGAAGCTATTCAGTATTCTTTTTGCCTTTCTTACTCAATAAGTGGGTTCAGGTTTTAGTTAAAATGCCTCCTCCACATCAGGTTCTGCTTATGAAACTATTCACTTGAAGTGACGGATTAGCACTAATTTAACTACAGTGTTTGAAGGCTTTCTTGCAAATATTGAGGTATTGCCTTAAAAAGATAGAAAACTTGATCTCTGCCAACAAGTTTGCATAATTTGAGAGAAGGCTGCTCTACAATGCACATTAAACTAGCGCAAGTTGGGCCAAGTACAGATAGCATGCATGGGCCATTTGTTGGTTTGAAGATGATTTTGAAATTCAAATGTAGTTACACTAGAAATGTGCAGTACACCTAAATAAAATTCTTCTTCCTAAGGAGAAAAACTGAAAAGGACGCAAATAACTTCTCTCAATGATAATCTGCAGTCCTGGTGACATTTCAAACCTAGTCTATCAGTAATTTACTTTAAAAAAGCAATGCTTCTCACAGTAACAGAAGCAGCAGCAGCAGGAGTCTGTGACTTTGTAGAATGAGATATTTGAGGTCAAGAGACAATGAGAAACAAGAAATAGCCTGAAGAAAGGACAATACAGTTACATCCCTTCCTCCTCTCTCCCTCCCCAGTTTGAATAAATTGGCAGCAACGAGTATTTCATCACATGGAAAATCCCAGTCATATGACCTATTTTCATCTAATTACATGACCTACCCTTCCCCTCCCCCTACTAAAGGGTTTTTCTACCATTTCCTCACATGTGCCCTGTAAATCATGACACGTGCTGAAAAGCAGTACCTCAGTGAGATGTGCTAAGTATCACAGCTCATGAAGATCTAAAAATGAACTTTAATAGGACCTGATAGGAGTATTTGTCTAATGTCCATTTCTGGTTTTCCTATGTGACATAAAGATAGGCAGCATGAAATGGTGGCTTCTCTGTCTTTAGTACAACTGAAAAGAACAGGACATGAGTGGGTCCAAAAAATGGATGCACAGAAATGTAATGATAGCACTGAAAAATGGGTCCTACCTGCTGTGACCATATTCTTTTACTATTTCAGTAAGAGATTATGATGGCATCACTCTTCTCTGCCACCACCTGGGTACGTGTTTGGAAGCAAATGGGCAAAAGCTATAACCTCTACGTTCCGCACAAAGACCCACAAGGAATTAACTCATAAAAAGGAAAAAAACACAGAACCAGCAGGCAAGATGCCTGAATCTTTCTGCAGTTCAGGGCAGTTTCCACAGCTAATACCTATGACAGAAGGGTGCTTCTGGAGGTGGCCGCACTAGGGGATTTCTGGGTTGTGTTTGGACCAGAAGCTGTACCTTAATTTGGCTCATTTTTTTCCTTTCTGTCAGCTTCCCCACATTGTTTGCAAGATTTCCAGTGAATAGCTTATGATGGGCAATTTCTCAGTGAACCTGAGAATCTAAATCACTAAATATATCTAAATCACTAAATCCCCACTAATCCTGTCGCTGCACTGAGTCACACAGTAGCAAAAAGCTTAATCGCTATAAATGCTAATAGTATGGGGGACAGACTTTCCGATTCTCTCTCAAAGCTTCTAGTATGAACACTTTAGAAAACAACCTGGTTGTATTTTCCACAGCCTGTTCCTGCCCCTGCCCCAGGTGATATTAAGACCATTAAAAGCTCTACTCCACTGCAGGTAGTATAAAGTGGGAAGGACTAAGGAGCTTATATACTGCAGATACCAGATGCTGAAATCCATCAAGCAACTGGTTTTACCCCTCGTTCCCATAGGGAAATGCTAAGATGCAAAAGCAGTTTATAGCTCTACAGGTAGCTTAAAAGAGCTGTAAAATCTCACAGTATAGTCATTACGATGCTAAAAAACCTCACAAAACCCAAAACCAGATGCAATTTCTTCACCTGATGGCACAGCACAAAACCTGGCAGGAACACTAAAGTGTATCGTCCTATTTTTTAATATTTCTTTCCTACAGCCCCTCTGAAACAGCTACCATATTCATAGAAATCTCAAAAAAGAGAGTGAAAAACAAGAAAGGTTTTCTTCACTTCTTTTTCAGATGTAGTGTTTGTTGCAATTGTGACAATGCAGAGTAGCCATTTCAGACAAAGTGTGAGTAGCGCGTTGCTGATACTGCTTGAAATGTTTTACTTCTGAGATCACCATGACCCCATTATAAGGAACGTTAGAATGGGTCTTGCTACATCACCACAGGGAGCATCAAAGGAGAACTGTCCCCATTACATAGGTGGGGTACTGAAATGCAGGAGGATTAAGCGATGTGCTTAAGACCACGTTGGAGATTTGTGGGAGAGCAGGCACTTAAATCAAACCCTCCCAAGTTCCAGTTTTGTTTTCTTAACCACTTAATCAACTCTCTCTCCCAAATACTTCAAACCATGTCACAGCACAGCCTTTTTTGGCCACAGCTGGTTTTTTTTCCTGGCCATATCAAAAAAAATACAGAGCCAATTGGTTAAAAGGGATGTCATTCAGAGCCAGGAATGAAGATTTGAGAAGAATAAAATAGAAAAGAATGTAAGGACAGAACTGAAAAGGAAGTGGTCTGCTATTTTACAATGCAGTTCAGAACAATAGCCAGAAAAAAAATAATTTTAAAAGTGCTCTGTCTGTGTCCTAGTGTAACCTGTTAAACCATATTTGAATTCATGATTGTGATGCTAAGTGCTCTGTGATGGTAAGTGCCACAGGGATTAGCCTTTTTTTCCTTAAGAAACTGTTTGAAGTCTGCCCTTCTTGTTCATATTTGAATGACCTTGAAATCCTGAGGCACTCAGCAGCACTGCTTCCATTCAAAACTTTCTGCAAGTATTTTTGTGGTTTCCGTGATGCCTTTGTGGTGGGATCCTAAAGCCTTCAGTCCCTCATACCGCACATTTCTACTTAAGGAAGATCAGCAGGTTTAGATTCTTGAAACTTTTTTGGGCGTGCTCAGGATAGCAATTACTTTGAAATACCTCTGAAAAGACGACCGGACGTACCGTGCAGTCCCTTCTGTGCTGGACTGTAGGCAATACACTCTCAGGCTCAGTCCTGAAGGACACTGCTTGGTCTCCTGCTAGCAGAACGTTTGACTCGCAGTCATGGCTGCTGCTCTCCTACAGAGGGAATTATGTGGCAAAGAGCATCTCCTCCAGGCTTGCACGGATATGGACTCCTTACAGGCACCTGCTGCCTACCTCAGCTCTAGCTGCAGGGAGTGCATGAAAAGCCAGGCTGTTTTGGAGTTTCATGACTGAAACTGTAGATGTCTTTGTAGGCAATTCATGGCTGTTCTGTTTGGTTTTGAGAGACCTGGTCATCTCAGTGGTCAAAGAAGCAAAGGGAAGAATACTTGCTTCCCTGGCTGCTCTGTACTGGGAAATAGCAGCTGTGAAAGGGCCCAGTACAAAGACGAACAAAGTGCCAGACTGAGCTGGCAGCGTGGGTGGGCTCCGCATTGCAAAATTCAGCCCGTTCACTGAAAATATTGTTTCATTGTCTTACTGCGTGAGTCGGTAGAGATGGTTCTTTTTAATGGGGCTGTTTTATAATACATGAGTCACTTATTGCTAATAGCCATCTATTTTGCCTTTGTAGGTAAACCATGGGCTATTATCCAGCAGTGAATTGATGCAGAAAAGCAATGCCCTATTTATAGAAAAATATAAATGACAGTACATGCCAAATTAAAAAAAAATAAATTACCATTGCTTAATTTTCTTCTTTGCCTTCAACTAAGGGAAAGCTTTCAATAATACAAAAATTGAAAGGAAAGAAAGGTTATTAAGGGCATTTTGAGGGGCGCCAAGAACATTTGGAATTATTTTCATCTTTCACATTTGCAGACAGTGACGACAACATCCACTTTATGGTCAAAACATTTCTGCGCCTCACAAGAACTTCATTTCTGCTGGGAGGCAGAATCTGGTGACTGCTACTTCTTTCCACATCGTTTTGTTTCCTCACTCTTGGCACGGCGATAGGTATTGTGTGAAGCCCAGCAGAGCTGCGAGATGGTGGCTTCATTTTTTAAGTAGGATTCCCAATAGGGCCTGCTCTGCTGAGCGTTGTTACTTTCCTGGTAGTAGTAAGGGTTAGATGGCGAAACACAAAGTAACTACAGGCAGATTGAGCCTCATTTTCTGATGATAGGATTATACTGTGTGTTCCCTTGTGGTCTGCTGGTACCGTTTGCTTTAATACATGTAAATAGCAACCAGCTACCATGGGTATGATGATATCAAGTACTAAAAATATGCTAAAATGGCATTTGTTCTTAGTGCTGCATACTAAAAAGGAAATTCATCTTTCGAATCAATTTTATTCCGTAAGATCACCACAAAATTTATGAGAACATAAAAATATCTTTAAAGAAAGTCTTCAAAGCTGTGTGAAGTCAAAGATAATGTGAACAAAAGGATACTCATTTATCTCCCCTAATATGCATTGTCTTAGTCTGAACTGGGACCAGACAGAAGATCAGACGATAAGATTTATAAGCTCTGGTCCTGCTTTGCTTCTTCCTGCTACGTGACCTTGTGCAAACCACTTAAATTACTTCTAAGGTGTCCTGCAAAGAATTCACCAATATTTTAACCATTAGTCCCTCTCCTCCCTGATGTCATTAAAGTATTGTGCATTTTTTTTCCTGTTTCTATAAAATCTGATTGGAAAAAAACACCCATCACCGATAGGTATCATTATCAGAAATATTTTTCATCCTTTACCAATAAAAATTTATCATCTTTGATCAAAGGTCTTTATTACATTCTTTCTGCAGTCCTTTTGCCTATAATGTACTCAGTCTTTCCCCTTGTACAACCTTGAGAAGTTGCTTCCCCTTATTTCATTTACTAACTTGTACATAAAGCCTCAGACCTTTAGTCACTGAGAAACCTCAGTATATAATTTTTTTCTTTGTAACTCTTTTCAAATATACTCTCGCCTGTCAATTATGGTGGGCCTTTTTGGAGCAACGTTGCTAGTTTCTATGGTGGTATATGCTGACATTTTATCTCACAGAAATTGACTGTATAGATCCTTAGTGATTCAAACTTTTCAGTCTCTTCATTTCTGTGAGTCCTTTCTACAGTGCACTGAATTCAGCTGTCTAAGGAAAAGTAATGTGAAAATATTCTTGCTACTTTCATAGCCTCAGAGACTACCAATTCTGGCAGAAAAGCCAGAAGTATTAAGCTATACAAGCACGAGGATTCTCAGCATCACATACGAGTGACAAGATTCATGTTATCTCTGGCAAAATGCATCAGTTCCAGTTCCTGGAGAAGAAGCGGAAGAATTAGCTTAGTGCTGTCTCTCTCTAATAAAAAAGATGTCAAGGAAAAATAACGAATGGTTCCTAAATGAATTTTAAAAAATGTACATTTTTAGGTGTAAGGTTTACGTGGAAGTAACAACGTCCTTGTGTTGCTTAACTTGTAGTGCACGTATGCTTTCACTGCCATTTCGGATGCACCATCACCTTCTCATGCAAGGCTGCCAGTTTAGGAGAACAGAAGAAATACCGACCAGCTGAAGCGCTGCGCTCTCAGAAACGCTGCACTGACACTGCTTCTGTGCATTACACACAGCAGTTGTGGGATCTGGTCATGTTTTGGCAAAACTGGGAAGCCAGTAAAATTTTCTCATTGCAGTACTCGGCACATGGCACTTTCTGAAAAAAACCTCTAGCTCTCACTCTGAAAGCTGTTTTTGGTAACAGCTTTTAAGTTGATCACTCTATGAAAGCACAATAGTGGGGCTTAAACTCATTTTCAATGCCAGGCAATGAAATGGGACACAATCGTTAACTGTCATTTGACAGAAGTGTTACTGGAAACTTCCCCAACAGCCTAACAAATGAGTCCTACATCAGGGGCCCATCTTGGCTAAAAGACGACACTTTGCCAGACAGTTTCTTGGCAAAAAGCAAAAGGAGAGAGCTGACAGATCTATTGTTGTGTGAAGCTGGATTCAAACTTGTTTTCAAGAAAGGGCAGCTCAACAATTTTAGATTAACGGAGGACTTCGGTCTGGTATTAGACGCGCCTTTGAAATTTTGGGTGTGCTTTCTCTACATTTTTTATTTTAGCCTGTTTGCCTTTAAAAACAAGCTCAGGATGAACCCAGCTGCAGAATCAGACCTTTGGTTGAAATTAACTGATAGCAATTCTGTAACATCTTAACTGTTGCAGAGCAACTCCGTAAAACAGCACACAGCTACTGCCTATCATCATTTTCTTCAAAAGATGACTGCAATTTTTGGACATTAGTGAATGCAGTAAACCCTAGACTCATGTTATGCCAAAGAATTACCATGATGTTTAATTCGAAGTAATAGAAATCACAAACAATATAAAGGACCCTCAAAAAAGCCATGTCTATAAAATTAATTTTTTAAAAAAGGACTATAAGTTAACTGTAAATTAAATGTTTCAAGCTTCCTTGGGTAGCTATTTTAGAGAAAAATATTTAGATTACTTCACTAAGGCACACGGAGTCAGCATGATCCTTCAAACACCAGCTGTTTAAGAGTAGTACAAGAATCAGCATAGGTTTTAAAATCACTGCTACACACTAACGGATCAGTGAGAGTCATCAATACTTTTTAATGTAATAGTAGTTGTCATTGCTATTTCAGTTTTGCCCATGGCCTCATTACTGATTTTAAAATCTCGATATTGAATTTGAGAGTGTAAGGTGGAAGAGGAAAGGGAGAAGCATACAGGATCCCTGTTCTAATAGGAGAATGTTGGATCCCTAGGAAGGAAGATGCTGTGGAGAAGAAAGTGAGAAGGATCAGAAGGACACTGCCAGTGTTTAGCCTGGAGAAGAGATGGCTTTGAGGGACCTAGTAGCAGCTTTCCAGTAACTATGAGGAGGTTACTAAGAAGCTCTTCACAGCAGCACACATCAGGAGGACGAGAGACAACAGACTGAAACAGAGGTTCAGGCTGGGTATAAAGAAGAACTTTTTCACCCCGAGAACAGCCAAGCAGTGGAATCTGCCCAGGGAGTTGTGCAACCTCCATCCTTGGAGGGTTTCAAGACTCAACTGGATAAAGCCCTGAGCAATTGGGTCTGATCTCAGTTGATCCTGCCTTGAGCAGAAGGTTGGACTAGAGACTTTCTAAGGTCCCTTCCTAACTCAATTACCTTATGATCCTATGAAAGATAGAACACATGCTACTTTATAGTGGGAAAGCAATGGTACAGGGGGAGGGAGACAGAAGAGTAAGAGGGGACTTATTGGGATGAAGACATGGACAGAGACTGCAGCAGCAGGGACAGAAAACTATTCACAAGAAGGTTGTTGAGGAGAACCAAGGAATGAAAGCAGTGGCTGACAGATTCAGTGAACTCACTCTGTAGTCGTACTGATCAGCCCAGCTGTGTCTACGTGCCAAAGCCTAAGGCAAAGCCTGTCTTTTGGACAAAAGCGTTTACTGACCAGTTTTAGAAGCCCATCCAGGTTTCTGAAGATTAGCAATGCTTCTGGTTAGGAGTCAGATCAAGACTCAGAAGTGGAAGATCAGATGCTTGTCTTCCTGAAACCAGATGTCAGTCTTTACAGAAGAACTGTTTACAACAGCACTTTACTTCTACACATAGAGACCACTCTTAGGCCACACATCCAGGTTAACAGATACTATGTTATGATTTATTTTGGTGCTGTTAGACCTTATCTCACAAGTTTCAATCTCTTCTTTTTCTTTCTCCTTTTTCATTGTAGTTCTCACCTTCTCTGACTGTGAAGGACAACTTGAAAACAACACAAAAGATAACAAAACCAAAACTAAATGTATAAAACTGCCTCATTTTCGCTTAGGATTTCACTACTTTTTTAGCAGTCTAAAATTCAGCTTGACCTCATTCCGTGGCTTTTGGGGGAATTGCCAAGGGAGTGGGGGGATGTTGCAAAACGCAGTGTTGGCATGCTCCTGCTCAAATCAGAGGCTGCTGGCTTGGGTTGAGTTGGAATTGTTTGGGGTTTTTTATTTGTTTGTTTAACTGAACTCAAAGAACAGACTGGCCTGTGACCTCTATCCAGGTCACCCACCCAGTTACTAGGAATTCTGAAACTTACTGCCTGTCAATTTGTTTTCAGAATGATGCAGTAAGGCAACGTTTTGGTACTTTAAACCTACCTGTCTAGAGGAGCCAGGCTCCGTGAGGAAGCTGGGTTTTCGTTTAGTTATTAAAGCAAAGACAAACCAACCCCACCCAGGAAGACCACATTACACCAAAAACCAAACCAAACCTTATGCATTTTACCTCATTCTCCATTCTGGTTTGGGTTTGACAATGCAATTCTTATTGGAGGTACTGCTCGTTTACTTGAATTTCACAGAAAATCTTCTCAGTCTTTTTATACATTTAGAAATCACAGTACCCAGAAAGGTTCATGTATTTTCTTTGGGACAGTTTTTATTTTTTTTTTTGCTACAGTATTTAAATTACAAGCTTGGGTGACGATTTCAAACACAATTATTTACTCCTTTCGCTAAAGGAAGCTTCAGTTAGATTTGTTACAAATAGTTATTAGTCCTTTCAGATGATCTTGGTTTTACATTACAGTACAAAGTAGGCAAACATGTTTTCTTAGGAGGGCAACATCCCTTTAGGTTATTGGGTGGAACAGTACCCAGTCACACAAGAATTTGGACTTCCAATCTACTCTGCTTATTTGATAGTTCAAGCTTGCCCTTTACTCATGAAAATCCTAAACAAGAGTTTCTCTTTTTGTTAGACTACTTCCTACTGCTTGTCACCAGGGCTGTGCAAGATACTAGAAAACTTTTAAAACATGGGCTGTACCTAGATTACAAACTTCTGCTGGCATATCTGGGCTGTGGAATATCTGCTTCCTTACCGACTCTGGTTTGAAAACAAGCCTGTAGTATAGTGTGGCTACGCTACAGCACAGTGCTTTTCTTGGTCTAGTCTATGCTATTTGGCGTGAGGGTGTTAATTATGTCATCAGAAAGCTCTTTTTGGCAGCGTATGCTGAATCCACATCAAAAGTCTTGTTGGTTTTGCTCTATCGCGAGAATCTCTTCAAAATAATTATGCTCAAAGAATAAACGGGAAGGTGGGGGTTTCTAGTAGAGTGCTGCAGGTAATTAAGTGGCCACGACTTCTTTGAAGGCACACTATCAGCCTGAAATCCAGTCATATTTTAAGAAATTACTTTGAGCTACTGTCAAGTACTGAACCATTCCCTGAATTTTCCTACCAACTACAAATGATTTTATGCTGGCATAATGTTTCCTCTACTGCCAAGCAGAACAGCCATAAAGACAGTGGCAGGGAACGAAACAGAATAAATAAAAACTTATAAAAAAAGGGCTTTAAAATGCACAAATCCAGGCAGGGGGAAAGCTTTTTTTCCTCCGTTTTCTTCCTACTTCTAACAGTCTCAGTTGTTGCTCAGTATTATTTTACCTCAGGCAAGAGGAACAACTGTTGAAACCAACTGTTTCTTTTAGCTTGGATTTACCTGACCGTAAGATCGTAACTCCTCAGGTCACCCAGGTGGAAGCAATGTCACCAGCAATCTAAAGAGAACAAAGCATATAGGAAGGCCAACATCAGGCCCACCTGCACACCCTTTGGAGTTCAACGCAAAGCACGTTGTGTTATGTTGGTAGCTGCAAGTTTGATAACGTACTACAGACCACGCAAACTATTTGCACTAACAGAACTGTCACACGAAGCAAGGATTAGTACCATCATCTTTTTATAAAGGAATGCCAACAGAAATTAGATCCAGATTCAACCACTCGGTTGCAACTGAAGAGCAAACAGCTCAGATCAGGAGCCGGGCAGCCTGTGCATACGTGCCCCTTCTGCTCCTTCAAATCCTGAGAGACTTTGCAGGTGTGGTACCTTGGCATAGGCTGGGAAGGCTGGAGAGATGCTCCAAGTTACACCACCAGTGTAAGGTAGCGGAGTTACACACAACGCCTGGTTGCTCAGTTTTCATCAGGTACGTGTTGGCAGAGTGCTGCCCAACCTCTTCAGGATCTTCTTGTAAGCAGTTCTGCTGATACTACTGAGTCTTTGTACTGGGAATATAGCACAAAGTGGACGTACCAGGATGCGGACCACTGATTTTAAACCGAACTGCTTATTAAAAAATGCTTTGACTTTAAATAGCTTTACAGTTTTAAATAAAATAATTATTTAAAAATAGTTTTAATTAAATGAACCTAGACGTAGAGGATCTTTGACCTCCATATCTGATATACTTCTGAATAAATAGTTCTATATATACCTCTCGATCTTTTTGGTGATGAAGTGCACAAAAACTTAAAAAGACTTTTTTAAGCTGAAATCAACAGTTGTCTCTTTAGGAATAAACTTAATATCCTGAAACACTCGATGCAAAGTTACAGAAACCCAAAATATATTCTAACCACATAGTCACTATAAATACATATTTCAACTGAATGCATGCTTTATAATTACTCTGTGAGCAAATTACCAAAAAAGAAAATTAAGATTCTCTTTAAAAGAAAAACTAAATAAATAAACAAACCCAGACTTGAAATAATAAACTGAACCAGCCAGTAACACTTTAAAATACAAAAGTGTCTTTCCCTTTCTCCTTTAGATTAGCCCAGCATTATAATACTCTTGAGGACAACAAACAAAAAATATACCAAACTACCGTTCTCAAGTTTCATTCTGAAAGCAAAAGTTTTCATTAATTTGGGCAATTTTCTAGTTGAATATAAAGCTGCACATGAGGCTCCCTAAGGTATAAATAAACTAAGCCTCCACAGTGAAAACAAAAAGAGAAATCATACATGCAGTTTATTCTAGAAAAAAATGTGATTTTAACTTTCACTTCAAGAACCCGTTAAGTATAACAGTGCGTTAGGAACAATCAAGCTCACTAGAGGGACAATTTGCTTGCAAATGCCAGAAAGCATGATCATTTAATGTTATAATTCTGAGCAGTATCTTGAAGATTTCGTTTCATAGTATTTTACAAAATAATATTCTAAACCTGAACACACTGCGTCATACAACGGTAGTAAGCAGGAAATCACGGAGTGGAGTGAAGTGGACCCCTCAAAAATGCAGTTTCCTGAGGTGTAAAGGAATCGTTTCACACTAACACCTTCAGCAGGGCTCGGCCATTACGCCCCGTGCAAGAACAGTTCCCACATTTCCCACAGTTTGACCAGAGTGTGGGCCAAAGGCCTGTGTATTTAATTCTCACCTTCACAGTCATGTCAGTGTTTCTCTCGCATCCCACACAGGGAGGGCTGAGCACCAAGTGACAGAAATAGCCATTTAAAATGACTCTTTGTACTGATTTAAATTTGTTTGTATAGCTGATAGAAAAAGAACAGATTTTACAATACAGGTCTCGGAACCGCAGGGCAAATAGATGCAAATGTGCTTTATCTGCTGGAACGAGCGCCCTGGACTACTAACATGCCGCGGATCTGCAGTGAGCCTCTGAATCTCTTCCGCTGGATCAGTCCCACTTTACATAAGCATTCACTCACTGAGAGAGGCTGCAGCCACACAGCTCAGTGATCCTGTGCGCTCATCTGGGATGAATCAGACATGAGCCCTAATTGTAATAAATATTCACAGACAAAGGCAAGGATCATTATTCCTCGTTTATGGAGGAGAAACTGAGGCACAAAGTGATTACTGCAAGTCAGTGACAGGGCTGGACAGAGAACCCAGTTAGCCCCACACCTGCTACCAGGTGCTTTAAAATTGGCCAAAGCCACTTTACTATTTAACGCGAATAATTTACTAAACATCTTTTGTTTCTGTGTTTAGTGAGACAAGTGATTTCTTTTTTAACAGCCCCCACAATACTGGGAGCAAGTTCCAGGAAATTTAGTGAAATCTGCCAGCAGATTTATCCCACTCGTGATATTCACCATAAGCTATGAGATACAGGGTCAGCCTGTTAATCACCAAATGAGAGCTCCGTGAATGCTGCCGCACTCTTCTCACTCCACCCAAATAATTACACAGCTCACCAGGAGAATTAAAACGGAGAAAAATAGTAAGACTTAGAAGAAAAATAATGTTTCCATAAAACACAGACTTATTGCATGATAGCTGGAGGCAACACTTTTGCACAAACAGCTGTAAATTAAAGCTGTCCTTTTACTAAGCTTCCAGAGATTGCTTACACAATGTGTGGCAATGGGAGAGCACGTAGAAGACAGTTCATTTTCTTTCTTCCTCACTTGCTCAAATTGTCGAAAAGCTACTTGCCTACTGTCAAAAGGGTTAAGAGAATAACTTTTTATTCTCCCATACCACACTGCTACAGCTTAAGATGTGAACATTTTGCCACCTGATTGCTAAAGTATAATTTTCTTGATTTCTAAGTAAAAGTGTAAGTACATCATCAAATACACATCACCTGCAGGTGGCAAGCGTTAGAGAACTTGAAATCACAATTTTTTTCTGCCCTCTCCAGTAACCATTGGTGAGCTCTCAATGTGCTGTCTCTGCTCATTTCAACTATGAGAAGGCTATCCAGTGTTTAAGTTCTTCCATACGCTGCAATATCTGGGTATAATAGAAATCCATGTTGGCTGCAAAATCAGTACACACAGGGGATTCCACGTCACCAAAGGTGCAGTACAATGCAGTTCCTCCAATGCTAAGGAAAACAGTTGCTATGCACAGCAGGATCAGCAAAATACAGGAGCCACCAGCTACTTCATCTGTAAATATAAGAGCAGAAAAGGTAAAAAAGGACTATATACAAAGCAATAGGAACGCGTGTGAGAAAATCTGAGACAGGTTTTTACCATGAATGGGTCAGGAGGTAAACACACTTAACAATGCTCACTGTGTCTAACTGACCATAACACATACCAGGAACTGTATGTTTCTCTACCCAGCCTTTTCAGAAACCTAAATAATTATATAGCTTCGTTTCTGCAACCTGTGTACCTGTCCTTGCTGATACCACTTGTGGAGTCATTCCACACTGAAGCAAAATACACTTTGAAAATGTCGCACAGCCAAAGGCTGCCTTCATGGAAATAGTTGAAACTAAAGCGTTGAAACTAAACCAAATGGAAACATTCTTGCTTCATTTGTACTGACACTGACTGCGCTACCATGAACTGTTTGTGTTTATTCTCACATTTTGACTGTAAGCACAGAGACAAAACCTTCAGGGTAGGCTAATGTGAAGGGTTATTTTCCATCTCAATTATTCTGTGGTAACTCTTTGCATGACTGTTTATTCCAGAGTAGGGGCAATAAAGAGGTTGCAGAGGTGCTGCTACATCCTCACAACCTCGCTTGGCCTTGGTAACTTGTATGCATGAACAACATCTGCATCTTCTGTCAGATTCAACAGGCTCTAAGAAAATTTCTGAACTCCCTTCACTCTACATCAGGGAGAAGAAAAAGGGGTAAAGAAGAAAAAAGGAGAAACATTCAAGCACTCTTCTTTGGTGTTTGAAATCAGATTTAAAATAATAATAATAACAACAACTTTCCTTTTGAATCACTAAATCCCTGTAAAACAAATCCGTAGCCTTGTAACCCAAGCATGGTATAAAATCATCTTTGATCAGTCACCTTCACTTACTATTTAAGCTTTAAAAAGCCAAGACAGTATGTAGAGTGAATGCCCACTTTGCACCCCAAGACTGCAACCCATGAATTAACAGCTTCAAATTACCTTGATCCAATGTGTCTTCCATTTCTTGGAATCGCACTCTTCTCTTTGTTTGCCTTTGCTGGACTTGAGCAATTGTTTTTCCTTCCCTGTCATCTCTCTTCTTTAGTATAGACACCAATCCTTCTGCCGGGGCAATCTATCAGGAAAGACAATGAGCGGCACGAGAGTTGTGAGAAATCCAAGCATGAGATCTATTTAACGAGGACTTTAAGGAGGAAATGAGCTAAACGGTTAAAAAATGGTTTGCACTCTACTTTTCTTAAACATTGCAGCACTTGTGAAACCTCCTTCTTGAATACATCAATTCCTTAACATGCAGGACAGCTGCAGTGTCATTCTGCTGTCTGCTGACACCACTGGCCCTTCACTGCTATCCAAGTTAAATACACATGCATTTACTGTTTGGATCATATTTTGTATTCACTGCAACAGTTCCTTTGTAAGCTCACGTTATAATATCACATGGGTTGAGGCAGTGGTGAAGAGGGCTCATGTCAAAATGACCATCACCACAGGGCAATAAGAAGTCAATGACACACTGCCGCTGCCTCTCCAAAGAAATAATCCTGCAGACGCTATCAAATACTTATTGTGAGATTAATTTTCCAGCATTGCAATTGGTTCCCCAGGGTGGACAGCAAGCTACAGTGGGGCCACAAAACCAAAAAGAGAGAACACCAGAGGGAAAGAAAGCTTCAATACTCTGGATGGATTCCAGTTCCACATTCTAATACGCTCTCTGAATACAGCGGCAGTTCAAAAATCCTTCCCTACAGGCTGGTCACCCAAACAGCTTGCACAAACACAGATACAGTCAACAAGTCAATAAACAAGTAACTTCTCTTTTCTTTGCTACATCATTTGGCTTATCTGCAAGAGTATATGCTAAGCCATAGTAGGATATTACACCAGCCTGAGCAGTCTGTAATTTCCTAGTTATTAGAGAAATTAAAGTAGAGGAAGTATCAGGTGAAAAATGCCTTCCTAAGCAAGCAGTTCCCAATGTGCTAAACAGAAATTAAAACAGGAAGCATATTTAGACATGCCCTTTTTTATCTTGAGATCATCTTTACCTGATAAAAAATCTTCATAAATCTCCTCTTCATAAATCTGAGTAGCACTTTTAAAAACTTATTCTATAGATCAGCAATAACATTTGTTAAATTGAAAGGTAGTCTGTATACATTTGTGCTACAGATAAGAAAATATATCACATTTACAATATGTAGGAGACGATCCCAAAGGCCTATAATTTTCACAAAAAATCGAGGTGGAAAAAACGCAGCTTTCCAGATAAGACTGTAGTTGCAGACAACTGCTTAACTCCCCCCATAATCTAATAAAGTTAGAAAACCATGCATAAAAACTCATTTGCATTGCAATTACAAGGGTGTAGAAAAACAGAAAATAAGTAACTTCATAATTTAGGCCCCTAAACTTGCTTCATGCTACCAGCTTATATAATGCATCGGTGCACGCTGCAGCCAGAGTGATGGCGCACTGAACACAGTGAAACCCAGAGCACAATGCAATAGGCACCGTACCCACTACAGCATTTGGCGTTTGCAACATTTTAACTGGTAAATGTCACAATTACATTTGCAGGTCTCTAGTCTGGCAGTATTTTATAGCCCTCAACTAGACAAATAATGTTGCCCTGAACAACTCACAGAGTTGGTCACTGTAGGTATATGCCTGCCGTCTAACAATTTTTCCCAAAACCATAACTGAGAGGATAAAATGCCTTGGCTGCCATGACTATGGTGGAGTTCAAGAACCTCAGGGCGGTGAGGAGGGCTCACAGTAAGCTCACTGCCCTGGCCTTCAGGAGAGCAGACTTTGGCCTCTTCAGGGATCTGCTGGGCAGAGGACCATGGGATAAAGCCCCGGAGCAAAGAGGAAGTCAGCCAAAAACACCAGGATGCCTGCATGGATGAACAGGAGCTCCTGGACAATCTCAATTGGAAAAAAAGAAGCCTACAGAGGGTGGAAGCAAGGACAGCCAGCCTGGGAGGAATACAGAGAAATTGTGTGAGCACGCAGGTTAGGAAAGCTAAAGCCCAGAAAGAATTAATTTTGGCCGGGGACATCAAGGGCAACAAGAAAAAATTCTATAGGTGTGGCAGTGACAAAAGGAACACTAGGGAAAATGTGGTCCAACTCAGGAAAGAAACGTGAGACTTGGGCACCCAGGACGTGGACAAGGCTGAGGTACTCAACGACTTTTTCGCCTCAGTCTTCACCGGCAACGGGTCTAGCCGCACCGCCCAAGTCACAGAAAGCAAAGGCAGGGACTGGAAGAACGAGGAACTGCCCACTGTAGGAGAAGACCAGGCTCAAGACCATCTAAAGAACATAAAGGCGCCTAAGTCCATGGGGCCTGATGAGATACATCCAAGCGTCCTGAGGGAACTGGCGGATGAGGTTGCTATGCCACTATCCATCATATTTGAGAAGTCGTGGCAGTCCGGTAAAGGTCCCGCTGACTGGAAAAGAGGAAACATAACTGTTTTTAAGAAGGGAAAAAAGGAAGACCCAAGGAACTATAGGCCAGTCAGTCTCACCTCTGTGACCTGTAAGATCATGGAGCAGATCCTCCTGAAACTATACTAAGGCACATGGAAAATAAGGAGGTGATTTGTGACAGCCAAGATGGCTTTATTAAGGGCAAATCATGCCTGACAAATTTGTTGGCCTTCTACAACAGGGTTACGGTGTTGGTGGATAAAGACAGAGCAACTGACATCATCTACCTGGACTTGTGCAAAGCATTTGGCACTGTCCCGCATGGCATCCCTGTCTCTAAATTGGGGAGACACAGATTTGACAGATGGACCACTTAGTGGAGGAATTGGCAGGATGGTCGCACTCAAAGAGTTGCAGTCAACACATTGATGTCCAAGTGGTGGGCAGTGTCGAGTGGAGTTCCTCAGGGGTAGGTACTGGGACCAGTGCTGTTTAACATCTTTGTCAGTGACATGGACAGTGGGATTGAGTGCAGCCTCAGCAACATTGCCGATGACACCAAGCTGAGTGGAGCGGTCAACACACTGGAGGGAAGGGATGCCATCCAGAGGGACCTTGACCGGCTTGAGAGGTGGGCCCGTGAGAACCTCATGAAGTTCAAAAAGGCCAAGTGCAAGGTCCTGCACCGGGGTCATGGCAACCCCAGGCACAAATACAGGCTGGGCAGAGAATGGCTTGAGAGCAGCCCTGAGGAGAAGGACTTGGGGGTGTTGGTGGATGAGAAGCTCAACATGAGCCGACAATGTGCACTCGCAGACCAGAAAGCCAACCGCATCCTGGGCCATATCAAAAGAAGCGTGGCCATTCAGGTCAAGGGAGGTGATTCTGCCCATCTACTCCACTCTGGTGAGACCCCACCTGGAGTACTGCATCCAGCTCTGGGGTTCCCAACATAAGAAGGACATGGGGCTGGCTGTTGGAGCAAGTCCAGAGGCGGGCCAAGAAGATGATCAGAGGGCTGGAGCACCTCTCCTATGAAGACAGGCTGAGAGAGTTGGGGTTCTTCAGCCTGCAGAAGAGAAGGCTCTGGGGAGATCTTATAGCAGCCTTCCAGTACCTAAAGGGGGCCTACAGGAAGGATGGGGAGGGACTCTTTATCAGGGAGTGTAGCGATAGGACGAGGGGTAACGGTTTCAAACTGAAAGAGGGAAGATTTAGATTAGATATCAGGCAGAAATTCTTTACTGTCAGGGTGGTGAGACACTGGAACAGGTTGCGCAGAGAAGTGGATGCCCCATCCCTGGAAGTGTTCAAGGCCAGACTGGATGGGGCTGTGAGTAACCTGGACTAGCAGGTGTCTCTGCCCAGGAGAGAGGGGTTGGAACTAGATGATCTTTAAGGTCCCTTCCAACTCTAACCATTCTGTGATTCTATGGAAATTGATCTCTGCCACACTTCGCCTTTGAATATTCACTTTCCCTTTTGATTATCTGCTCAAGAACTTGAATGGATTATTTAATGAAACAATGCAATGAAGTACTTACAAAGTAATGAAAGTGTGGAGGTGGTGGAAAGAAATTGTTTAAGTCTATGTATGGAGGACTACTATTTGGCACAAATGAGCCAGAAATAATAGCCCGCCAAGCGTCTCATCACAACAGACAAGTGCACTGGGGTGAAGCTTCTACTGGTAATGTTAAATTAGCCTTGCAGAACTGCCATGAAAATTTATCACGCCAGCCAGAAAATCAACACTTATGCTTCCTTGTTGTGACAAGGAAGGGAGATTGTGTAGGAGTGCATTAATTTGACTTATTTATTTGGGAGGGCAGAGATGAAATTATGTCCTTTAAAAAAGTAGATTATTTTAAGCTTCTGTGTACAGCATTGCTTTCATAAAGAGGATCAATGGCTCCTCCCGCACCACCCACGCGGCAGGCTAGCTGTTGCCTGGCACACGTGTTGGCAAGTGGCTCGGACCACACTTGGCAGGAATGTCACCCAGGGACGGCAGGGCATTTGTACCAGTCTGCCCTAAGATTACTATGTGGTGGTCCATTCTGCAAGGAGTCATTTCAAAGTGAGACACATAATTTCATCTGTTGGCTCTTGGTAGTTTTTGAATGACTGTGTCACAAGCTCTGTCTTCTCCAAGCTTAAAACCAGAGGGCTATCTTTGACAGGATTACGTGGAAATCTGTGTTTCAGTGATTACAGTTATGTAAAAGGCTTGAGAAGGAAAGTCTTGCTACAATGTGGTTCACTTTCCCTGTCAGCCGATACGGCTATGTTCCAGGATTTACTTCTAAATGCATAAAGATCTAGTTGACAGAGCACAGGTTTCTCTACTTGGAACATCTTTTGCTTAAAAAGGGGGACCACAGGCTTTTGATTTTGCAATAAAATCAGTGTGGCTAGTGTTATTCCCCTGTCCTGACAAAAGCCATAGACCACCGTTTTTAAGAATGTCTCCTTTATGTGCTATGTAATTCATACATAGAATATTTCATCTGCCTTTGAATTTCATGAGTCACATTAATTAAGTTTTTTGTTTTGTTCTGCAAAGGTCCTACAAAGCTATGCCTCCTAATCAGGACACACTTTATTGTTAAAATGCAAATACAAATATATGGAATTCAGCATAAAGCGATATTTACACCTTCTTTTCTACCATATTCTCAACTGCAGCTCCAAAATACGTAATGCAAACACCACCACATTTTATTTTTCTTATTTTCAGTCATAAAAATGTCATTACTGTAAGTTTGTCATGTAAGAATAGGGTCTGTCTTGCTAGAAATAACATTTCATTCAATTAAAACAACTGTAAATGTATTTTTCTACCATACCTTTCATTTAGCAAAGTTTCAAAGCAATATACAAACTGATTGTATTAGATCCATCTCCCATTAATTAAACATCCAAGAAGAGGGACTTAGCTGCCATGCAAGACTTGAAGTTTTCCATCCCAGTCTTTAGAAGGCAGGAGGAATTTTAAAAGGCAGAATACATTATTTAAGTTGGAAGTTAATGAGGGAACTGTGGTTAATACAGTTGACCACAAGCCGCTGCTTGACTTGAACCACAGAAGGAAAAATGTAGGCTTGCAAACGGCTCTGTGTTACGTAAAAAAGCTACATAAAGGACCCTATTGAAGCATCTAACATTTTCTTAATTCTAAGTTAGATAATTAATAAAAGATGCTCTTGGAACATCTGTGTAACTGAGTTCACTCACTCAGCTCTGCCGGCCTTCACAAAACCTTTTGGCCAGAGCTTTTATAATTACTGTACAGGAACTGAAAATGGCATGCTTGTACGTGGTGGCATTTTGACCATCAGTCATAAAGGAAATAATACAAAATGATACTGTTTCACAGAAAGGTTTTAAACTTTTTTGGATAAAGTTTAATATCCTGGCTGCAAAATAAGAAAAAATAAGCTCTAGTTAAACTACCTGTCTCTCCTCTGTTTAAAACAGCATTTGCTAGTGTTTAAAAAAACTTCTTACATTACACATATTTTTGGCAAATATGATGTGTATATATATATTTATAAACAGACAAAACTATGAAAATAAGGTCCTGTACTTCAAGCTCTTAGAGAAAACAGATTAAACTTGAGTATTGGAATCATTCGTGGCATACAGAAGTAAATAAAACCACCAAAACCAGAGGTTTGGGGATCTAGGGGATCTAGGAAGAAAAGTTCCCTGTATGAAGTATTTTGGTCTGAATGCAGAGAACTACTCAGAGAGGAGTTTTGTTTATGTTTTCTTCTGTGGGCTGTATTCCTTATTCAGTTACTTGGCAAAGGCCTACAGTTTTATTTCTAGCAATACCAGATATTTTAAAGTAGTAATCCGTTAACTGTATGGCAAACTGACTGTACGGCAAGACTGCCCTGGGTTAAGCTATAAACAGCAGACAAACCCCTTTGCTGATAAAATACATTAGATACATGAATAATTTGACTTTGAAAAGGAGCTAACTTAGCAGATTCAGTATTCATACCACAGCATCAGACTCCAACCATTTTTCTGCTGATACACTTGCCATGCAAGTACCAGGGCTCCTTTACACAGCAATAAATAGCTCCGATACCGTGTAAGCATTTCATACAGAAGCATAATTCTTGCAAACTCAAAACTACAGGACCCAAGCCATACAGGGGACCTCAACAAGGCACTGTCTCCAGACCTAGTACAGATAAGTGTACTGTTCACTTCTGCAATCAAATCAGCTGCTAGTCAGTACACACTCAGTACTTTTAAAGTCTTGGTGGACAAACAGTGCCATCAAAAGCTGCTATCTTATGTTGTGGTAGAGAGCCTCACTATCTTTGATTTCTGAAAGACATTTCAAATGATAATTTTTGAGTAAGGAAAAACATTAAGATTTTACTCATTTTCCTAATCATCACTTGGATAAAAAGCTTATGTTATAAGCTTTTATTTCATATGGCAAAATGCAACTTACATCATTGAGGTTATAGTTTGTTTGGCTGCTGGTGTGTCATGTCATTCTCACAGAAATAATAGCAAAGAGATCTAGGAAGAGGTTATACACTTCTGATATCTGTTGTTGCCAACTGATGACTGTGCTTGAAAGCTCTTTGTTAGCTGTATGAATCTAGTTTCTGTAAAATGACAGTGATTTTCCATCATTTGCATGTTGTCGTGCATGGTTTGTACAGGTGAAGAAATACCCAGTACAAGGCACTGTACAATATGTAAAGTACTATTTTAGTTTTGCAATTTTTTAAAGCCAGTCAGAATTTAGTGGATATTCAGTCTTATAATTAGTTATTGTAAATGGTAGACTAAAAGCAAGTGACATAAAGGATTAAATTAGAGAACTAACATGAGATGATTCTTTGATCTCAACATGGGGTCAAACAAAACTTTCTAACTGTAAATACACACACAAGTACTTACCTTTCCCCATTTTTAATAAATATTACACCTCCTTTGAAGAATATTAATGAAATTTTGTCCTACCATATGATTTTTGTACCTAGGTTATTTCAAAGTAATCTTTACTTCTGCCTTCCATTCTCTACTTGTCACGGAGTGACAATTTCCAAAATTGCCACAAGTTTTATTGCAGTCAAATTGATTTATTTTTTTTACTGTCACACTGGTACATTTCATGTAATTAATTTCATTTCATTCATATGGCTACCAATGCATTTTCTAGGTATTCTTTTCACAACTACTGTATGAAAACACTGTCATGTTATTAGATGGCCACAGCCTGAACAATGAAACTTCAAAGGCTTCAGAAGGACAAGAAAGGAAGCAACGTTATGGCTGGGTGCAAAGATCAGTCTGCTTGTCAAAACATCAGTGGAAACTTATTTTAGCAGTAAAACAAAATCAGTGAAAGCAAGTTAACAGTGCTGCTTTCTCAGCGGTGCCAAACTCTCTCAATTCCTAGTGTCTTCCAGGGAAGTTGTAGGTGCTCATCACTTCTGAAAAGCAACCCCCAGGGTAATGACAGGTGGTAAGATTAACTGGAAAAACAAAATATAAGCGTATAATGAAACAATACAAGCTGCTGTGCTGTCCTTAATTCACCCTGCTGCACCTAGAAATTTCAGGTATTGCAAAATAGCCCCAGATGCTGCACATTAAAAATTTTAATCGGTATCCAGAGTAATCTTTCTTCTCTTCTCCCTGATTTACATCCCCTGCATGACACACAACTCAGGCCTCTTGCAAGGAACAATTCAAAAAGACTCCCATCCCTGCAAGCCAACATCATGCCTTATATGTCCAGAAAAAGTACTGTGGAAAGACTTAAGGTACTTTTTCCTCTCCAGAGACTCAACTCTGCCATCAGCATACTGGTAGTCCTAGCATTAGGACAGCAAACTAGAAATTAAACTAGATTTCATGTAAAGCAGCATCATCGGTCACTGGGCCAATCAATACAAGCATAATTTTTCTAACAGTATCAATATGTTGCTTCCTATCCCATCCTCTAAAATGTAAATGGCACAAAGGCAGCAATTTAAAAATAGTTGCTATAGGACTAATTTAGGATTTTTCTACACGAAACAGAAACAGTTCTCTCCTGTAGCTTAAAATGCTGAACTTTCTGTGGGCTCAAAAGAAATCTAATCCTGAGGGATGATATTTAACTTACTCTTCTGTTATACATGTATATGGGCTTAGCACAGACTGTCAACAAAATGCTCTTTTTCAAAACCATCCTCTAAGTAAACACAAGCCAATGGATTTAGTGCATAAATTTGATTACATGTATGTGGGTTTCCACATCTGCGTGTTGTCAAGAGCTCGTGTACTGCTTCGTGCACAGGGCCCTCAGTCCTGGTATGTGGTATGATTCCTGACACCCCACAGAAAGACAAGGTGTTTTAGGGACAGGTCAGGATAAACGATCTTGTAAAGGAGATAAGAAACTGTTTAGGAGGGGAGAAAAAACAAAATGCTCTGTTTCCAGCTCTGGAGATTTTTGCCAAACATGTAATAAATTCAGCAGGGATCCCCAGTATTCAGTTCCCTGCTTGGCTGCTGTCCCTGAGTGATCAGGGGTTCTCGGTCTTTGTGCATTAAGCTTCTGATCCATAAAGAGCTACTGGTAGTTTATTGCCAAGGGATGTTGTATTGTTAAATGCATTAAAAATAGAGATGAACTAAGAAGATACTTTTTTACAAGTCTTCCCCCTCCAGCATGTGGAATCACATCATTTCACAATAATCTCGTTTTTTCATTTAAAGAAAAAGCTTTTAAGGTCCCATGGTTGCAAATGTACCAAAACCAGAACACAAATAAAGCAAAGATGTTATCATACATTCTCCAAAAAAGTCCCAAAGCAATACATCTTCTGTATTTTCAGAAGAGTAATTTAGCTCATAATGCACTCATCCTTGTTACGGCCTATCAGCAGGGCTTCAGAAAGGCGGGTTCAGGCTTAGACGTTCTTTCTTAGGTATGGCCGAACAACAAAAATGCCTAAACTTGGCAAAATTAGAAGCCCATACATTCATATACAGAGTTTATTACATATGTAGTTCTCACCTATATGGAATAGAACAGAAAAGCAAATTTTATTCTATGAATAGAAATGAACCACGTGTTACATCATAGGCATTATATAGATCTCTGATGTGAAACAGTGACTTAATAGGAATTGACAGCCCATCTCCTAACAGTCTCCGTTAGAATCAAAAAAAAAAAAAAAAAAGAAAAAAAAAAAGGTGTTCACTCTCATATGTAAAAATCAATCTAATTTTTAGAAACAGAGCACTGCTGGTCAAGGAGGCAGCAAACAGGCAAAAAGAAACTTTCTTCTGAATTAACTCAGAACAATTAAATAAGTATGGATTTCTTTTCAAATTAAAAAAAGTGATATATGAAGTAACATTTAACACATTTTGAAGTTGGCAATATCTAAAATATTTTAATTGCGATAAACACGAAAATTTTATAGGATTCACAGTATTTACCTCAGCAATCTCTATCCTTCTTGCAAGTTCATCAAGAGAAGAAAAGCTGTCATCTAGTGATAAAGCTTCCAGCGAGTTGTAAGATGCTCGTTCAGGTGAAATGTCTGGAACTGTGTCAAAGTCCTCCTGGTTTGCTAAGTTTGCAAATGATTCTTCAGTGTCTATTATATTACCATTTAAAAATCTGAGAAATAAATCTTCTTGCTCTTCATTATTTACCTTCTCCTCACGTCCTGCTGTTCTCTGTATTTCCTTGCATACTCGTGAATGGGCAGTACTCTCACGTTCAGACACTTTATTGCACCCAGAGCATACGTTTGATGCAGTTCTGTCCCATGAAGATTTTTCATCATCATCAGGCTGCTTTTGTTGCTGCTTTAAATCATTCTTTCCAGGCTGGCCACTAGCAACTTCTGAAGAGTCAGCAGCATGTTTTGATCTAAGCAGATTTCTCTCAGCTTGCACATCTTTATCGGTAGGAACCAAATCAGTAGGCATATAATCAGCATCTGTTAAAACCAAAGCATCTACCATTGGCTCAAGAGGGAGCTTCACTCCAGGCTCCTCAGCTGCGCGTTCTATTTCTTCTGCATCCTTAGAGAGCTGTCTTTCTCTCAGCTGCAAACTGTTATCTTTACCGGCATCCCCAGATGATAAACAGCCCGAAGAAGGCCTGCCCACTGTCCCTGTGGACTGGGTGTGTGGCTCCAATGTTGATTCAGCACTGCAGTGCTGCTCCTCCATGTGGTCCTTTCCTGCAGCTACCCAAAGGCTTGCTGCCTCTGTCTGTGTCTCAGTTTTGTTCTTGCCTGGAGAACTAGTGTTCAGCTGTTTATCTTCTTTCTTTGGTTCGGTGCCAGGACAAGTTTCGGTACCTAAGTGCAACAGGAAAAACAGTCCCAGTGTTTGTAAATGATTCAAAGCACCAGCCCAGGGGAGAAAGAGTATACTGTGATTTGATAACATGTAACTTAATGCTTTAAAATGCGCTCCCATAAAGGGCAGGTATTTTATGCTCCCCTCAGAATAGAAGTTTTGTTAGTAGTCTGAAAAGCCGACTCCTGATTCAGCAAAGTGCTTGCACACATAGCACATGCTTTAGTGCCCTCCTGAAAAGAGTTATTCCCATACTTCAAGTACAATATATATGTAAGTATCTTTCTGAACAGACACGTTTCTTCTAAAGCATATTTTATATGAGCACACCTCATGGAGGCCTGGATTTCAGAGAAATGCACTTAATTACCGAAAACTATATTTTGATGCTAGTGTATCTATAACACAGGGAGATATCTGCATTTCTTTTAAAGCAACTACAAACATACTAATTTAATACATTTTAATTTCAATTCTTTTAAGTGAGTAACTAGCTTCTTTGGTTAATGCTAAGTTAAATATCCAATTACAATATTTTACATAACAAACTGCATAAAAAGATGTTGCTTTTTGGATAGGTAAGTTAGTATACATATTAAAAAATGCAACTGAATGCAGCTTATTTCTGTATTCACATTTACAATACAAATCAAACCTGATTTTTCTTATCTGAAATTTCAGAGATAAACAAGGGGAATTCTACATAGCTTGTGAATTCACCTACTATTGGCCTGATCTGCTGATGCAGGAGTATATGGTTAGCTCAAGTTGTGAATAAAATTATTAGACGTGAGCCATTATGAGAAATTAAAAGCCAAATCTCCCCTTTTAGGCTTATGAAGAGGGAAAGGGGACGTTTAGAATTAGAATACCAAACCATGCTAGCTGTGACAGAAACTGTCTTGTCCATACTTTAATAAAAACTAAGTTAAGACTATGTTATAGTAGGTCTACTGTTACAGTAATAGTAATAACCTCAAACAACAAATTAATACCTCTAGAAAACACTTATTTGCATTTTTTGTCATAGTAAAAAGCAGAAAGGTCTTATGAATAGATTAATGAAGAGATCAAACAATGCCCTTATTAACTGCATATGTTCTTACAAGAACAACTTAAGATCTCTATGCCAATATTATCCTTCCTTACCTGTTAATACCTCACTTAAAATCTGAGCAATTTCCTGAACTTATTACATGAAACAGGATCACATTCGTTAGTCTTTAAAGAAATGTCTGCATTAATTCATTGTATTGAACAATTTTATTAAATTCTATCCCCATTTTAAAGGGTAATGAAATACAAGGTAGCATAGAAAAGACAGGCTTGGAAATCGAAAGAGAGAATATCCAACCATACCAAAATGCAGAAAAAAAAAATCAGAGCAACATTAACAGATAGAAAGGGTACGGGGAACCTAACTTCTGTAAAACACGGAAAGAAGAAATGGGTATGAGACAGGGACTTTTTGAAAATTAGACACAGATGAGTAGATAGCTCAAGGGATTTGTAACAGGATACTGAGCACTTCACATATAGGTCATGAGTTCAAACACAGCCTGGATTATTGGTACAAGATTTGGTTACCATCTGTCAATATCTCCTAGTGGATACATCCACATTACAGCAGGCATCCTTGTTGGCAGTCCCAATTGCAATAAAGATTAAATGGAATTGGAAATTAAATCAAATTCTTTACCATGAAAGGTGGCCCTTGAGCTCAGAGCTCTGATCCTAAGAAAGTAATAAATGATGGCAGCATTGTTATCTAACTACAGATGTACAGGAACTGAAATGCAGTGATCATCGTTACATTCCACATCAAATTTTCAGCAGCTTTCAATATTTTCTTTACATCTATTCAAAACACCTGCTTTAGACAACCCATGCCCACGATAGACTCAAGGCAAGTTAAGAGAAACACCTGAACACTTATTAGAAAATTATAAAAGATGCTTTTTCCTACTAAGTTAAATGAAGACATACCCACCAATGCGTCAGTTATTTTTATCTGACTGTCAGAGATATAAAAAAGTGTCTACTGAAACTTTTCTAGCAATGGAATCACTTATGGTATGTTAAGAAATGTTTTTTCCCCCAAACAGAGTTACTTTAAAACTGACGCTTGCTTTGTTCATCACAGAAACCTGTAGCCACCACTTTTTTATCCTGTTAATCCAAGACAGTCTAGCAGAGAAAGTACTGACCTATGGCGTTCTACCAGTGGAGAATTCACACTTCTCCACCTTTGTCCCTCTTCCCATTTAAAAACAAATCCCTATGACCTAGAAGAAAAGAGGGTATAAACAGTTTCTCCCCACCTTGGAAACAGGTCTATATGTACACATTGCAAACTTATGCTAAAGGTTTTATTAAATTCATCATTTCATTAGAAAAGGTTTCATGAAACATGAATTTGATTACCTTTGGTTAACACTAAGGCTATTACGGCTTTCAGTCAGAAACTGAAGAAATTAATGGCTATAGGATGTATCAAATCTCATCTTTTAATATACACACATAGCTTTAAGGGCCCACTTCTCTCTGTTGGTAGACTCAAAGAGAAAATCTGAGAGAAAGCAAAATGTAACAGAACAGACCATTCACAACCCTTGCTCAGAAAGGCAAAAAACTAACAGTGACTCTCCCAGGAATCTTGGCTAGCCAAACTTCTTACAAAGCTGTTTCTTGGTCACTGTATCCCCAGGAGAGAGGAATCATGAATTCTTAGGATCAACTGCCTATAGAAGCTCAAACTGTGTTCCCAAATACCTGCAATAAGTCAATGGAGTAATTTTTGCTTTAGATTAGTAAGGAAGTGTGATTTTACTTCAAAAATGCTACCATAGTACAGCGCAACCATCTCTACAATGTAAGATATATCTCTCTATATATAAGCTAATACTTCTTCTTATTGATAATTGCTAGATAAATTCTTATTTTGGGCATATAAATTCACATGAAGGACACTTGAGAATTTCCTTTTCCTGTCTTACTGTAAGTCAGACTTCTACTACCAGCAGCTAAGTGAATTAAATTGTTCTCCCTACAGATTGGCAGATAAATTTCTAACAGAAGAGGAAAAAGTTTACACATTTAGTTCTCATTTTTCATGTAGAGGAAAAAAAAGCAGAAGACAGGCATTCTAAGTTTTCAATGAAAAGGCCTATGCATTTAGGCTAATGCTGAACGGGTCAGTTAAGATATTAGAAACTGTGTGGTAATTATAGCATAGGATTCTGCTGGGGTTCAGGCAAAATCAAGAAGCCGCCCCAAAAGGCCACACTGCTTTTAGTCCTGAGCTGAATCACTCAGCCACAGCTTGAATAGTTTTTGCGCAGCACTGAGCTATGCGTACAAGTTCGGAGTTATGGATCATCTTTGTCCACTTTCTGTATTAGTTCATACTGATGCCTTCCCTACCCAAGACGTTCTAACTGCAGCAAAAACATTCAGCCACGTGCTTGCTGCTCACGCATTGACTCAGTGAGGGGCAGCAGCGGCTAATTGATCACGCGCTGCCTTAACAGACCAAGAGATCTGTCAGGGTGCTTCCTCAAGAATACGGTAATCTTATGAAAAGCATAATTTGCAAATCTTAAGCATTTAAACTTGAGTTAGGCTTGGAATATTCATATTTTTGTATTGAAAAAGTATTCAGTACTGCTGGAAACTCCTCAGTAGAAATGCTTTCTATTGGATGACATAGATTAAGGAATCCACAAACATTTCACAGGAACCCAAAGATTTTGATGACATTTTGAGAAGAGTTACATTAAAAGAAAGGCACAAACCCCCATCCATTTACACCATTAATTATTTCCACAGTAAGTTTAATATGTCTAGATGTTGTACTACAGTATTTTACCATTGACACAAAATGCTCCTTAATTCAGAAGTTTCAAATGTTCAGACGTTCTGCTCTCCAGAAAGCTTTTGTTCCCACTTGGAATAAAAACAGTGGAAAAATTGTAAGCGCCTAATTTTTTTCCATGGGAATTTCCAACCATCCAAAAATAAAAAGCATTGGGTTTTTCTGATGTGCCTTCTGAGCCGTAGAACATGTTTCCTGTTTTTAATGTTTTATATTTAGTTAGGTTACAAGAACAGAGAAAAGGCAGTACAGGGCTTACAGTAAAAGAGGGTGAAGATGAGGAGGATCCACACATGTAGAGAACTGTGACTCTACATCTTCGTTAATTCCTGATTCTCCTGAACATCCTGGCTGATACACACTTGTAGGATAGTTTAGGTTGAAAGGGACCTGAGGTTGCTAAGCCAACCCTCATCTTATGAGAAATTCTGAGAAAAGGTACTCAAGTTTAGGCCAATTTTGGCAACTGTAACATGGCAAAAAAAGAAACTTTTTGCTCTTTTGAGAGGAGAGAGAAAGCACAGCCTAAACCAATGCTCTTTCCCCCTCTGTCTCAATTTTAACAATTCATTAATTTGCAAATGTTTCATAAGAACTCAATGATTCTAACAAATTACTCAAACAAAACAGCCACTGCCCCAAGGCAAGAGGAGGAATATGAAGCTACCATAAAAGCGTGTACTGAAAAAAATTAACTGAAGTATGTTTTTCTTTTCAAGACCCCCCAAAAGCTTTCTAATTTTCTGTGCTGTTACATGAAAATATGTCTTTAAATCAGTACATCGCATGTAATTTAAAAGTTACTAATACTGTTAACTATACTGAATTGCCACAACGCCGAATATTTGTCATCAGATTACCTTATATTTTATACATACAAATTATGTATCTTATCTCTAGATTTACAAAATTTTGTAGCTTATGCAGGCTGCTATAAATGCACACACATTTAAAAGACATTTTTGGTGGAGGCTAGAATTACTTTAATTACAATTCTGAGTATCAATGACTAATTAAAATTGCATAGTATGTCTTGCATAGTATGTTTTGTGAAAAAAATAAAGGCTTACACAAATGGATGAATCTGTGGGAATCCAACAAACGCTGTATCTTCAAATTAAATAGCTTCAAGTATTTATAGGACTATGTCATTACAGAATAATATGTAAAAAAAATGTATGCACAGGTACATACACACACACATACATACCTGATTTAAAAGCAGAAGTTTCACTTTCCTTTAAATTTTTTGATTCCATTAACTGAAGCAAACAAACGCTTTCCCATGTATTTTCTGCAGCTACTAGCTGTAAAATATGATATTATTTCCTGTAATTTTTGGAATTAAACAGGAACACTGTGACTTTTTGAGACATCCAAACTTCAAACAGTTTCTATACTAAATTGGAAAGATTAAATCTAATAATATTAAAAATATATTTATTAGCAATCTTTGACAAAGTGGAATTCAAATAAACGGCTGCTTACCTTATTTCTGAATGCCTGTGGCCTGCAGCAATAAAGAACAAAAGAACAAATTAAAGTACTTAGTAGCAACATGCTTCGTAACAAACGTCATAGAAATCTTACAAGCCTTTGCTCTGCTTTAATATTGGCACAAAACTTTTCTTACATTGAAACAGTGTGAGCATGCTAAGCATACTTTCAAGCACAGATCTGCACCATATGTGAAGATCATCAGAAGACCAATTAGCACAAACATTGCTCCACCTAATTGAGAAAGCAGTCATAAGAAAAGTTACTGCAATGTATTGAGTTCCTGTAGAACTTTATGCTCAGAAGGAACTCTACTAACTTTAAAAATCATGTAAGGACTTGGTATCTACGAGTATTAAAAACACTGATTGCTATAACAGAGATTGAGGAATGGGAGAAAACCCACAAAGGTATTTCCCTCTCCACAGACTGTTCACACTGGGACACATTTTCTGGGTTCTGTAAGATACAGCAGCTCCTACTGATTCCACGGGGATTCCCAGGTGAGTCAGGCCTCCTAACAGTCAGTGTGGACTTTGCAAACTGTATAGAGATTCATGCACCATGTGTTTTATCATGCACAATCTGTCTTGCAGTGTTTTGCACAGCAATGAAGAGAAAATGCTGAGCATTTTGTTTAAAGCTACTGGAAAAAAAAAAGTAGGAGAGACAAGAGTGAACAGTACTGACGTTCATACTCTCTAATAAAAACTTTTAAAAGTCGCATTGACTTTTAAATTTTGCCATTTAAACTTCAAATAAAGGACACTCAAAACTATCTTTAAAGAACAAACGTGTCCAATATGTAGCTATAGCCCTTGAGTATCAGAAAAAGGGACATTACTATCAATTACAAAAGCAAAATGCTTGCATTTTCTGAGTTACGTTACTCATACATGTTATTCATTAAAAGCTAAAGTATAATTTTAATTACAAAATAAATTGAGATTAAAGCTTAGGAAAAAATATATGAAACAATAAAAGCAAATAGGCTTTAGCCTAGAGAGTGTGGAAGAGTAATAATATCAAATACAGAGAACTAACCATGGCAAATGAACAAAAGCCTGAATTTTTATCAAATTGCAGGGCTTCTCAGAACTGGAAATGATGTTAATAACTGAAATTTTGTATTTAAAAGTAAGGCTGCACAAAAGAATTAGAAGAAAGCAGAGTTATTCTCAACAAGGTGACAATCGAGGTGACAATCAGGAGGTGCTGCTAGTTGCAGCATATAAAACGTAATAGACTTGAATCTTAATCTTTCTGTGGGCTTGCAGGGTCATGTGCAATAAAACATAGGCTGAGGAACCCTGCAGGCACTCAGGGTGAAATCGCTCAGTAGCAGCAGGTTGTGGGTGTTAAAATGCAGTTACGGTGCCGGAGCTGCTTCGTCCTCCTGTGGAAATGCAGGAGTACGCTGTCCAGGGGCTCCCTCCCACATGCAGTCAGATTACAAATAAACAATTCCTGCCTGGATTCTGGCAGTCAGCCTGGGTGTTTTCAAACTTCTGTACGGTCACCCAGAAGAAAAAAATGTGGAAGCCAAATCATATTCTCTACGAACAACAGGAACATTTTGGGTTTTGTTACATCTAGACTGAGTAAGCCAATCCAAAAGTATTTGAAAAAGTGCTCTCTCCCCATCTGATTGAGAGCATCTCCCCTGTCACAGGTTGGTCTTTTCACAGCCTTTGAATGTGGTTAAGTTTCCTTATTATCGTTGGCTCATCATTTTTCAGTGGCAGCTGGTAGAATTTTTTCCATCTGTCCCTTAAACTCAATGACTAGTAGGTAGAACATTCGCCCATGAAATAACAGATTTTCTCCTTCCTGATGGTTACAATCCCATATGTGTTACTGCCCAGAAGAGCACCCTAGGCACTATCCCAAAGTCTGTGATACTGTGATATACTGATTTGGGATGCTGCCGCATTAGGCAAAGCAGGTATGAACTAAGATTTCACAACTTTTTAGAATGCTGCCACACTAGGGAGCTACAGAATCGCTGCTTCATAATGTTTATGCAACCCATATGAAATCAACAGAAGATAACAAGAATGACTTAAAGCATTAGGGAATTATCCTAAATTGTGGAAAATTTGGGGAATAAAATCCTATAGGGTAGATGCAAGTGCTGAAGTCTGAGATGTTGGGCAATTGCATTCAAAAACAATAGGTATAGACACAATCACCATCACCAGTTCTACAGTCACTCTCTTCCTAAATTAACACTACTCAGTTTTTTCTTCCGCTGAAAATTCTTACAAATTAACTCAAAACTCAATTTCTGGCAAACTAATGATTTGCTGAGAACAGTTCAGATCTAGTCCATATATATTCCTCCAACCACTTTAAAACACAGCAGCATTTTAGTTACACATCAAAAAGAATCACCAGTTTATAACCAAATTCACTGAAGTCAAAGGTGTGCAACTTTTATTTTGAGACTGACTATTTTAAAACACCTATACTGGCAAGTAGGCAACAGCTGTGCTAACATATTAGTACTGGAAAAGTAATACTATATTCTTATACTTACTGTTGATGCGAAGAACAAACTCTAGTAAGCTTTTCCAACTCTTCACCACTCAGTTCTTTAGCTGAATTCCTCAGTGTTGTAACTGGACTAGGGACTGCCATTTTCCATTTTCTTTCTAAATTAAATCAAAATAATTTTTACCCAAAGTATTAAAAATGTAGTATTTGCTAATCGCAAAACATGTATGTGAAACTAATTAAACTTGTTTCATACTATGCAAAAAAGCACTGTATTTCTTCACAACACACTTTATTTTCATCACATCAAATTTACCAACCCTAAACAAAAGATAAGCTCAAAACAACTGTGGATCAATCAAAGTCTCAATTAATAGAATTAAAGAATGACAAACTATTTGCACCTGTTTAATGAAACATGTGAGAAAAAAATCCAAAACAGGAATACTTTTCTTGTGGCAAGCTCAGAGAAATTCTGATATGTATGCTGCTTTTGCAATGTAACATTTTTAAGCTGGAAAACTGTATACTGTATTATGTAGAAACACAAACCAAATTAACTCTTTCTTCTACCATACTAGTTTAGCCTGTACTCACCCCACTGCTCCTGTATGGAAGAAAGATTTGCAAGCAGCTGCTCATGATACAGTCGTTCAAGCTGAATGAACTTCATTGCTTTCTCATCTGAACGGAAGGTTAAAGAAAAATTCACACATATATGGACACGTTATGATTTATTTATACTTGGCACCACATTTGATAGGGCAGTTATTATGTACCTGAAATTTGACATAACGGAATTAAAACGATTAATGGCTAGCATCCAGAGTTCTGTGCAAGGAAGAAAGTAATAGCAGACACAAAAACAGCAAGAAAGAAGTAAAATAAGTTGAGAAAAGTTCCAAAAATGAAAACCCTATTCTCTTCAGCAGTCATCTCTTCCCACGTGCCTTAAGTTCAACAAAAGTTCTTCTAGAAAAGAAATGAGCAAAATGTTATTATGCTGACAGCTCTTACAAGAAAATGAAATCTCTGGGAAATGAACAGCAAAACAATTATACAAATATCAGTATGTATCTCTCAAGAAATACAATTATATGTCAATAACCATAACTAACTGAAAATATGGCTCCTTTCTACTGACCAGCTGGAGACAGTATATTTAAAATTTCCCCAATTCAAACTTCAAAGAAATTCCCTCCCCCTTTTCAACCATCGTATAAAATGCTGTTGGACAGCTGAGTTCACTTTTTGTCTTCTTTCTGAAGATTCTGGTTACTTCTCTTCTATCTGAAAAACTCTTTCACCTTAGAGTTAGCAATATATTCACAAAGGTATACTGATAGTTAAATATTTTGTAATAGTCAGGATAATTCTAGTTCCATTAAGCTCAAGTTGTCACTTGTTCTGTTTAAAGCCATGCTTTGCCAGCTATTTGAAGTTTAATTCTACAGTATAATGAGGTTAGAAGTACAACGAATGAGGTTCTTAATAATATAAAAAAAATATTTTCCATTATTCATGCTAATTAAAATACTGGAGTAATTACAAAAACAACCAGTACTTGTTATTCTTGTTAGCCTCATGCAACATATACATAGCATGGCTTATGAACAATATTAATGGAAAGAATATTCCCTGCCTTCAAGAAATCTGTTATTAGAAACAGAATTAGAGATCAGAAAGATAGCCTTAGAGGATCATGGCAACAAACCCTGAATTATTGTTAATATGAACTTCTACAGTGGATGAATTAAAATGTCTGTCATGGATAATTAATACAGTGCAACATGATGCAGTAAGTTCTTTATTAAGCTCAGGAAACTGATGGTTGCAAGTACAGAGGAGATATCCTTCATAAATATGTATTATATAGTGGTGTTGAATTCCACACATCAGGTGTACATTGCATTAAAAATATTTCCTTTGATCAGCTTTAAATACAGTGCCCTTCGATTAAAACAACTTCTATGAAAGAGAAACAACTGTCTTTCTATAATACTGCTGAATGCATTTTAAATTTACTGTATTTCCCCCTGCAGAGCCATGTAATTTACTACAGAATTTTTCTATGCCTTTAATTTGTGCTGCATATTTTGGACCTTCTGATGGAAGGTTTGAATTAGGATGAGCAAGACAGAAGTACAGTCTTCTAAGACAGCAAAGGGTATTTTATTTTATACATTGCTTTTATAATATTGCAACAATTATTTCTCTGGTTTTGTACTACAGACCAATATAATTTGGCTAGGTTTCCAGGTTTCTTATGCTTTGTTATTTAACCATTATAATTGCCTATTTGCTGTATTTTGTTTGTAACAAATTACATAATAAAGAAATAATCTGTACACTCAGGTTTTGTAATTTATGATGCACCTTAGTGAATCACATATACCTCAAGGGCTTACCACTCTTGCCTCTTCTTTTTATAGTCTGATCATTTTCCTTTAAAAGCAAACAGAAGAAAACCCAGTCCACCTTTTCTAAAAATATAATTTCACTTTAAGGTTTAGTATGATTATTCTCTCCCACAATTACTGAAATTTATCAGAGTAATTAGCAGCAGTTCAACTATTGTAACTTTTTGACCAAACTTATTTGTATTATCTAGGAACAAATCAAAATAACTTGGACCACTGAACTAGCTGTTCCCAGAAGCAATTACCCATAGTTTCCTATGAGAGTTTCTGAACTACCTTGATACAATTTTGACTAATTAGCATTCGCCAAAGAATGTGTTGTTATTGTTTGCAGGTTGCTGATTTCCCTTAGCTCAGGGTGTTTGGTATTTTTATTCTAATCTAGAAACTTGTAGTACATACTCTAATCAACTGTTGTGATAATTTTATTCTTACTATAAAAGTGCCCTATTTTATATAATAGAATACATATCCTATCTAGATTGGACATATTCCCAGTTACTAATGCTTAGAACAGAACTTACCCTATAAAAACAGAAGTTCTTTGAAAATATTTTCTTACTTCCTTGCTTGTGCACAACTACAAATGATCATATCAGTACAGCTTTTAGAAGTGGATTTATTACTTAACTCACATTCCAGCTATTTGATTAAGAAGGACTTGCTAATGTATTGTATATTCACTCATGGATAAATTGCGGCTGTTTGCTTGTTTCTAACTCTGACCCAAGCCTGGGAGTCAACAGTCTTTTATGTTTCATCATGCCAGATTATTTTAATATCGCATGAAAATTTCTCCAAGTAAAAGGATACATTCCTCCTCTTGAAAATAGGTCTCAGCTATCTGCAAAAGTTAAAAATAAATAAATTAGGATTCTATAATTTTCACGAGAATGTTAAGGATATAATATGAACTTTTAACGATGGTTTTAAACATTTGTTTTGCAGGTTCATATTTAGTTTGGGTAAAATATGAATGTTCAGACTAAATACAAGTATTCTTATTGTAGGAAAGATGGTTAAAAAGAGCATCAAACAACGAAGAAATACAAAGTCCTCTCTCACAAATGGATTTGCTCAAATGTTAGTTGGGTTTTATCTTGTTACAACAACAAACATTTATTTCAGAAACTTTTTTTAATGATCACATTGGAAAGTTTTAAAATGACCTAGAACAGAATTACCGTGTTTACTGGTATGAGTTGAAGAGTTTGAATTCTGTTACTGATGATTGCTTCCTTATGTTTGACCAAATTAAGATCATTGCTGAGCTCTCCTGAGCATTACAGTGCAATGTGATAAAACGGAGAAACAGAGGGTTCCTGACTGATGAGAAAAGATAAAAGACACTAAAAATATCACCTATTGCAGCATCAGAGACATGCCAACAACCTTCCTATTTCCTATTTACAATAAATATTTACGATAAATAATTACAATAAATATTTCAAATACATAGACTTTGAAATATTTACCATATGAATATTTGAAATTAATGAGATAAACATAAAAGGACTCAAGTTCTAATTTTTTTTCTGTATTACTCCTAGTCTACCCACAGAAGCCAGACAATACCATTGCAGTAGCCTTCTGCCACGTCCTTTCCTGAAGCTGCTCTTCTGTGTTAAAATGACTTAAAAGATCCATTGCCTCATGTGTCAGTTCACTAAGCCTAACATCTTGATATCTGAAGCTCTTCAACAACAGAACAAGTCATGGAGTTAAACCAAATGGCAGTTCTTTGACCTGCAATGTAGTTTTTATGACATGGAACAAATCTGAGGCTCTTCCTCCTTACGTTGATATTTCTATAACAGAACAATTAAAACTGGATTTGTAACGAGACAGCTCTGCCAAAGACAATCATTGAAAAAACCTGCTAAAAATCACAGTTCTTCAAGACTCACTCTCTTAGATGGATATTGAGTTAATGCAGGTGAGTCAAAACAAGGAAATACCAGGAAATTGACACAAGAAATAAGCAAACTTTCCCTGTTTCATTTAGAGCTCAAAGTGCTAAGGATGTTTAATATAGAGAACACAAACAATTCCAAAGCAGTTACTGAGGACCAGGAAAACTCAAACATAAGACAGACTACATATAAAATACCTAAGTCAGTCTCCAGCATTTATAGATTAATAAAATGTATAAACTGACACTAAATGCTGCTCTAACAGCTGCCGTTTCAGCCAATGGCTAAGAATTGAACAAGTGATCTCTATGCCTAAGCATTCAGGATGTCTAGCTGCACCATCTTAAGAAAAAACTTCACCCTGGCTGGGTAATTTTATAACACCTATCTTTAACAGATCACTGCAAAAAGGAACAGTAAATATATGCTCACCAAGGGTTTATACATTGAGAAGCTGTGTATAAAACAAGAACACGGGCATGCAAACATAAAAGAAAATTAAGTTGTCCTATACCGAGTTATTGATATATCACAGAATGGTTTGGGTTGGAAGGGACCTTAAAGATCATGTAGTTCCAACCCCCCTGCCCTGGGCAGGGACACCTCCCACTAGACCAGGCTGCTCAAAGCCCCATCCAGCCTGGCCTTGAACACTTCCAGGGAAGGGGCAGCCACAGCTTCCCTGGGCAACCTGTTCCAGTGCCTCACCACCCCCACAGTAAAGAATTTCTTCCTAATATCTAATCTAAATCTCCCCTCTTTCAGTTTAAAACTGTTACCCCTCATCCTATCGCTACACTCCCTGATAAAGAGTCCCTCCCCGTCTCTCCTGTAGGCCCCCTTTACGTACTGAAAGGCCCCCCTTACGTACGTCTCTCTCTCCAAGCTACATGTTTTGATTGCAGACTACTGAAATAGATTTACTATCCTCTTACTACTGATGCTTTTACTTTCGACTAGCTATTTCAAAGCCAAAATTACAAAAAGGGAAGCGGCAGAGCTTCCAGAAGAAAAGCGGAGATGCCAGTTAGAAAAAACACTTTTTCTGTTAAGCAAGTAAAGGTACCAGTTTTGGGTTGTTTTCTTCTCCCACAACAGAACTGGCACAAAGGATTATTTATTGGACTAAAAGGGCAAAGACACCATTGTGCTAGAGCCCATGCAACCAGCTCAGAGAAAGCAAGTATCCAAACACAGTCAGAAAACGAGCATGTTTCTAATCAGAATTTCACTTTGACCCTGATTTGGTGCTGGAGAGTATTACAGAAAAAACAGAGCTGATACCTGTAAAGAAAAAGACGTAACACTGTATAGAAAAGCTAATGTGGTAACCAAAACATTTTTATCCTAATTCCTTCCTGTTGACAAATAATCTTTGAGATTTGCAACAACAAAAACTTATTTGTGCTTGCTAGAAAACTGGGCAGGCTTTCCTAGAAAGCTAAGGAATACTGATGGCTTTGCTTGTAAATGGAATAAGGTACAAAAAATATAAACCTCAGAAGTAAAAATATTTTGTTCCACAGAACTCCACAGTATCAGCGACCTTTATAAGCACTAGCTAACTGATCTTCAGGGGCAGTGAATGTCGGCAGTTTTCCTATTTGTCACGTATGGTGTGGCAAAGGCCACGCTTGCAAAATGTGTCCAGTAATCGCAGGTACCCTGATGCCTGAACGTTCAGGTTGAGACACCTCCAATGCCTTCTGTGGGAGCACACAAACACTTAGTCAGAAAATCTTTGGGGCATATCAATTTAGGCACTCATAATTTGAAAGGCTTAACAAGTGGTCACTTTTGTAAGAGTCTAAAGATGATTGCTCAAAAAAGACAGCAACCTGACAGAAGAGTACACATTACAAGTTGTGTATTCCTGGCTCTCAGCCTTATTACTAACCACTAGACCATTCTGAGCCCAGTATCTCCAAAAGAGAATTGGTAAGTGACTTCTAAGGTCCTTTATTTGTACATTTTGTCTGCTATCCGCAGTAGTCTCCTAAGGATTTCTGGAGCTGCCAAAGCTCCGTATCTTTGTTTTATATAAAAGTACTTCTCAGATTCTGTAACAAGTGCTAAACAAATCACATGAATCCCATTCAAGACAGGAAAAAATTAACATCATATTTTAATTAAAAGTTAATCCTTAGAACAGCCCCTAATATCCCACAGCCTTTAAATATTTAATACAGGCTTCCTGCTAAAAAGACAGATTGCTAATACTCCAGAAGATCTCCCACAGATCTTTATTTTACATGGATTTTTTTCATACAGAATAAAAAAGAGAATGTGATAGAAGAGTATTTGCTAGACTTAGCATAAAAGAAAGTTACTGGCAGGCTATATCAGCAATCTGAAAAAAAGACTGAAGATGACAGTTTAAGTCACTGGAAAAGGAAAATAAAATTCTTAATAGAATCACTTTACATGAAAACATGAATGCTATCTTTAAAATCCTTTATTTTTTCCCCAGATTAAAAAGTGTGTTATTATCCTTGTAAATTCTGTTAGGTTTCTTTCAAACACTCCATTACAAATCGCTTGATATTTCTTCGGAAAAAAAGAGATGGTGTTTGACTACATGTTTGAACCTAGAAATGCAGATTCTGTTCTCAGTTTTGTCACAGTTCCTGTATGACTTTCAAAAGGTTGTTACCCTTAGGGTTTGGCTTCCTCAGCTAAAATACAGCAAACAGATTTCACCTCCGTCATGTTTGATGACACTCCTTATGTTTGTAAAATGTTTTGAAGTTTTTGCCCTAACTGTGTCGTTTTCCAAAACAGATTTTTGTACTGACTCACAAATGACCACCAACTCTGGTATAGCTAAAAGTACAAATGGTTAACCCTATCGCTAAGTTTCAAATAGAATAAGGAACGATGTGAAATATCTTCACTTAAACACAGATTAAAAAATATAATTAAAATTCTATGTCAAATGCAAATTATCTATAATTTGCAATACCAAAGAGAAGCCTCTTTCTCAAATATAATCACTGATTTATAGCAAAGAGAATAACAATGCAGGAGTGTCATCAGAGTTTAGAAATCTAAAATATCACAGTCATCCAATTTTCCACAATAAAGATAATGCAACTAGGTCAAATCAGACACTGCATAGTTATCTATATATATAGCATATATTAGACACTATAGACAAACAAAGAGACTTCTAGTCCACTGTTAGTCTAACACAACTAAACTATAAATTAGTTTATAGTTAGTTTATTAGCTTATCCTATCAACATATTCATCTTGCATCACAATCTCCAGAAAGAAAAACATACTGGCCAGTTAGTAAAGATGTTTTTCAAATCATATAGTATTTCCTTTGGTCTTGCAGGTGTGGCAACTGTGCTATAAAAAAGTATACACTAAGAAACTTTGAATCTTAGCATTCATGCGTTGATGCTAGAAAGGCGTCTGGAACAGTAAAAATAATTCTAGATTTAAAATGTTATTTAGACATCAGCTGTCTTATATCTATACCAGTGTCTTACAAATAATACTTACAGTATGTTGAGGAGTGATTTTTCTAAATCTTCCTGCCAAACTAGAATTCTATCATTTGGAAAATTAGAAAACCCATTCTTAAGAGTTTCCTTCAACTGCAGAATGTACTTTCAAGGCAATTTATAATTTAACATACATTAGAAAACCTTAGAGGAGATATTTGCCTTGACCATCTGTTATACATAAAAATACCCTGTCCAGATACGAATATTGGCATATATTGAATTAATGCATTTTTTCCTAATGAAAAAAGGCTTCAAATAAAAGCAAAATTGTGTACAACACCTCAGAATCATAGGACGTACCTGATGGAGACACAGGGGCAGTATCTTTGAATCCATCTGCTCAACCTCTTCACGGAGCAATGAGAAAAGGGACTGCAATGTTTGGGTTTGTTCTTTTTGGTGAAAGTTTTCATTTGTTTCAACAGCACCTTCAGCATGCACAGAATCTGTATCTGTAATAAGAGTATTTTCCTCCTTGATTGCTGTGGTTCCCACTGGAGGAACACCTTAAAAAGAACAAATATTCAGGTTAGGATTCAAAAAATATGTTAAGTTGCTTTGTTAGGAAATTTCAATACAAAAGGTACAAATAAAACCCTAGTATCTTAAATAACATCCCTGCAAATAAATAAAATGTTGGTCTTCACAAAATTCGTTGTGATAGGTCTGTCTCAGTGTCAGCTCACCAACCTGAAAAAACACAGTAACATACATCAGGTATTTCTGTACACTTCTAACTGGGGTCTGACTTTATTTGGGGCAAAAAAACCCCATCTAACCTAAACTGTTCTACTGAGTTATTAATAAGAGACCAGGATGACCCGAATAAAGAGTGCTGTGACTGATGTTACACTTTTAGCTAAAAAAAAAATCAATACTTGGATCCAAGTGGATAAAATTGTATGTCAAGACTGAACTGTAATACAGCAGAGGCAGAAAGCAGGGCTGTTTGCAATACAGTTTTGCTCAAAAAGGGGCAAAAAGAAGGTATGCAAGGAGAGTGTGAAAGAGGCTCTCCGTTGGTCTCCTCACTCCTGCCAAGGAGCTTGTATAGGGAGAAGTCCCCGGAAGGAAGGAAGGAAGGATAGACAATTTGACCTGTTCTTCAGATGATAACACAGAAGCTCCTCACAGTGACAACAGGATCCTAAAGGATAGAAAGAAGCAGATGAAGACAGTGGGGGATTCTACTGTGGGGGTCCAGATGTCCAAGGGAAATGTCCTGCTGAGTGAAGAGTCCCCTAGATAGTTGTATAGTTTATTTGAAAATCCAGGGAATGAGCCAGTAGTGGTGACAGTACCACTACCTTGGTAACAATGACACAAGGATGTGTAAGCTGAATTTAGCCTCCAGAACTTCTTGCTGTGCAGAAAACTAGGTTCTCCATGGTACATTCTCTGGCAGTCCACTGTTGCCTGTCTCCAATTTTACAGAAGTTAAAAAAACAGTACAAAAATATTACAAAAAAACTTTCTGGGTGCAAACGCCACATTTTATTGTGAAAAATGCTATATTTGTTGTCTATTGCTGATCATGAGTATGATAGTTATCAGGAAATGTTAAATGAGATTAGGGAAGAAGTATAGAGTAGACAGTAATAGTGGGAGAAATCAATTACCCATATATGGACTGGACAAGTTTCTCACAAAGATCAGTGAATAAAAGCAATAAATGATGGCTTCCTATAACACACAATCTTAGGAGTAACCAGAAAACTACAGTTTATTCCACCAATTCACAAACTTTTTTTTTTCCCATAAAATAACACTGAATTTGATACATTTATCATAGAATCATAGAATTGTTAGGGTTGGAAGGGACCTTAAACATCACCTAGTTCCAACCCCCCTGCCATGGGCAGGGACACCTCCCACTAGATCAGGTTGCTCAAAGCCCCATCCAGCCTGGCCTTAAACACTTCCAGGGATGGGGCTTCCACCACCTCTCTGGGAAACCTGTTCCAGTGTCTCACCACCCTCATGGTGAAGAACTGCTTCTTAACGTCCAATCTGAATTGACCCATCTCTAGTTTTGATCCATTCCCTCTAGTCCTACCATTACCCGACATCCTAAAAAGTCCCTCACCAGCTTTCTTGTAGGCCCCCTTAAGATACTGGTAGGCCATTATAAGGTCTCCTCGGAGCCTTCTTTTCTCCAGACTGAACAACCCCAACTCTCTCAGTCTGTCCTCATAGGAGAGGTGCTCCAGCCCTCTGATCATCCTTGTGGCCCTTCTTGGGACACGTTCCAGCACGTCCATATCTCTCTTGTAGTAGGGGCTCCAGAACTGGACGCAGTACTCCAGGTGGGGTCTCACCCGAGCGGAGTAGAGGGGCAGAATCACCTCCCTCGACCTGCTGGCCACGCTTCTCCTGATGCAGCCCAGCATACGATTGGCTTTATGGGCTGCGAGTGCACGCTGATGGCTCATGTTGAGCCTCTCGTCTACCAGCACCCCCAGGTCCTTTTCTTCAGGGCTGCTCTCAAGCCAGTCACTGCCCAGCCTATATCGGTGCTTGGGATTGCCCCGACCCAGATGGAGGACCTTGCACTTGGTCTTGTTGAACTTTGTGAGGTTGGCCTAGGCCCACCTCTCCAGCCTGTCAAGGTCCCTCTGGATGGCATCCCTTCCCTCCAGCGTGTCAGCCGCCCCACACAGCTTGGTGTTGTCAGCAAGCTTGCTGAGGGTGCACTCTATGCCACTGTCCATGTCGCTGACGAAGGTGTTAAAAAAGACACAGGTCTGAACTTTTAAAAAAATAATCACATAATTTTTTAAAAACAATTCAGAGAATTTGGCCACTGAAACATGCACAATAAACTTCTATAAACTCAAGTTACGATGAGTGTGTCATTCTTCCCCAACTACAGCCATTTTCTGAAAATCATGTTATCATTTAAAAGCAGAACAGGTGGGGGCTCTGTTTCAAGCAACCATCACACTTTGACTCTGTTTCTACAGCTTGGGCACTCAGCATATTTCAGACCCCCTTGTGCTCATTGCAACTGAAAGCCTGTAGTGATGATTCAGGTTTAAGATTTAGGGCTTAAGAAAGGCATTAGCTTCTCCACTGAAGGGTCCACTGTTCTATTTTTGATTATTTTAAACTCTTTATTAAGTAAACTATCCAGGTCAGGAGTACTAATAATCTCTGTGGGTTGCTATTTTCACAGGGTTTATTGCCAGACAAAACACAGGTGTTACTTAACATTTTTTTCAATATTAATGTGTGTCTCTGCTTTTCCAGTATTTATTTGGGCTTGCCGTGGGCCAAAAGCAAAAAGAGACATATCTGCATGTAAGACTCAAACCAGGAAGTACTTTTAGAGATGGAATTAAGGCTGCCTTTAAAAATATAGCACATGACCACGGAACTAGAAAGAGGGTCCACACGTTCTGGCAAACCTTTTCTCTCAGAAAAAAAAGGTCACTTCAAACTGCACATTATTAAGTAGTTAATAATCACCTGTCATATCAAAACATGAACACTGACTGAAACATGCTCAATAGCAACTATCATGAAAAACCTTTTTTGTAGTGTTATTCTGGTATTGTTGCTAATACATAGTTTATAAAACGCATATTATTCCTACATATAGTTAAGCTGTCACTCACTTGGCATCAAATTCTGCCCTCAAATTACTCCCCTGATTCCGAAGCAATGCCTTACATCCATTCAGGTTAATTCTACCTTGTTCTATTTTAAACACAAGACAGCATTTGTGACTCAGCAGCACTATTTACCAGGAACTTTTCTTGAGGTAGTAACACTTAGTAATGCTAGCCTATAACATCTTTATGATGAAATAAGATCACTATTTTTTTTTTTCCTCCATGTTATTGAAGAGGGCACACAACACTGCTTTTTCCTGGAATCAATCAATATTACTGTTCAAAGCAGATTTTTTTTTTTTTACTAAAGACTGGTATCTTACATATATTTCTGATATTTTAAGAAGCAAGGATTAAGTTTTTTCCCTTTGCAAAGCATTGTTCTTTAAAAAACACATTGTTCCATACTAGAATGGAATCAAAGCCTCTATGAAAAAAACCGTGAAAAACCACAGAAGATATCAACTCTCCAATGGCCAGAGCATTCACTAAGAACATGGCAGAGAGCTGGGTTCAGGTTTCTGCTCTGCCAGACTCACAGAGGTTTCAACTGACATCTTTCCATGCCCAGCTGGGTATGCCAATGGTTCCTAAGACACAGGGAGAAACAAACTTTCTCAAAATTTCCCTAGGAGTTCACAGAAGCAGCCCCAAGTTTGCAAAAAGTTCAAATTTTGACAGACCTTGTGAACAAAAATGACAAAAGCATTTCTCAATAAGTCTTACCTTTTTTTGTTTTGTCAGTACTGCAAGTATATGAAATTAAGAAGCTCTTGCCACCTGCCTGAGAACGAGTCAGAGGTGCAAGTATGAGCCATTTGCTATCAAATAAAGCTATCAAAATAAAATTATGGATATTGTCCTGTGTTTTTTAATTGAATTTTAATTTTCACATTCTGTAGCATTAGCTTAAGTCATCAGTAACAGAAGTTTCTAGTACAGAAAACATATGGTAATCTCTTTTTTAAACATTCTTTGGAACTCAATACCAGAAAGCTGGTTCAGACTGATTTATTCAAGAACTAGTGAAAAAGGGAAACAAAAAGACAAAAAAAAGACTAGCAATTTTTTAAAAAAATATTTCATTTCTAAGAGAAGAGATTTTAAGACAGAAGTGTTGGCAGTAAAGATATAACTAACTAAGCAAGCTCAAAATCTTTTTTAGTGAGGCACAGAACACTAAATAACATTGCTTGACTTCTCACATAATTTGACCAATTTATATTCATATATTTAATTTGCTGCAACACCGGTTTCATCCCAACCCGTATGCTTTCTTTCCCCACCTTCATGCTGTTTCAAGAAATAAGTTGAATAATTTACAGGAAAAGTGTATGTTGCAAAATTTAACTTGGGGAAAAATGATTAAGTGCAAGTTACCATGCTACCTGCAAACAAGAATGGCACAGTGTGATTTTACAATATTAAGTCACTAGTTATGCCAGGACTGATCTTTTCAAACAAGATGAAATTATTTTCAGAGAACAGGAATAATTTGAAGTCCATATTTACAAAAATACATTGAAGCAGATGATACTTCATGAATCACTATCTCTACTGCACTAAAGTTAGTATGATTCATTACAAGGAATCCAAGTGTGAATAATCACCAAAGTTTAAATTTGTCAATTTAATTTTCTATCACTTCTTTGATCATCAGTGTCCTCCTTAAGGGGACAGAATCATAATCTATTCAAAACTATTATTAGTATACAAAAAGAATGTGAGAGACATTTGGGATCTGGAAGCTATAGACTTGTCAATTTACCTCTCTTGATGCTGCTATAGATGTATTAAAAGGAGGTGCTTCTTCAAACAATGCATAGGTGAAATCTTGGAACTACTGACTCCAGGACACCAAAATGGACTCAAAAAACAACTGCAAGTCAGGTGACAAATTCACTGTAAGCTACTGCAGCCTATCAACTCCTACTTGGGGAAGTCCTGAATGGAAAATTGCCGATGACAAGGAGAAGACACAAAGAGATCACTACCCCTTTGCCCTGTCCTTACACTCTTACCTACCCATCCTCTATTGGCCCCTCTCAGGGGAAGGATACTGCACTAGGGGAATGTTCAACCAAATATGGTGATTCTTAATTTTGCATCTCAGTCAACTGATTGTAGGAGCTAAGATAATTCTAGTTCCAACGCATTGCAAGCATATAAATGAACATAGTAATCAAATACTTATAACTGTTTATGCTTTATAAGGAAATATTTAGAGGGCTTCAACTTCATTGCAAGTGCGAGTACTCGCTCTTGCTTCTAAAGTGAAAACATGTCCAGAGTGGAAGATGGGCTTCTCTAATAATCACCAATCTTCTGCTGAGCAAGTCCTGAATAAATGAAACTAAGTAAAATGCAGTTTTCCATACTCCAGGTTCATTGCTTTAATCACTAGCAAGAGAAGGAATATGAACATGCTTTTTAAGTCAAATATAATCTTTTCCAGAATGGCAACATTTAACAGTGACCCTAACAGGTTTGCTTAGAGGGAAAGAGAAGATACATAAATCCCTTCTTTAGCTACGAGTCAAAGCAACTCATCCATGATTCCTCAATAGTTAAAAATAAAATTAAAAAATATCACCATAATACATGCTATGCAAGTATTTAGTTTGTGATTCCGGCTTGCTTTTGTGACACTCTGCTGTCACCCACTCAGGGATCTTCCACTCTGGTTTGATTATTCTCTCGTTTATCTCTGAGTTGGTACAAAGACAAGAAAGCTTGTATGATTCTTTTATGTAGAGGGGTACTCAGGAATTGTTTAAAATAGCTGGTGTTAAAAATTAAAAGGAAGATTCTCACTAAAATAAAGACATTTACAACATCAAGAAATTGTGACACAATCACTGCATTGTGTGAAAACAGGAGAACCATCATATGATAACATCTAAAAAGGTAAACGTAAATCGCCGGTAAGCAACGCAAGATACAGTGTAATTTTATATTTTGATCTTTCTATAACAGTCAATATTCTTTATTAATAAGTAGTAAGAGTTTGTTCATAGGAATTCAACAAAACTCTTAAATGAGTTTTGCAAGCAGGAAATTCTCTGCTGTGGTTTTTTACATCTCCTCATTTTTCCATGAAATTTTCTATATTTCAGCTTTCTGCTTTTTGCCTTAAATTTGCCATCTACTGTGCACAGCTCGTTTTGTGGTACTTCTCAATCAGCTGATTGCATTTATCAACAAGAATACAAACTAATGGAGAGAGAATACAGGCGGAGTTTAACTTCCACTGTTTGGGAGAATTTCTCCTTTTCTTCCTCTCATCATGCTTCAGATACTTCTGTCCACATGTCTGTATTGCATTTCATCAACTTGCTTTTTGTTATTCCCATCATACAGAGGACTGGTTCTCAATTACTTCTGCCAATCTCTTGTTTTAATTAAGTATTTTCTTCTATTTTTAGACATCAAATCTACAGTTGAAATATATACTTAATGACTTTCTGCATCATTTAATAAGAACTCATTCTTCCTGTAATGAAAGATTTCAGGATCCTCTTATCTATACTAGAAGATATAAATTTTCTCTTCTAGATTTTGCCTTTAAATACAAGATACGGAACGCAAGGCTTTCTTCCTTTCCTTTCTTTACCTATTTTTTAATCCTTTAAGATCGTTATCAGTTTTCAGATTAGGCCATAAAAGACTTGCCACATAGCATGAAAACTGTATTTTAAAACTATCTATTTTAAGTAGCCAAGTTTCCCATGTTCTCAGTCTTTAGACCAAAAAAAAAATAAATGGGGAGGGAAAAAAAAAAAAAAGCAGGCATGATTCAGTTGTTTCAAGCAACTTTCAAAGATATACTGATTTTAATTAATATATTTGCAGCACTATGACACATAAGCTTTATGATTTATGGCAAAAACCTAATATAATAACACATTGTGTTGATGCAGACAAACCCTACTCATTCAAAAAGAGAAGAAGCATCTCAAATAAGAACACGTAATAAACATTTACATTTTCCTTATCCAAGTCATATGCAAAAGATCTAAAGGAAAAGTAGAACCATATTTGCTGAATACCTCATTACTCAAATGCATATCCTAGGACTATCTATTAAAAGCACTGAAGAACATAAGTAAATTTTGATGACAGCAGGCCAAGATCAAGCTATTTGGTACTCATACCAAGACTATAAATCTTGACACTGGATCATTCTTGCACTAGAGCACAACATTCAAATGAACAAAATCATATTGCCTGAATTTCTGGCTATTCTGATTTGGATGTCAGCCCAATTTCCACACTGAAAGTCTCTTTCTACTTGTGCTTCCTTGGTATGTTCAATTTGCTACATAGCTAACACTGAAATACAGAAAGTGAAAACATCTAGAATTGAATCTGATTTAGGACAATTAACAGTTCGGGACACCCCCCACCCACACCCGCCACCCCCCCCCAAAAAAAACCAACCCAAAAATTCCCAAACTTTACTGAAATTTTTAAAATAATTAGTATGACAACAAAAATATATCTTTCTTATTAGTTCATGGATTAGAACGACGGTGTTATTATTTTAAGGATGCAGAACAAAAATATTTTTTTATAACTTACCTTTAGATTTTTTAGTGGAGCTTCTTTTGCTTCTTGGACTTCTTTTTCCACCTGGATGCTTCTCTGTAATAGGCTTTTCCTCCAGATGGGGGTCCATATGGACATTTACAGATCTCCTCTCAATCCCACCTTCCTTACAGCTTGGGGTACAGTCTCCACTGTCCATATTCTCATTATTATTGATGCTGTCCTGCTCACCTTTATTCTGTCGTCCCATAGTAATGTTACTACTGGTCAGAACCTCATTCCCATCATTGTCAAGTTGATTTTCATTTTCATCAGCTGAAGAAACCAAATGAGATACCAAACTCTCCACTCTATAGTCAGCAGGAAAACTGTCCTTTGAGTCTAGTTGTAGATCATTTGGTGGAAATTCTCTGTCATCCATTAGAGCGTTACTTGTTGAAACACTTATTCTCCCTCCAAATATTTTTAGACCTAAAATATAAAACCAGAAGCAGCATTTATAATATGTATATTATAATGGATAAATAACCTCGTACTTAATGCCCGCCAATAAAGAATCATATTAGCCTAGTGATACAGTTTAAAAGTACAGGGAAATTCTTTCAAACATTAATCCATTGCCCCAGTGTAAGTCTTAAAGCAAGGCATATCTACATTCAAAAGCTGTCTATAAACTTGTATTTTTATCCAATTATAATCAGTTCCAGTTACCTGGCCAATAGCATAGCTGATCTTTACAGCAGTGTTCACAGTGTTACAGCTGAGGTAACGAGAAAAATAAAAAGATAAACAGAAACCACCCCCACCTGCCCCCTTTAAATCCATGGCTAAAACAAAAGCATTCTTGTCACATAAGATCATAGTTTGCCTGAAATAAAAATAAGCCAGGGAGGAATAAAAGCCGAACAACTTTTAATTCTGTCAGTGATGGTATCACATCAAATATGCAGATAGATTAACTCTGTTACAGGAATTAGATGCAAGTAGAACCTGTTTATTGACTCAGATTGTCACTTTATTTTCAAGAAAACATTCAACACGTCTTCAGTATACACAGAAGCAGATGGTTTGTTAATAAAAAAATCCTAATCCACCACCTACTCTCAGCAGGGGTCAATTTTCCCTTTTTGTGAACATGCAACTCTAATCAATGCTGCAATTAGATGCATATTCACAAGAAAAAAAAAAGGGTACTTATACAGGACTGTTACTGTATCAGTTGCTATCTTCAGCTTTTAGAAGCATGGTGATACTGCTGGTTTAACTTAGCAACTATACAAATGAAATACAGCTCCATTATCTACATCGCATTAGATCTAGCTCGCATATTTTAAATAGCAAAGCCAAAAATCAGCAAGCACTCTTGTATTATAGAAGAGCTTAGACAAGCCTCCTACAGCCACTTCCTATCCTTTCCTTTAAATAAAAAGGCATTTTAGGAAACCTGTCTTCACCAGGCTTTCTTCAGTCTTATGTTCTGGTATATACAACTGAAATAACTGAAACACACACTTGCTAAATATACAAGATAATGTTTCATTTTACTTGCTAGAATTCAATTTGCAGAAAAATGGAAAAAAATGCCTTAGAGAATACGTAGATTTTCCTTCATACACAGAAACATATTTCTGTTAAAGATTACTAAAAAGATTTTCCCAAAATTATTTCTCCACAAGCTTTGTAGTTAGTAAAAGGACTGGAAAAAATTAAAATATCAGTGCTATCTTAGAGAAGGACAAGAAGGAGGATTCAGGGAGCTACAGGCTGCTCAGCCTCACCTCAATCCCTGGAAGGTGATATAGCAAGTAATCCTAGAAACCATTTTTGAACATACGAAGGACAAGGTGGTCATCAAGAGTAGTCAGTGTGGATTTATGATGGGTAAATCGTGCTTAACCAACTTGATAGGCTTCTACAAAGAGGTGACTGGCTCAGCAGAGGAGGGGAGAACAATGGATGCTGTTTACCTTCAATTTGGTAAGGCTTTTGACACTGTCTCCGATAACATCCTCACAGACAAGCATACGAAGTACAGGCTAGATAAACAGACACTGAGGTAGACTGAAAACTGGCTGAACAGCTGGACCCAGAGCATTGTGATCAGCCAAATGAAGTCCAGCTGGAGGCCAGTCACTAGTGATATGCATCCAGGGGTTGACAGTGAGGTCAGTACTGTTTAACCTCTTCATGAATGATACGGGTGATGGACAGAGACAATCCTCAGGAAGTTTGCGGATGATACACCGGATGGTTGTGCTGCCATTCGCTGGGACCTCAACAGGTTGCAGAAATGGACTGACAAGAACTTCACACAGTTCAACAAGGAGAAATGCAAAGTCTTGCACCTGGGAAGGAATGACCCCATGCACCAATACACACCGGGGACCACCCAGCTGGAAAGCAGCCCTGCAGAAATGGACTTGGGGGTCCTGGTGGACAACCACTGACCATGAGCCATCAATGCACCCTTGCAGCTTCTTGGGCTGCATTAGGAAGAACAGGTCAAGGGAGGTGATCCTTCCTTTCTACTCACGGACAAGATACACCTGGATCCAGTTCTGGGTTCCCCAGCCCAAGATAGATATGGTCTTACTGGTCCAGGTCCAGCACAGAGCCACGAAAGTGACTGAGGAGGTAAGGCTGAGAGAGTTGTGATTGTTCAGCATGTGGAAGGCTCAGAGTGGGTCAAATCAACATACATAAATGTGATAAGAGCAAATAAAGATGATGGGAGTCGGACTCTTCTCAGCGGCATCCAGTGAAAGAATAAGAGGCTACAGTCACAAACTGAATACAAGAAACTCTGCTGAAACATAAAAGAAGCTTTACGTGTAAGGATGATTGAACACTGTGACAGATTGCCCAAACTGAACACTGGAACAGGGCTGCTGAGAAAAGGTTGTGGAGCTGCCATCTTTGGAGGTATTCAAAATCCATCTCGTCATGGACCTGAGCAACACATTTTAGCTGACCTTGCTTTGAGCAGGGGGGAGGGGTAGAGGGGGACTAGACAATCTCCAGAGGTTCCTTCCAACATTAACCATCGTATGATTCTATGACTGTGAATGGTGGGATCGTTAATTAGACGCAGGCCATATCACGAAGAGAAAACTCCTCCTGTATCTGCTTTTTGTACAAGGTTTAAAATATTCTTTACTAAAATGTTCATATTAAAAATCAAATTTGCTAGTTCTGAGGGGGAAAAACAGGTATAAATCATATGTTCCTTTTACCAAGGACTCACTCAGACAGTATGTTCTGAAGTCAAATGTATATGCAGAGTTGATCTACGGAAACTCTGAAATTTTTTTCAATTTCTTTTTCTATTTGTGGGATTAGGAGGGAACAAAAAGGGTGCAGAGGTGAAGAGGACAGCATAGAAACTATCCTGTGCTCGTATGCATACCAGCTACAATTGCTGCTGACCATCTATGCTAACTGTTAGGGTGCACAGCCAGTAAAGCCTTATTAACTCTTCTTGATTGTCCACTCCTCTTTTTTCACGACTTTCAATTATTCTGGTCCTCTGTGACTGCCCTCTACACCTGTCTCAAAATATTTTTTGTTAGCATTCCTGAAGAGCTTATTTCTAAAGACTATTCTTAAAACAACATAAATTTTGCTGAGCTAACAGTTGCCAGGAAGCACAATAATGTTACCTGTAGTAGTCTACCCCTTCTTAGTATAAGTTTACTTCTCCTCCACTCAAGTATTCCTGGGTTCCTCCATCAAATACTGTTCTACTGGTTTTACAGGAGTGGCAAGACCTGGGCAACTGCACCTACCCTCAGATAATACTTCAATCGGCACATGCTCTGCAAAGATTAGGAATCGGAAAGGCGTTTGCCAGGGGCGGTTACAAGGACTGTGTGCCAGTATTGTCAAGAAGACTGTTCTAGGAGTTCCAGGGAAGCATGCAGAAGGTGACAAGCCTCCATGAGCTGGGCAACACAAAAGCAAAAGTCATCACCAACTAGGACAACTCCATCTCTGCTTCCAACCTCATGAATTCGTTCTCTATTTCCAGCCATACCAGTCTAACAAAAACCACTGTCATTCCTATAATATATAAGCTGCACCAGGGGAGGTTTAGACTGAATATTAGGAAACATTTATTTACTGAGAGGGTGGTCAAACACTGGAACAGGCTTCCCCGAGAGGTGGTCAATGCCCCAAGCCTAACAGCGTTTAAGGGGCATTTGGACAATGTCCTTAGCAGATGATCATTATAGGTTCCTTCCAACTGAAATCTCTAATATATTCTAGAAGAATAATGAATTGTACACTAGAGACACAAGTCATACTTTTCTTTGGCAACCAAATTAGAGAATTGGCTTTGCTTGAGCACCAGAAAGACAAAGAAGGGAACTCTAGAGGAGGTAACTGGAGAATGCATCTGTTCATTAGAAGGATGCTCCTTAATCAAGCCCTTTTCTCTCAAAGCGAGTTAAACAAAAAATGAAAGGTTAAAGGGAGGACAGACCTTAATAAGACCAGCAAGAATCAGAACTGGAAGACACTATTTACAGACAGCCACACTATAGTTATGATGATTTATTGATGATAAGTGTTCTAAATCATTAAAAAAAAAAATAATCCCAAACACATTTTAAATTTGAAAGGTTCACTTCTTACTCTTCCTAGCATATGAAATAAAGAGGTTGAAGTAAATTGCCCAAACCCAACAAGGAATTAGTTTTAACAGCAATAATTAAAAATCAGGATGTCCTACCACCACTCACTTGCTTCTATCAGTAGACAACAGTTTATCCTTTCAACAGCTGTCACAGGGAAACAGAATCTTGGATGCATTTGAACAAGGTGTTTCCTATTAGATTGTGCAAAATGAGGAAAAGAAGCTTTTGACTAGTAACATTTTCTATAGAGGAAGCTAACATTTTGATAGAAAATATTAACTCATTTCCTCTTAACATGTGGCTAAAACGATAGTTGCTCTCTAGCTGAGAGGCTGGAGAGCTTCTGCAGCTAGCACGGATCAACGTTTCTTGTTTATTGATTGAAACTCAGTATTTCTACAAATAAAAGTAGACCTGAAAAAACTATTTCTTTCTACAACCTTTATGACTCTTCAGAGAATGAAAATCCAGAAAGACCTAGCTCAAAGAGTTTAGAACAGTCTCGTCCTTCATCTTTTAAAAGGATCCCCTCCTCCCTGTGCCCCCCCCCCCCCCCCCCCCCCCCCCCACCAGATGAAACTTCTTTTCCTTCCTGGTTTTCAATGTTGCTATATGCTATTCATTTTGGCTTTACCAAGCACCAGGCAGGTACCAAAGTGAAGCTAAATCCTGTGAGAATGAATTTTAGCTCTGTTTTAAAACACAAGTAGAACACTTATTTATAAACAAAAACAGAATTAAAATTTGAACTATATGTAACAGACCATTAAGATGCAGTTACTGCATATACTGTTCTGCCACTGAAATGAACTGTACACACAAACATACTAAGAGAAAATGTTTGTTTCTTCCAAGGCACATCTGTCCTTCCTTCCTTCACTGGTTGCCCAAAATTGAAATAAAAGCTAACACTGAGTAGAACCTCTGTTAAAAGGTGCCAATGAATGAAAGTGCTTCAGTTCCACTTGCCACACAGATTCATGCAGTTGACGTATATAATCATGGTGATTATAGCACAAATCAAAAATAAGATGGAAAATACTTGCCAAGTGGCTAAAAGACACGTCTGTATTGAAGAAATTAGTTGTATGTTTGTTTGCTTTAGGACAACCTATGTATATTACAGAAATATCATGGTACTCACTTCTATTTTAAATCAATTTCAATTTTTAAAAGCCCATGCTCTTCAGTGTTCTCTTTCATGTACTTCATATAATTTTATATAATTTCAACAACTTTTTAGTTGCTCTTTTTTGTGTATGTACAGAGCCTTTCTTCCATCTATTGTTACTAAGGAAACATAACCTTAAATACAGTTGTTTGGATTGTATTCTGAAAAAAAGGGAAGAACTGGGATCTTTCCTGACCTGTCAGAGCTGAAATTTGAAGAGCATTAAAAAAACGCCAAACTAAACCCACAAACAAACAACACACCCCTCCCGCAAACCCTTATACTAACACAGCTCCTCTATCCTGGTAAGCTGGTGGGTTTTGTGAATGCTTATTGAATATATAGCACAGTATTTCATTTACTGATCTCAGAAGTATCTTACAGAACAGACCAAGATCATAACACCGTATCTGCCGGCAAAAGGCTAAAAAGGTTCTAACATTCAAAAAACTCATGGCAAATCATTTGTTTATTCCATTTGACTGCCTTCATATAGCTCCTCTGCCAAAGACACTATCTTCCCTCTCTCATTTTCATGCCACTTAATTATTCTATGTTAATTAGGGAAATTTAAGTCTTAATTCTTTGGAAGTTAGTTTCCCCATTATCACCTGTATTGTTCTATTCAAATTGAACGGGCATTTCAGCTTGGTTCCCAGTGTTGCTTCTACTCAATCTTTTCATTAACTTCGATGATAACACACAATAGCTATATAAAATCTGCAGTTAGAAGCAGTCATAAGTATTTTTTAGGATTTAATTCAAAATTAATTGTAGCAGTAAGTGCTCCAAAAGGAATCACATGAAATTCACTAAGACAAACAAAACATATTGTATCTTTTAGAATAAACTAAACACATCTATATGAAATAGGGATTAACCAGTCACTCTGTTCTGATGAAAAGCATCTCATAAAGAGATACCAAACAGAAAACTGACCGTGAGTCCGAGTGGTTTTTTTTCTCCTGAGATATAACACAGCAAATGTTACAGGCACAAGAGAATTCATTATGTCCTACCAGGCGCTAATCAATTACAGCCAAGTATTTTTGTTTTGTGCACCACATACACACAAAAAAGATGTACACAAATAAGAGAATCTCTTTTAGTGCTGTCTCTCCCTCTCTACATGCAGTAACAGTTATTCAGCCTAGAAAAGGTTGCCACATAAACAACCAAACAGGCTGTCTACAGATGTTGCGGAATCCCCATCTTTTAAAGAAGAAATTAAGCACGTCTCAGGTTTAATGACAGGTAAAAAATAGAGAGTACCTAGGATTAAGGGAATTTAATTTTCTTAGTTGTTGCAAGGTTTTTTCCTCTTTTTTTTTTATTTTAAATACGAGCAGCTTCACATGTCCTAGAGAAAAAAAAATTCACACTGATTCTGTGAAAAGGAAACTGGATTTTTTTTAAAACCATTATCTTTACAGAGTTGGTGCTTCTACCACAACTGCAAAAAAGTGAAATTGTAGAAACACTAAAATTTAAAGAATGACTAAACCTAACCCATATGTTTCTTAAAAAGAAAAAATCTGTTGATCTTTCTGATAGCTGGTGTAAAGACACGTTACAAGATTGCATTTAAATGTTAGTATCTCATTTCATAGTGATAAATCATCCTCTACAAATTAACACAAGCCAAAGTAAAAACTATCATGGTCATATACAATCAAAACATGTACTGCAAATTCTTATTATTGCACACTGATTTCTGCACACAAGGAAGAACGTTGATCTTCAGGAATGCTAACAAAATGAAGATGCAGCAATGGAGAGGAAACTCTAGATGACAGAGTAGCTACATGGCACTATCTAAAACTACATACAACATACCATTATGAGTTCATTGCCTTGCAAGAAATGGACAATGCCTACTATGCTGTTACAGGAGCTAATAAACAAAAAGCCCATATGTCCTTTTGGGAAACTGCAAGTGCAATTTCTCTACAACTGTTTGCTGCTTCTGCTAATGTTGAAGTCAAGATACATGTAAAGAAACCTGGAATATTATCAACAGATTTCTTCAGAGTGCCCTTGCCTCACCACAGCCGAGAAAAAAAAAAAAACAGAGAAAAGTACTAGCTGCAGAAGACATATTTAACTATCACACAGTTTGCTGCAGAAGGAAAGAGACAGCAGATAAAGAAGGCAGGCAATTCATTTAGCTATGATGGTCTCACAAAGCCAGACCACTTCCAGCTAGCAGAATTCTGCTCTACATTGTGCAACGTTTAATGGTTGGAATGCTGCTGTTTCTAAAGTAAGGGAAATAAGAATATTTATACGTATACCCCCATTATCCAACCCGACATCTCCGCAGAAAAAATTTACCATGCTGTTGTAGTGTCTTATAGCAAGGACTCACTAGTAGTTTATCATTTCACAAGATAGTCTTACATACAATCCCATTACTGGATAGCCTCGCTATGAGAGAATCTCATTAACATCATCCTCACTGTTCATTTTACCCTATGTTCGGCTTTGAAATAATGTATTAGGGGTAAAAATACCTTTATACACATTTTCTGCTTCTGTGTCAGATAGGTGGTTTAGGAGGTGTATCTCTTCAAATATGTTAAGTTGTTGTCCTCCAAGAAGTATTCAAACACAGGAGTGGTTTATTTAATTTCACTGAATTTAGAAAAATGTCTGAGCATGAACACTTTGGTGGTTTGGCACTTTCTGACATTGAAGTGACATTTCTCAAGTGGCAGTGCCATTTTAAGACACAATGATCTTTACATCTATAAACAGCAGGAATAGTGAGGTTTTGAGAGGAAATTCCACGTGCTATTTTCAACTTCTAAGCTTCCTAGTCATACTGCTTATTCACAGCTTTAATAAACAATGATAAATATATACTGCCAGGCATAATCTACTCTTCCATATTTAACATTGCTACAAAAACATGTTTCAATCAGCAGCCAAGTACAAGAGGTTTGTCTCGGAACAAATAGTATCTTTTATTAGAACATACAACAATATTTCACACAAACAAGCTCTTTTTCAGGATTCAAAATACACGATAATCAGTCCTCAAGTGCCCAAGAAGTTTTGGGTCTCAAGCTTCACTAGGATAAACGTCACTGAATAGGCTAGGAACAAAAGGGGACCTTACCATTGGATGTGTTCATTTTTTGTTCTTGTCTGCAGCAAAACACCAGAATGTATCTCAGGTAGGGGTAAGAAAGGCAGTAGAAAGGCAGGAGGATGGAGAACTCCCATCACTGCAGCACTTTTATATGAGTCTAGACAAACATTGGTCAGGAATAACATACGAGTAACTGGTCCTACCTTGGGATGCATGAATCTCCTTTTAAGTCTTATGAGGAGAAGTAATTTGCCTTTTTTGATTTTTATATTTTCATTCTAATTGAAGGACTCCCAGAGATTGTTGTTACACTTCAGAACATGGGCACAAGTTTGATTACCAAGTGTAACAAAAATTAAAAGCAAAGACAAATTTAGGCATCTTTTCTAGGATCAGTATTTTTTTTTTTTATTACAGGGAAGGGAGGGAGGAAAAAAAAAAGAAAAAAAGGTCCTGCAAATCAGTACAGACTATTTTGATGAGAACTAATCAGCTCAGCTCACTCTTATCCAAATCTTTACTTTACCAGGACACGAGAAAGCTGATACATCCTACCACCTCATAAGAGGTAGCTAAAAAACCTCACAATGATGTAAAATCCCTCACAATCTCGGGTAACAAAACATATACGAAAAGGCAGAAGTGACAGAATACAGTCCCTTGAAATGAAGATGCAAGAAGAACGAGGCAATTATCTAAAAATTGCCCATCTGAAGAAACTGAAGAGTGTTCAAGACTTTCTGGCAGTTGAACTTCATAGTGAGATTGAATTTCATAATTTACACCTGAGGGATGAGGAAGTTTTATAGGCCCTATCAATACAAAGAAAAATAGCATGGTCAAAATATTCTGTTAGATCCTAAATCATATTAAGCCCAGAAGCAACCACAAACAGAATGGAAATCTGTCCATAAAATTTTCAAAACAATTCTTGTCCGCAAGTATTACATACTTGTGCTCCTATTGTTATCAAACCTGCAGCTCTAACCAGAAGGTTAATTAGGAACAGAGCTAATTGTTACAGCTTCAATAATTGTCATCATTAGAAAATTAGAATACCTACCAGCTCTACCAAAATGTTGCATCAGTTGGTTCTACACTTCAGAAGGGAGGGATGGTCTATCTTCTACATTATTCAGTGACAGATACAAATGACTGAGATCAAATGCTTTCTTTACTCTGAACCTCCTCCATGAAGTTGGTCAAACTGTTACCCCACTTTTAATACATTTCTTAACAACAAAATACTGCTTTATTTCACAGGGATTTAACAAAGATGAATACATTAAAAAAAGCTGTGAAGCAGATATTTTGGTAAAGGGGACCATATACCCTTTACCACTGTAAAGAGGTATAAAAAGTTGATTTTGGTTAAGGTTTTTTTGCCCTTAAATGCATGAATGAGAACTAAATTACATATAAACCAAAAGAGGCCTATGTTGAACAAATCACGATCCCCCCAAAATTAATCACTGGTGTAAACTTATTGAAGTTAATGAAGCTGTGACCACTTAAACCCAGTGGTGAATTTAGCCTTGAGTGCTGTTTCAACTCTCCCCTTTCCAACAGGAAGTTATTAAGGTAATTCATTTCAGCTCTAACTGTGTAAATAGATGCTGGCTATATGAGCTGTCGCTAATAATTTACACATACTTTTGATTAATAGATCTTAGAGAGGTTTTCTGAAGCACAGTTATCTGTTTTTCTATTAGAATTAGAATGTTTGTAATACCTGAGTCTATAAACAGAGATCTAATTTGTTTTAGATCAGTTTTTCAGAAAACTCTTATTATCAAGGTCACTTTAAGTAGTAGTTTCCATTAAAAAAAGCATATTTCCATTAGAAAATCCCAAATATCACTAACATTAATAAAACTTAGCATCAGTACTGTAAGAGAGTAAAAACTAATTTCACTTAAAACCCAAACCAATGTAGTTTAAATGATACCAAAACAGGATGAGATTTACAGCCTATTAAGACATCGAAAGCTTACTAGTTCTCTTTGTACTAATGATGTCATATTTCAGTGCTAACATAGTAGACTTCAATAGTTTTCCATGAGTAAGAGAGAAAATCAGATAAGAAAATAAGCAGCTACCAAAATAACATTGGATAAAGGGTAATTTTATATGCCAGCTGTCATAAAATCTTCCTGGTATCAAATGTGTAAGCTCTGCACTGTGAATGTCACTTTATTTTATAAAGACATGAACAAAGGAAGATGCCAAAATATTACTAAACAACTTAAAAACTTCTAAGTTTCAGGAGAGATGTGCCCCGAATTGTTTATTTTGCCACTAGTCAGCCGTAACACTATAACAACAAAATGAACAAAACCTGAACCGTGATGCAGGTCCATCTGAAATGTTGGTCTGAAGCGGTAAGATCATCATGCCCTTACTTTGAGGCTAAAAGCACACAAAAGTCCAAGTTTTAACCACTGGGAAAGAACCTCCAAAATGAGCACTACAAAATTCCATATTATTTCAATGGTGTATTCCTCAAACGAACCTGAAAATCTTCCTATCATGCTCATATTACAAAGATAAAACAAATACTAGGATTAGTTTGGGTGTTTGGTTTTTTTTAAATCCCAAAACTATTTTGAGTTAATCTCTATTAGCCCTGCAGTGTAATATTATTTTTCCAAACAAAATAAAGCAAGAAAATTAAATAAATTCCATGGACGGAGAAAAGCAATGTTAAAGTTCACATTATAAGGCCACATGTTAGAAATTCAGTTTGGACAGATGGACCAGTGTACTGAACAACAGTAGAAGACACCTCACGCTCCTAAGGAACCCTGTTCCTAAAACGCTAGCAATACAACACACCAAAATGTCTTTACAGAAATATTTGACACTGCCATTATTTCTCCTCTACGCTTTTCCTTATAAGTTAGCAACACATTTTCAAAGACATCACAGTGAAACAGTAAGTAGATAAATAATTTTAAAAAAGAGTAAAAAAGCTCTTAAGTAAGATAACATTGCCAAAGTATTCAAAATACTTATGACAAGATATACACAAAAACATGGGCTGAGTGAATTTGAGAGTCAGCAGAATGTGCTCATCAAAATTCAATGAGGAGGAATTCTAAGAGAAGTAAGCAGAAGATGCACCTACATGAATGTTTTTACTCCTGTCCGCAAAGGTTTAATAGCACTTTTTGTATGCACACAAAAAATATTTGCAGTAAATTTAGTGCTGATGAAAGACGCCAGATTGATAGCCCTAGGGACTGAGTTTCTTTGTATACACAGAACAGATATAGCACAGAGTGAGAAAGTTTGTACCCCTGCCAAAATGCCATACAATACACAGCTTATGCAACAGTCTTCATGCTACAGAACCCTTTGCCTCACCACTGAAAATGTCAAAAATATTGCTGCTTAGTGTTAATAAGGGAAAATAAGATGTGGACACTATTATTAGCATCAGTAGGGACAGAATTCAAGGCATCAGCTCACTTAAAAATGTTTATTTTTGTGCTGAATGTCTCTTTTGTCAGTTGTAAACTTTGCTGCTGCGTTTGTAAGGCTGCAAAGTCAATCTGCACCTGGTGTGAGAGAATGTCTTCCTATTAAACAGCATGTTATTACAACACAAAAATAGCAAAGGAGGAGTGGTTTAACATAATTTTTTTTTCAAATAAGCTTATATTAACATATGTGACCATACACCTAGTACTCAGAAATGATCTCAAAGGAGAACTAACTTGATAGTTTCACTTAATTGGTAGCTGAGCACTCATTCTCCAGTGATCTGCACAATTGATCTAGCTCACTTTTAATGGACCTTTTCAGCCCTAGGCGGGAAGCTACGCTGTCACATAGAGCAGGCAGGCTTCCAAGGAACCTTGGATTCTTATTTCCCTTACAACTAATAGCTTGGCCAAACAGCAAAAAAACTACACCCAACCCCTCAAATCCAAGTATCAAGCCATTTTTTCTTGTCAACAGATTTTACATAGAAAAACAGTAAGTTAAGGTTTACAGAGCATAGTGGCTCTAAATACAAAACTGCTGACCTCATTATAAAGACCGATTTTCACTTAGAAGGGAGATGTCCAATACAACCCACAGGTTGCAAATTTACTGGATCTCAAACCAGATTGTGGCATAGGATTCAATGCTACTTCAGTTCTTGTTATGTTTCCTTTGTGCATGTATGGACTTGGAGCGGGGGACAGTGATGCCAAGGGAGTAGGACAAAAGAATGAGGCTACTCTCTAATTAATTTTTAAAAAATAATTTTTCCTAGAGACTATTTTCCGGAGTGCACAGCACTTACAGCACTTTTGAAGAAATCTCTTACCACTCCTACTGTCCTTGGTCACCATCCAAAATATTACAACAAGATTTGTGAAGTATGCCGAGTAAAATAAGTGAAAATGGTAACTGCATAACAGGTAAGCCTATCAACCTATGCATAATTAAAAAAAATAATATTAAATCTTAAGATTAAATTTTACAATGATAAAATGGGATATGGTGAATAAAATAGAAAGATATGGAGTTTCTGAAACAATTATATACTAATAAACTTAATCTGTATTCTGAGCCAAATAGGAGACTCTAATGATAAGTATCACTACCAGGGCAAGAAAAATTATGATCCTGCAAATCTTGGATTTTTTTGTGCAACATGGGAATCCTACTGAATTTGTACTTAAAATGAAGTATGGGCAAAAGAGTTTGAAAAACTGAGCTCAAAATGTATGTACTACTCCAGTTTTCCCCCTTACTTAGAAATGCTTGTCAATATTTACTAAGGCTAAGTAGTTAATATAAATAATATTAAATTAATAAACAAATAATAAATAAAAACCCCAATACTAAAAGACTAATGCTTTAACTTATAAAAATAATTTTAAATTAAGCCAAATAAAAGCAAATGCAAAAGACATTTAGAACCATCAGGAAGAAAAATATCTCTTTAGTGATCTTTTTGACCCGTACAACTAATGAGCTCTTTTGGTTCAAGCACAGGCTGGAATCCAATTAAACAGGTAACCCTTTTGATTCCCTCTCCGACTTATTTTGAAAAACAATAATTAGGAGGAAACAATAATTTCAGAGCACCCAACAATGCACTTAAATCACAAAGACATAAGACTCTATGAGGTAAGACTGCAAATTCAAATGTTTGCACGTGACAATAGCTGGATTAAACTAGAAAATATATGCCACATTCAGCAATTAACTTAAAAATACTGTTCAAATGTCGTTGGGATACACTTTAATGTATTAAACAACTTTCTGCATCCTAAGGTCTTAACAAAAATGTACAAAACTTACCATTTTCCTAATGCTTCGACAGTTCCTCAAGGATAATGACCAGGTCAGAAAGAGGTAGTCATTTATGCATGCAAGATTCAGTATGTATCAGTCAGTTCTAGGGGGGAAAAAAAAAAATCATAAATTTATCCTATAGAGATCTATGGTTCAATGCAGGCAAGCGCTAAGCTAAAGTAAACAAAAATATGAAGAAAAAGTGTATCCTTCCTAGTGTATGAAGCATGTCAAGGTATTTTGTCTTTACTTAGCAAACACTCCTCTGAATAATCTCAATTACTCTCAACAACCCATTCAAAGATGACCCTAGCACTCCTGAGTGCTCTGACCAGCAACAAAAAATTCCAAAATTCTTTAAGTAACCTTAAAATATATGGAATACAACATGGTAATATAGTAGCTATACCTAACCTTTCTGTGGACATAGCTATCAACAAACTTTGATAAGGAATGCTGAATTAGGACATTACTAAACACTTGCTCTAAGAAAACCAAGTTCTGCTCGATGTTCTAAAAGTCCTATGAATTACTGAATTATCAGACTAATTAGTAAGAGGGGAAAAAAAGCTATTAAAAACATTAAGTCCAGTTTAAAAATGGATTGAGGTCTATCCCATCATCCAGCTGAACAGTCTGTCCATTTCCCTTAAGGCACGCAGAAGACTATTACAGTGCTCAGTGTAAGAGTAGAGTATTTAAAAATAAACTGCAGATACATAGAACTGCTGCATTCGACAGGCATCTGCAATCTTTCCTAAATTCAGCCCAGCCCTTCTTTATGCCACATGCAGATCCACCAAACAGAAAATAGCAAACCCACAATTTTCTGTCCCAGGTTCTGCTTAATAGAGATACGTCACTCAAAATGACTTTGTTTAGTAAGTAGGCACATGTTAATTTCTCACTTTAAGGAGAAACAAGATGTAAGAAATTAAGCAGTTTGCACAAAAACACATCGTCTAGCGATTAATTTGCAGATCAGTCTACTCTGTGATGGCCAGATCACTTTTGTCTTCTGCACAAACTAGGCAGGGAGCAGGGAAACACGTTTGGGAGGATTTTCTCCCCTTCCCCAGAGCTCCATCACACCGCGGCCACTCACCTGCCACCGACAGGTTTTAGCACAGTATCCCTGAAGGATGAACCCGTTTCGCGGCACTTAAATACGTTTTGAAGACGGTCCTAAACTTATTTCTTGTTAAGGCATTAGGGAAATTGTTGGAAGGACAACATCGCTGCTATTGAATTACTGGTTTTACCTAAAACGTAATTGCCAGACGGTATCGGGCAGAGAGGAGGCGACACCAGGACTGATGTCGCAGATCTGCCGGAGCAGGATCCTGCACCTGCCGAGGGCGGCGGGGCGATACAAAGAACCGAGTCCCGAAGTGACTGTTTAGCTGCAGACGCGGAGATCAAAGCCTCCCGTCAAACACCCGGGCAAACCTCAAACTAAATACGTAGCTCCTGGGACTTCCACCAACACCGAGCAGACATCGCTCCACCGGCGCCCACCAGCGCCTTTCTCGCCGCCCGAACCCCCCCCCGCCTCCTCCCCTCAACACCCTGTCCCCGCCGCTCCCGAACCGCACACCGCCACCACACGGTCTCATCCCCTTCCCCCTCCTCGGTTTGCTCCAGGGGCACCGCTCCGGATGAAGGAGCCGCAGAGCCCCGGCACCTGCCAGCCCCGGCACCTGCCGTCCCCGGCTGAGGCGGGCAGCGAGCTCAGCCCGCCCGGTACCGGCCTCCCCTCGCCGCCGCGGCCGTTCAACCGCCGCCCGCGCGCGCTCGCCAACCCGCCCGCCTCACAGCGAAGCGCCGCCGCCGGCGAGCGGGCGGCGGGAAGGTGCCGTCTCCGCCGCCTCGCCTTGCACCTTCCCGCCGCCCGCCCGGCGGCCCTCACCCTCCCCCGCAGCCCCTCCGTTGAGGCCGGGGCGAGCGGAAGGCGGCGGAGGTGCGCGGCACCGGGGGAAACATCCCCCCTCTTCCTCCTGCGGATGAGCCCCTGTCGGCTCGGCTTACTTCACCTCAGCTCCGCTGCGGCTCGGGCGGCCGGGCCCCGCCAGCCGGCATGGCGTGGAGGTGAGGGGAAGGGTCCCGCCGCGCTGCCGCAGGCTCCCAGTGGTAGAGGGCTGGCACCATAGAGAGGACGGCGGGACGAGAGACCTCCGACGATAGAGCGGAAGCGCGCTAGAGAGGCCGGGGAGAGGCGGAAGTGACGCTTCCGGTTGCCGCGGCGATCGCGCGCCCGGTGCTCGCTAGCGTGGGGCCGGTGGCGGCGGCGGCGTGGTGATGCTTGCGGGCTGGGCCCCGCCAGGCGCTGCGGATTGCTGCCGCCGCTTCCTGGCGGCGGCCCTGGCTGCGGGGCTGCGGCCGCTGCTATGCGGGCTGCCGCCCTGCTGGGTGACGGCGAGGCGGGCGGCCGGGCAGTGGCCGAGCCCGGGCCTGTGGGTGCCGGAGGCGGCTGAGACGGAACGGCTGGTGCAGCAAGCGCAGCGGGTGCAGCGGACTGGCGTGCCGCTCCGCCGCTTCATCGTCTGCCCGCAGCTGGCCCGTACCGTGCAGCGCTGCCTGCAGGACGGAACCCGCCCCGGCCCCCAGCCCGTCCTGCTCGAGTGCGCGCCCGGTAAGCCGCCCCGGGGCTTCTCCCGTCCTCCGACTACCTTCCCGCTGCCCTCCGGCGGTGGGTCCCTCCGGGGGCTTCGCCGTCCCCGGAGCCGCCGGGACGCGGCGCTGCTCGGCGTGCTCCGGTGACCTTGCGGGGTCAGTGTGAGCTGCCGCCCTCGCCACCGGCGATAGCGGGCCCCCGGCCTTACTCTCCCGGGGCCGCGGAGAGGTGTTGGTGCCGAGGGAAGGAGACGGGTCCCTCCTGCCTCTCCCGGGGTTTCGGGCGGGGGTGGCGGCTCTGTTGCTTGACGGCCCTGCCCGGGCCCGCTGGGGCGGGATCTGTGATCTGTGATCCGTCCGGTGTCTTCTCGGGGCTGGCGCTGGCGACCGGTAGGGCCGTCCGGGTGTCGCGGCATTGCGGTATGCCGGGGGCGGGCGGCAGGGGGCTCGGCCCATTCATACAGAGCTTTGGGAGGAATGCTCAAGTCTGGAGACTTGTGTCTTCACTGGTGTTAAAACTTTGCTATAGAGTAAGAAGAGAGAAAAGTTTCTGTCCAGGCAATATTTTTGGTTTTGTAGGCAAACTTTATCTCTGTCAATAAAAGCATGCCTAAGACTGAAGGCCTTTACATAGCCCTCTGCAGTTACTTAATGGTTTTTTTTACATTTCTACAGAGGGTGTTTTACCTGTAGAGATAATATGGGTAAGGTTTTGAAGTATATTTCTGTTGGCAGAAGAAAAAGTAGTAGAAATATTTGAAACATTATATCTACCGTTCCTCAATATCTAATTGTAATGCTGTGTCTAGTGTTATTCACTGTGCAATCTCAGACAGGCTGTCTGTAAATCATTTTTCTAACTCTCGTTTTGAAGTGTGTTTAAACAAACATAAGTTAGCTCCTGTTGAAGGTGGTATGTCCCGAATTTTGTGTTGGGAAAATCATTAAAAGAAATCACTTAGAAAAAATGCACTTTAAAAAAAAAATAATTTATTTTCCTCCTTCAGGTCCTGGAATCTTGACCCGAACTCTGCTCAATGCAGGTGTTAGAGTGGTAGCTCTAGAAAGTAACTCAGCTTTTCTTCCAAACTTACAGGTATACTTTTGATTTGGTAGCACATTTCTAAAAATTAAAGGAAAAATAAGGAATTAACTCATGATTGTGTAATAACTGTTGGATCAAAAAGGAATTAGCCAGTGATTGTTACTTGTAACAGGTGAAATAATACTTAATAATAGTAAGTATTGTTTAGTTTTACATTGCATGTTCAGCAACAGACTATTTTGTAATCAATTGATTTGACATTTTGTGTATGCAGGAATAGCTCATAGTCTTCCTATGAATATTTCCATGCATAAATTTGAGGCTAATACTACTCAGAGTCATTGTAGTTCTGTATATTTAAGCAACACATCTGTGTGTAGCTTTCAGAGATCTGTAAAAGTAGTCTTGGTTATTCTGATTATCTCATGGTATTATTTAACCTATTGTCCTGCAAGTGACTGCTAATATTAAGACACTTACATGCATTGTCCTCTCCTGTTCACCTTGGCTTCATGTGGATTCAAAGATGGTCAGACACAGAGCTGCAGAAGTTACACTAAGAAGGATTGTGTTACAATGCTGTAAAGTACAGGTTTGGAACTAAAGATCCTCACCTGACCTAAAATGTGTATAAATGGCATTCTCTCTGCACATATGATGAATTCCAATTGTAAATCACTAATTGCAGTGGTTTTCTTAGTTGGGTGTAGCTTTTTTTGCAAAACATTAAAAGAACGTGTTTTAAAGCTCCACTTGAGCAGCACAGAAATGTCAAAATGCCCTGCACAATGAAGGGAAAAATTCTTTTTATCAGCTGTAAGAAGCAGATCTGAGATTTGACTCTTGTTGACTGGGTAACAATTTTAGGTAGTGCTTGAACATATTTTTTTTTGTTTGGGTTGGGTGTTTTGCAAGACAGGTTACTGCATCCAGACTTCTGAAACTGAAATTAATTTTATTCAGTCCCTAGAGAATAGCCTGGATGGACAATTAAAGGTAATTTACGGTGACTTCTTCAGACTGGATCCTTTGGTGACTGGAACGCTGAAACCACCTGCTATGTATTCTGACAAACTTTTTGAAACCATGGGTGTAGCAGCAGTTCCTTGGAGGGCAGGTATATGTATATGATCACACATGTTACAATTACGTTTGGAGGGTGTATAGGCAGTTTGGAAAAATCTTTGGGATTTGCTTGCTATTAATATATATACTGGACTCATGGACATTATTTCCTATATTTCAGCTTTATTTAGGTTCTTGATAGCTTCAAAAAACCCTTGCGGCAATATGTAGTCTCAGCTATTTGCTTGTTTCTATGAAAGGATTAGTCTAATGCTTAGCTTTGACTAAAGCTTGTATTACGTTCATTCTTGAACAACATAAGTTGACAGACTTTCTTAATTGTTTGTAGTTTAGACGTTAGCATTAATGTACATATTGCAAAATTTTAAAGATGCTTTTACACACTATTGAAACAGATGTACCTGTGAAAATTTTTGGAATCTTACCACAGAAAAAGGAAAGAAACACACTTTGGAGGCTTCTTTTTGCTCTGTATGAATGCAGTTCCATATACAGATATGGAAGAGTAGAACTCAACATCTTTATAAGTGAAAAAGAGTACAAGGTATGTGTAAGAGATTTTACAGGTAGTAAAGTATAAGTAGTGCTTCACAGAACACAAAAGCATTTATATTGTACAGTTAATGTTTTTGCTAGTGAATTTCTTCTTCTGCCAGAAATTTTAAGTCTTGTCTGTTTCCTACTTATTCTCTTTATGCAGTAATAGCACTGTCAAGAAACATTCTGTTGTCGCATAGCCACAAATATTACAAATGTGGAGGGTGGTCCTTGAGAAGGATATGCAGCAGCAGACTGGCTGTTTTCCATTTTAACTTGTGAGGTGCTTAAATTCTGTAATGTGCTTTTGCAACAAAATTGTTTACTAGTTGCAGGTAATAGTCAATGAAGACTGAATTCAAAATGCCTCATGAAGAGGATTCAGAGTTACTAAGTACCGTGCTAAGTGAGATGCACTTGTCCTCTTGAGCCACTCTTGTATGCAGTACTGAAAAAAACTGAGTCAAAATATGAATGATTTACACACCTTTTATTAAGAGTCTGTACACTAAGGTGCAGAGCAGCTTTCTGGGTTTCGAGTTCCTAATTTATGCCGTCCCAAACCTCTAGAACTGTACTTAATGGTTCAGGAGTACCTTTTCTTTCTGTGAAACTATGAGGTTCATACAGAGCCACAAACCTTTAATTACCTGAAGTAAGCAAAGACTTCCAGTTGTGCTTACACAGCCTGTGTTGTGTCTAACACCTTACTGAAAAAAATTAGAAGTCTTAGAAGTCTTAAGTATATTCTTTTGCAAAATGACAGGTTGGACACCACTGAAATATCCACTTAAATGGTATGTTTTTAATGGCCAGATTTTTGAGGAAGTTGGGGGCAGCCTGTTAATTTAATTCAGTCACTGTGTTTTTTATTAAGTTTTCTGGTTTTATTGTGAACCCTGTTAAATGAGAGTTGTGTACCTAAATAAAAGCAACTGGAACCTCCTTTTTTTTTTGTCTATCATATGATGAGGCTCTCTAAATCTATTATGGGAAATTAAATCTTCCTGCTACAATTTACTTCTTTCTTTGCCCTGTTTGAGAATAACCACAAGTTTCTCTGTTTTTTTGTTGCCCTAAGAGCTGTAATATTGATCAGGATGATGACCGTGCAAGCAGTTTAATGTTCAGTGAGGTCACCTGATGTTTGGCTTACTCTGCTTGTATGTCTTACTGGGAATATTATCAGTGTGAGCTGATAACTCTGCTTTTTATACAAAATATGATCCCTGTTTCTCTTCTGTGTGAAACTTCTCTGCCTTATAAGGGACCAGAAAGTATATGCCGGAAATTCCTACACAGTTCAGTTATTCAAATAACTGCTGTGAAGAAATACTTAGACTGCCATAATGTCTTCTAATCATGTGTTCTGACAAGATATACTAAAATAGCACAAAGTATGTATTTGAGGTCTAATTTAACTTTACCTTGGAATTTTAGACTTAACTATGAATTTCTTACCACTTGTTATATATATAAGGATTTTGCTTAGATAAAGAAGCAGTCTTAGTTTTTGCAACAAAAATGCTCTTTCTTTGCTATTTTTTTAGGTATTAACAGCAAAGCCTGGGGAAACGAGGGCTTACCAAGCACTTACTGTACTTTGGCAAGTAGGATGTGAAATTCAGCTACTGCACATGGTAAGTTTTTTGTACCAGCTGACATAGTCTAATGCTGTGGCCATGTTTTTAGAACAGGATTTGTAGTGTTTTACTGTCGTAAACTAATTGGAAGCTAATTTGGCGTTTAAATTAGTTGGAGAACTATTGAGAACTTTTGGATGTAAAAACCTGAAACAGTCATGTGTTGTGTAAAACACTTTCAATTAAGCAGCATCATTATTAACTATGATGTCAGTATTTTTATTACAAGACACTGTACTCAAAAACATTTATTCTCAGAGGCTAGTAGATAAGAAAGAGATGTTTGCACAACAGATAAGTCTTCTCCATCTTGCTAGAGGTTGTGTGAGACTAGAAGACTGCTATTCCAATCTGTCATAGCCTGCTCTGTATGTCCTCTGCATTTGGCCATCGTGTATGCTTTCGACTTCCTGAGCTGTGTTTGTGGAAAAATTTTGGGGATCTTGGGGTCTTTATGTTGCAAGCAGGTCTACTTCTCCTGTTAGTCAAAAACTATCTTACCTTGTCAAACATGCAATGGTTTAGTTTTAAAAAGTTTTATGTTGTTCCCCCAGCTCCACATAAGCACATGGCCGTCAGTTTTCACGTACTTTATGCTTTTTAGATTTATCTTTCTTTGTGCTGTGTCTTTCTAGGAACCTACCTTCAAAGTTTAAATATTTTGTTAATCTAAAATTTAAAGTTTCACTATCTATTGTCTTCTAAATACCTTATACCACAAGGTATATATTAGGGTAAATATTAAGGAGTTGAAGAATAAGATGATAGTTGTTGAAGATGGTCAACTTACTAATAGTGATGAAGAAAGAGTGGAGGCATTCAGTGTGTTTTTTGCCTCAGTCTTTAATAATACTGATGGATCTTGGGCTGCCTGGTCCCCCAAGTCAGAGGACCACTACTGTGGGAACAGCGACTTTTCATTTGTGGATACTGAAATTGTAAGGGACCAGATGTATCAGCTGAATGCTCACAAGTCCATGGAGCATGATGGATTCATTCCAGAGTAATGAAGGAAGTAGTGGATATTATGGCAGGACACCTGTCGATAGTCTACCAAAGGTCTTGAGAATCTGGGGAGGTGCCTGCTGGCTGGAAGCGAGCCAGTGTTATTCCAATCTACAAAAAGGGTGTGAGGGAAGACCCAGAAAACTACAGACCTGTTCATCTAACCTCAGTTCCTGGAAAAATTATGGAGAAGATTATACCGGGTACTACTGAAAGGTATTTAAAGAATAATGCAGTCATCAGGCATGGTCAACATGGGATCACAAAGCGAAAGTCATGTTTAACTGATTTGATGTCCTATGATAGGGCCACCCGCCTAGTGGATGAAGAGAAGGCAGTGTATGTAATTTTTCTGGATTTTAGTAAGGCTTTTGAAACTGTCCCTCACAGCATCCTTCTGGACAAGTTGTCCAACTGTGGGATGAGCAGCTTCATGGTGCACCGGGTGAAGAACGGGCTGAAGGGCAGAGCTCAAAGGGTTGTAGTGAATGGGGCTACATCTGCCTAGCAACCGGTCACCAGTAGTGTTCCTCAGGGTTCAATTCTAGGGCCAGTTCTGTTCAATATCAATGTATCTGTATCAATGATCTGGATGCAGAAGTGGAATGCTCCCTTAGCAAGTTTGCTGATGATACCAAACTGGGAGGTGCTGTTGACTTGTTTGAGGGACAAGACGCCTTGCAGAGGGATCTAGATAGATTGGAGCACTGGGCAATTATTAATAGGATTGAAATGAAACAAGTGGAAATGCTGGATGCTGCACCTAGCCTTGCAGAGGGACCTAGACAGGTTGGACAATTGGGCAATGATTAATGCGATGAAATTAAACAAGTTGAAATGCTGGATGCTGCACCTAGGACAGAGTAATGCGGGGCACGAGTACAAATTGGGAGAGGAGTGGCTGGAGAGCAGCCCTGCAGAAAGGGATCTGGGGGTGCAGGTTGACAGCAGGCTCAATATGAGTCAGCAGTGGGCCCTGGCAGCCAAGAGGGCAAACCCCAACCTGGGGTACATCAAACACAGTATAACCAGCTGTTCAGGAGGGGTGATTATCCCGCTGTTTTCAGCGTTGATGTGGCCTCACCTTGAGTATTGTGTGCAGTTCTGGGCCCAGAATTTAAGAAGGTTGTTAAGGTCCTCGAATGCATCCAGAGGAGGACAACAAAGCTGGTGAAAGGGCTGGAAGGAATGTCCTATGAGGAGCGGCTAAGGACTTTGGGCTTGTCTAGTTTGGAGAAAAGGAGATTGAGAGGCAACCTCATTGCTCTCTACAGCTTCTTGAGGAGGGGAATCGGAGAGGGAGGTGCTGATCTCTTCTCCCTGGTGTCCAGTGATAGGATGCGTGGAAATGGTTCAAAGCTGCACCGGGGGGGTTTTAGACTGGACATTAGGAAGCATTTCTTTACTGAGAGAGTGGTCAAACACTGGAACAAGATCCCTGGAGAGTTGGTTGATGCCCCAAACCTGTCAGTGTTTAAGAGGCATTTGAACAATGCCCTTAATAACATTAACTTGGTCAGCCCTGAATTGGTCAGAAGTTGGACTAGATGATCATTGTAGGTCCCTGCCACCTGAAATGGTCTATTCTATGCTATTCTAAACAAAGCACTTTAATTCTGTAATATATTTTCTCCCTCCAATAGGAACCTTGGTCATCATTTGTAACTAATTTGAAAAATGGGGGACTGGCGGTACCAAAAAGCACGGTAAGATTGTTGTGTGCACTTCTTTTGGAGATGCAGCTAAACCACTTCTAATTGAAGGTTAAAATAACTTTATAACAGCATTTACACATGTATTTTTTAAGAAGTGTTCTTCTAATTAAAACTTAGGGGTAGCATGTAGGTGCATCAGAAGTGGGGTGAAGAATTGCTATTAGCTTACAAATTGAAATAAACTAGTATCTTTATCATCTATGATGGGGAAAAATATAGTGAATAAACAGCATAAAGGGATGTGGACAAGCGAAGTCTTTTTCAAATGAAGTTACTTGACAGGGTCACGTCTATCTGCTTGAACAAAACAACTGTTACCACAATTAATAGCACAATCAGCACTGCTGTTTTTGATTAAAATGGTTATTCACATGTCCAGTTTAGATTCCGTGTGCTAGTTAATTGCTGAAAAGTGCAAGTGAGAAGTGGAAAAATATCCTGTGTGAAGTTCTTTACACTTTCTCTTCTAGAGAAGTGATGATGTTCCTTTGTATAAGAATATTTCTATCTAATACCAGTAATATAAAAGCATATTTACTTAATATTTGATTTTACCCCCCCCCCTCCGAAAACTGCTATGGTAGTATATTGTGTGTTGTTTGAAATGCTACTGTGCAATATAAGTGATTATGAGTGAACATAAGTGACTGGGTGTGCCTTACACACTTAGGCGTGTCGCTGTAAAGCCATGTAGAGAGGCATATCAGGTGGATTACGTAAGATGTATTGTGACAGCCCTGGGTGAAGTACAGATGTGAGATCTATTGGATGATATACCCATTGCTGCCAATACAGAAGTACATTTATTTCAGTTAAAGACTCTGCTGCCTCCCAATTTCATAAAATCCTCAAGTTGCAATATTGTCTTCGTGTTATACTCAGATAATTCCATCTTTATATACAAAAGGCAGGTAGTTGAAGTGATCTGATGTGATACCTTGTATAGTATAGGAATATTATAGGCCACATAATCTCTTGAAAACTCACATCAAGCCTGTATCGTCTATTTCAACTAAGAAAGTTCAGTCTTAAAAAATAAAACTGAAGTGATAGTATGTCTGTTTTGTTTCCTATTTCCTTTACTGTTTGGGGGGCGGGGGAAGTAAAGCATCTTCATTCTGGAACAAGATTTTGAAGCTTCCAATGAAATCATCTTGTTAAGACTTCTAAAACTCTTTAAGAAATGTTACTGGTGGCACAGATGAAATGCTTACGCTTAGCTAAAGATGGACACTGTCTTAAAAAAAGACTTTTCAGTGACTTGTTTTGTTTTTCTTGCAGTGGCTGCCAAATGACCATTTATGTTTGGTACGACTAACTCCTCAACAAAATCTATTTACAGGAGGCTTGAAGCCCACAAATTCAGCTACTTTTATTTTCATGGTGAAACAGTGTCTTGCTAAACCCAAGTCTAGACTTACTGATAGATTAAAGTAAGTAAGAAATAATTACAGTTTTTGTGTTTTTTCTTCAGAGATATATAGGAAAATATTAAAATATGTTCTCAAAGCAGTATTTATTTGCAGCTGAAATACAGCTTTTTTTTAATTAATTATCTGCACGTAGAATAGAAGATTTCACTTTTGCAAACCACAATACAATATTTTGGGGACTGTTCCTGGCCTGTATTAACAGATTATAAAAACTTAAGGTTTGACAGGAAGATAGACAAGTATTTTGAATGTAGATGTGCAGTAATTGTACCTCCAGGGGTGGTGAGGTCATGTATCTGCAAGAAGTTTTCACTCACTTTAGAGACATAATGATAAAGTCACCAAGAGTTTTGCAGGTATAGAAATTAAAAGCTGAAAAAAAGTTTCAGTTTATAACAGACATCAAAGTAATGCTAATGAAAACAGCTGAAGGTTACTGAAGGTGGAGTGGGATGTCCTCAAATGGCTTTCTGTTATCTAATTAAAAAATTAGGCTTTCAACTTATTTACCAATTATGCAACTCCCTTTAATTATTCTTTTTGGTATTACATTGGAGCTATTAATTTTGCTTTATGGTCAGTAGATTTCCGTTTTCCATAAACGGGAAGCGTTTGCAGTCTGGAAAGCATTGACTTCAACTTGTTAATGAAAATAATTAATGTATTTCTCATTTGCTGGTAGCTGTTTATGGAAGTTAATTTCCTGAAAGCGGGGGGTGGGGGGGATGGGGGAAAAAAAGCTAGTAAATTCCAGTAACTCATTTAGCAAAGACAAGTGCAAAGAGCCTTAATGGATTTCTTTCTTAAAGCTCAGTGGTATACCTAACCTCCGCCAGGAAGCGGAGCTAACTTTGAAGGCTTCTAATGTGCATCTTCTGTGTATTTATACACCATTTTCTTGTCTGGGAAATAGTTAATGTATATGCACATGTATAAAAGATCTAGTTTTCATTGCAATGATGTAGATGGGGAGACAGCAGATACATCTGTTTATATATAGAAGAAAATACCTGGGAGGTGTAAGAAACACTAACTCATGCTACACTGCGTCACCTTCTTGAAGGTGATCTTGGCTTTAATTTCCCAGGCATTGAAGAATAACCCCGTCTTATGCTGTAATGCCTGTTACTGACTTAGGCAGTTGGGGCAGAGGAGGGGTGGAGGACAGGCGCCCTCTAATGAGGAGGCTTATGTGCTATGGTATTGTCTGTGTCTGCTGGGGGCTTTATTTGGTATTTATATTTCTTATTGGCAGAGGTTTCTTCCTGTTTGCAGTATGGATTGAAAATAACTTGTGTGGTAGGGAGATGTTAACTTCTAGAAGCTGAGAAAGAGTGAAATGGACTTCCAGATATTGTTTCTTGCTCTTCATTTTTTCACAGAAAGAAATGCTCCGTTATAATTTTATTTGTTCATTTGTTTCAGTTCGTGGAGCTTGGACAATGGTGGCAAATTATTGAGAGAACTAGAAATTCCAAGAAATGCTGAAGCACGTAACTTATACCCAGAAGACTATAGGCGTCTTTTTGAGGCTTTGCAAAACTCTAGTATGTTTACTGAAACCTGGTTCCATGATGACGTCTTGGAAAGTATAAGGCACATAAACTTATAAATCTAAAGCTGCTGTCTTTTGGAAGATCACCTTTGCTTCTGGAAGATTACTTTGATAAGAAATGATTTAAATAAAATCGGAGATATTGTTAGCTAGATGATTTCCTGTCCAAACAGGAAAATAAATTTAGCAAGTTACAAGATCCCTTCTACACAGGATGAAAGTAATGGATTCACAGTTAGTTGATCACAATCCTATCTAGAATGGACAAACTTTGCATCTTTTCCAGGAGCATATTAGTGACCTGCTGCTTTTGGATGTACCACTTAAATGGAACTTCTTGTTAAACTGCTGTATATTTACAACATTTAAAAAGTATCAGACCAAATATCATTATTTGTGGTTTGTATTTTGGTGCTCAGAGATTTGAATGCCCTTTCACAGATTCCTAAAACACACAGGTCTTTACAACCTCTGAATCTGTTACATTGTCTCCTGATCTAAGAATCTTGCTGTCTAAAGTAAACATAATATCAATAAATCAATAGTGGTGGGCTAACAGAAGACAAGGTAATGACAGCGTGATAAAACATCAGCTGAGAGTTTGGGTTTTTTTTAACTAAAGATTATATCTCTGGAGTAAAAAGTTGTAACAATTCTTTCTTTTGAAATTTTGAAAAGAACACTGGGCAGCCTGTTCTGGTTTACAATACGCATATATAACACCTATATGCATATAGGCTTTATCTTATTTTAAGTAAAAAAAAAAAAAATACCACCAGAACATTCAGTGCTGTATAAACATTTTTGGGGGGGAAAAAAAATCTTACCTGCAACCTTTGTCAATATGTATTTGTTTAATATGTCTTACATGTACATAAAACCTTACTTTAAAACCATATGCTATTAAAATTTTTTGAGCCGTAGTCCTTGATAATGCAACCTGTTCCTAGTTTCTCTTCCTGTTCTACCATATAACCGTTCTGGTTTTGTCTGATAGTGCTGGCAGGCTGTACTGGCTCTGTGTTCTATACTGTCTACTCTGGGAAGAGCTGTGGCCAAAAAGATGCTTTTTTAGCAGAGTACGAGTTAATGAAGTGCCCTTTTGGTAAACGCTGAACTATTTTCAGGCTTTGGAAAACAGCAGAGACCAAAACAACACAAACACAGAATTGTATTTCTTAAGCATAGTGTGATAGATGTGAGAAGCGTTCATCTCTGTCTTCCTGCTATTCCTGCTGCAGAAGGAAAATTGACTTCAGGCAGCCTCAGTTCACTCTGCTGCCTGGGCTGTGGTGCTCTCTTTAAGCTGCCAATAAGCCTTTGTAATGCTGTTATTATGAAACCACTGGAAAGGCTGATGTTTAATTTGCAATCTGTCTCAAGAATGTGTTACTGCTGTTCTGGTGTAAGTCTTGAAGATTTGAAGCTTTGTTTCTGTTTACATCTCTTACTATTTCAGATAACTTACGTTATAAATTGACCATGAATGGCAAGCTTGTATTAACAGAAGCAAATCCACCTATTTTCAGCCTCAATAGATGGTAACTGTCTTATCTACTGGTTTAAAACAATGCAGTGTCTCTTGGCTTGATTTTTTTTCCTCCCCCCCACCTCCCCAAATCAAAATACCTTGCTCTTGTTGCAGCAAGATGTCTTCTATCAACATACCAGGAGAAGTATTCAATGCATAAAATGTAAGACCACCACTGGCTATATAAATTTCTTTAACTGTGTTGCTGGTAACATTTCAAACATGAAATGGTAAAAAAGAAAATTATTTGCTGTGATTTTTTTTTTTTGATGCTCTTGGAAAACAGCATTTACTGAGCCAATGCAGAGACTCACAAGATAAAAGCAGCAGTTTGTAAGTGGAAGGAATATTGCATAACTGAGGACTCGAAATGAGGAGATTTAGGGCTAACCAGAACTCTGCCATTAAGTCTAACCAATATGTTTAGGCCTGATCACAAATGTGAAATGAAAAAAACAATGGCTGTCATTATAAAAGTCGGTTTGGTATTGATGGAAGAGATGGAAAAAAGTGAAAATTACTGGTGCACGTGTATGAATAAAGGTGAGTGAAACTGAAGTAGGTCCACGGATTCATTGATGCTGTGTCCACTTGGTACTTCCTACTGTTGTAGGTTTACAGCTTCTGTAGGATAACGCTGAATGCAAACTTTCACTGAAATTTTAAATTGTATATAAAGACTTCTTAGGCACTTTTGTTACGATTTTTTTAACCGAGGCTGTACTACTTGTGTTCCTTTCCATTGCATATCTGCCTCTGCCATATTCCTTGATATGTTGATGGAAAATTGAGCCAACATCTCTTCAGTTATTTTTGATTCATGTAAATGCAAAGACAAAACTTGCAACTAGGAGAACAGTATATAAATATAAGTTAATATTTACATTTTAATTGCCCTCCAAAATACTATTCAAAGAGAAAATAAAACTGCAAATTCACTCAAAATTTAAAATGTTAGATTTAAAATGTTTTCGGAAGAGATCTTCATGCTAACTTTGAGACTAAAAGGTTTACAGGAACTACTTTTCTATCATGGTGGGATACAATTTCCCATTTCTGAAAGTGCATTAATTTGCAAGTTACTGTGCCAGATACAGTAAACAATAAAAAGTATTTTAAAATTAGCACCATCACTTGAAAATATAGCAGAATTCAGTTGGTTTTTACACAGTTTTTTGTTACAACACTTTTTATATATAAGGTATAAAGTAATAGAATTTTAAAATTACATTAATTAGCTGCAAGCTTTTGGGCAGATTTATTTATTCCTATGTTTTCCTCTCTTTGAATTTGTGATCTTGGATGAGTTGAAGGTGACAACATACATGCAGTGTACTTAATAGAAAGTCCACAGTATAGCACGTTCCTTTCAATTATTTCCAGACTCTGCGGGGGTTTATTTTATTATTTTTGTTCCCCCCAAGACAGATTTAATTCATGAACCTCTAAAACATGAACTACACGTGATAATCTCTCAAGTAGAACTGTGAAGGATTGCTTCCACTCTTCAAATACTGTTTCTTAGAGGAGTTGCCAAGAACATGGCTTTGGGCGTGCCGTATTAAATGCCAATATATCGTAGTTTGTATATTGATTGTAACTTCAGAGGTGCTAAGTCTTTTCTAATGGCCCTTGTCATTTGTGCTATCCATCTGCCTGTAGAAGAAAATTACATGACTGTGATGGCAATTGCCTAAATTTTACTACTTAACTGTATTGAAATCATAGCAAACAAATGCAAACAGAGAGAAACTTGGTCCTTATGATGCCCAGTTAATGAGAAATTTTGCCCTTGGAATTAGATCAATCGAATTGGATTCTATAGTTAGTAGTTTGCTTTTGATCCAGAAGAAGGGTTTGTGACCTTGTACTAATTTACACAGTAGATGATGGGATAAGGGGTTGTTAAGGTGGAATGTGTACATACCGGCTACTAGGAATGTTCAGCATGGGACATTTTAATAATTACAGCTTAGCCTTGCAGGTAATAACGATAGTGTTCATAGAAATATCAATATAAAACTTGAGAAACATATTGTGCGGTGTAGTTTAAGATGTGTGAGCGTGATAGGAAGAACCTGAGGCTTCCTGAGAAACACGTTGAATTAATTGTTCTGGCAGGCTAAACGCAATCTGTGGGGCTGTAGATTGAAAACTCCAATCTAAGCTTTGCAAGCCTTTAATTAGCAAAGCCGTACCTTTCTTCTGTAAATATTAAGAAAATGGAAATAACAAGTAACTTTTCCAGAAAGGGCAACTAGTCAGTGGGAGATGTTTGTTCACTTGCATTGTGTCCTTGCTCAATAGCTGTTGCGTCTTTCCTCGTGTATGCTGTTTAACATGTCACTGCTGAAAACAGACACACGGGCTGTCCCCAGCTGATAGAACACAACACGCAGCAAGCATCCAAAGCCCAAGGGAAATTAGGGGTAGTTAAGATACACCAAATGGAACAGTCAATTACTCATAATGTAAGCAAGACTTTAACACTTGATGTAGTTGGTCCTAGTGATAAGACACCAAATAGACCTACAACATGACCTGTTTACCTAAAACTTTATTTGTACAGAGTTTGGTATGATTCATACATTTGAATGTGTCTTAAGGAGTTGGGTTTGGGGTTTTTTGGGTGCTTTTTTCCTCAGGATGGCTGCTCTTAATGTTTTTCTACAGGATTAATTTTGTCTTGGTCTCGTTGCTTCTGGGGTCTTATTTCTATAGTGATGGCAAATATGGTGATCTGATACCACCACTAGGTGTTCCCCTGCTTTCAGATGCAGACTGTAGTAGACATATGCGAAGACTTTTATTTCTTTGCCACAGAATCACATTCTGAAGGTATGAGAAGCCTTCAGCCAGTTTGACTTGGCAATGATTTAGTTTGATTTTATGCAGATCTGCGCTCAATCTGCAAACTGACATAGGAGTAGTTGTCCATGAGTAGCATTACTGCTTAAATTAGAAAAATCTGATTTTAAGAAAAGCAGGAAACAAAGGCATGTCACGCTGTGTGTGCAGGTTTTTGGAAGCCTTTGCTAATAAAATTCAATACTTTCTGCCAGAAATTGTTTGCAAGAGAAAACAACTTTAAGAACTGTTTGACTCATGCCACTGTAAAAATGTGAGATTATAATTTTTTGTGTAATTATGCCTTGGGATTTTTTTCCCATATAAAGTACACTTAAAGCTCCTGTCTTTCAGCTAAGAAATTATGCTGACGAACTTCAGAAGCTTGTTTCTGCCATCTAAAGGAAATTAATGTGTTTGAGGCAGGGAAGACTCAAAAGTAGAAAGTTTTTGTAAAGTTTGTAGTAAAATATCAATATGAAAAATCTATATGACTGTGAAATTTATTAAAAATTTGTGCTTAAAATGCTTCTGCAGTGAGGATTGGTTTTGGTGTTTTAATTTTACATTCTAGAATCAATTCTTAACTAGCACACCAACATTAAAAGTGAAGAGACCTCGACAAGAGATTCCTTTGTGTTCTTAAAAAGATCTGTGCTTACAAGCTTTCAGCTAATTATTTGATAGCTATTCTATGCTGCTAGTGACACAGATTTTGTATTAATTCAAAATTTAATATTTTGTGGTTTGAGCCATGTTTTGCTCACAGAAAAAAGCAGGTTTTTGCTGTGTTTGTTGGAATGAGCATTGCACGTTTATGACTAAAGAGCAGAATTTGTTTAGCTCTTTGGATTGTTTCATCACTGCAGTTCTTTCTGGGAATTCATATTGTAAAACATGCTGTCTCGAGACAGAAGAGCTAAACTTTCCACTACGGTGTCTCATCTACCAGCAGTAAGGAAGTATGACTAATTCAGCAGCATCAGCCACAATTAAGTGACATTTCCCACAAAAGTGCCTCCACTACATGCTTTGACAGCTGCTTCTGTCCAGAATGTGTCATGCATTTTGAATAGCTGGTCGGAAGTCTGACCTGTCTAGGTCAGTGGATGACTTGGTCATATAAAAACCCCATACTAATAACAGGGATTAATTCAACTAAATATAGTCAAGGGCTAAATGACCACTTATTGGAGTATATAGCCATAACATCATTATGCTTTTCAGAAAATTCAGACTGTTTTCAAAAACATCTGAACTGGGCATTCAGTTGATCGCCATTGCTCAAAGACTGTGTTGAATGGCCCTCCAAGGCAGACCTCAGAGGCAGACCATCTAAACTGTAGATGTCCAGAATCAGCTTTCCATGTTCTTCTTACAGATGTCAAAAAAGGACATCAACCTGTTGGAATGGGTCCAGTGGAGGGCCACGAAGATGATCAGAGGGCTGGAGCACCTCTGCTATGAGGACAGGCTGAGAAAATTGGGGTTGTTAGCCTGCAGAAGAGAAGGCTCCAGGGAGACCTTACAGCAGCCTTCCAATACCTAAAGGGTGCCTACAGGAAAGGTGGGGAGGGACTCTTTATCAGGGAGTGTTATGATAGGACACAGGGTAACAGCCTCCAACTGAAAGAGGGGAGATTTAAATTGGATATCAGGAAGAAATTCTTTACTGTGAGGGTGGTGAGGCACCGGAACATGTTGCCCAGGGAAGCTGTAGATGCCCCATCCCTGGAAGTGTTCAAGGCCAGGCTGGATGGGGCTTTGAGCAGCCTGGTCTAGTGGGAGGTGTCCCTGCCCAGGGCAGGGGGTTTGGAACTAGATGATCTTTAAGGTCCCTTCCAACCTGAACCACTCTGTGATTCTGTGAAAATATCCAACACTGCATCAATTAAAATGTTTATGCTGTGTTTAGAAGCTTATCTATACTAGAAAATCCTCTATTACATCAATTATGTTGTCTTATCAATCGAAATGCAATGTCATCCAAAAGTTATTCTTGGGCTTCTGTAGCTTATTTCGCTACAACTTATGTCCAAGCTGGTGTAAGCCCCTTTCTCCAGGCATTCATACTTGGCGTTTTGCTAGAGTAGCTGGGATCTCTCAGGTTGTGAATTTTTGTGTGTGGTGTGTGAAAGAAGGCTGTTGTTCCCTCAGACACATTTTTGTACTTTGTGAGATTTTGTTACGTTACGGGACACGGGAGTGAGAAAACCTGACTTGGAAAACTGAGAAAATAATGAAAGCTACATCTGGTGTTGTATATTCAAAAGCTCTTCCCTTGAGTGCCCTTTTTGCAGTTCATGGGTAGGATGTATATTGTTTGACCATTCATCTCTTAAGTTCATCCACCCAAGAGATAGACATTAACTGCTGTTATTTCTGGGTTTGCTTATGTTACAGGTTTTGAACAACGCCTGCTTAGAAACTCAACAGAACAGCACAGGCAGGGAAACGCAGAAGATTAAATAGGTGAAGGAGTAAAGCATACAAGCCAAATACAGAGATAGTCGTTTAATATTTTAATAACTGTTAAGGATAATTTTTGAGAATCTCACAGTATCACTGTAATTGAACGCTTTTAAAAATTTTGCTAGAACTAAAGCATAGTAATATGCATAATTATTTAACTGACAGCTAGATTGCTGTCAGTTTTTTTGGTAATGAATTACATCACTGCAGCATTTAAGTGAATGTCAAAATTTATTTTTCTGTGGGAATCCTGAGGCTTGATGTACCTTGGTTCTTCCCAATAGCAGCAGTTTGGACATGCATATTGCCATTTCTGATTACCCTGTTGCAACTTGGATGAAAACAGTTGCAGACTGAAATAATCATTACTGAGAACAAAACTGAGTATGTTTTAGAAACAAAAAGCTGTTCTGCAGAACTGTTAGGTCCCTCTCTCACTGTTCCTGGACAGGTCAACTCAACACGCCTTTTCAAAACACAAGCCCTAACTCCCTCTATAGACATAATAAGGAAAACCAGACCAACTCTATCTGCAGTTCAGCACATTTAGCCTGCATCACATGCTTAATCTCATAAATGAATGAAAGCTACATAGACCCATACAGAAAGCAGCCATCATCTCACGGACTTTGAGCATCACCATTTCAGAGTAGTGCTTTTAGTTAATCATGCAAATGTTTTGATTTTCCTCTGTCATTTATCTGGTGCCTACAACTGATGGCTCTGGCAAAAAGCAGCTGGTCTACGGGGTGCATTCCCAGTGATACACACTGCCACAGCTTTGGTGCCACACAGCTCCAGGCCCAGACTTACTTCTTTGAATTCAGAGCACAATGAGATCTAAAAATATGTCCAGATGCTAGTTCATGAGTAAAATGTCCTGTTTGAGGATGTTTTTTTGACAGAATCATTGAATCTCCTGTGAACCAAACTGTTTAATATTTTGATCAAGATAATGAACTGAAAGATATATCATCTTCTGCAACAAATGGGTTTACATATGATGAAGTCCCTGCCCGAGATCTGACTTCTCTGTGCTGGTTGCGATGTTGCATCAATGAAGAAAAGTTGCTGACGAACCCTTGGGTGCCAGTACAAACTGCGTATGCTTTTTCCCTTTGGGGTATACTGAAGGATGCAGTGGACTTGCTGTGTTTGCGCCACCAGCCGCCCAGCTGGAGGGGCTTTCTGGTTTTCTGCAGCCCCTTGGAAGACACAGCCCAGGGCTGGGGCTGAGGAGGGCCACCCACCTCTGCGCAGCCGAGGGCCTGGGGACCTTCGCTTCATTAGATACAAAGCCGTGGGTATGCAACCTCCACGTGTCCTCATGCCACTTTTTGGTTTTGGATGTGTTTTTTTTCAGCCTCTGTGTGAGTGCTGAGGCTGGGCTGGTAGAGAAATGAAGACGTGACGGTGGCAACTGAAACTTCTATGGCTTCAGGTTTCTTCCACGGCCAGACTGCGGCAGGTGCCCGTCGCGTCTGTCAGAAGGGTCCCTGGTCTCATCGTTAACAGGATTTATGATTGGACATTTTCTCAGTGCCTTGCTCCCTTTCAAAACAAACCAACCACCCCACAAAGCAACTGGAAAAACTCCAGCCTACTCCCTATTTTTAATTGGCCACAGAAACGTTGATAACCGCTTCGTTTGGCGCTGCAGGGTGATGCATTAATGGAAACGTATTATTAAGCCCCTCTTCAGCGGACGGTCTACCCCCCGCCCTCTCAGTACAGGCGAAGGATCTGGTCTCGGCCAGGAAAAAGGTGCAATGAACGCGTCTCCCCAGCCCCTCAAGGAGGACACCGCCTCCTGCCCGCCGCGGGGGGGGGGCGGGGGGCGGCCCCGGCCCTCAGTTAAGATGGCGGCAGCCGCGCCGCGTCACGTGGCGGGCGGGGCGGGCCCGCGCTCTTTCTGTGGCGGCGCGTGCGGGGGGTAGGATGGAGCCGGAGGCGCTGGAGCGGTTCCTCAGCCCGGGCAGGGGCAGCGGCCTCCGCTCCCGCCGGCGGCTGCGACCCGGCGAGCTGCTTTACCGTGGCCAGCCCTTCGCCTACGTCGTCAGCAAGGAGCAGCTGGGCGGCGTGTGCGAGCACTGCCTGCGCAGGTACCGGTGGCAGGGAAGGAGGGAGGGAGGGAGGGAGGGAGAACGTCGCAGCCGCCTCTTCCGCCGTCCCGGCCGCCTCTTCCGCCGTCCCGGCCAGTGCCGCCCCTTCCGCTGAGGAGGGGCGGGGAGTCGGTTTCCCTCGCTCCGAGGGGCTTGGCTGTGTGGGGTTATGGAGGCTGTGTGCGAGTAGTTGCTGCTGGGGCTGAGCTGCGCGGCTTCCCCGCTGCCTCCCGCTCTTTTTTAAGGCTTTTCTGATGGGACCGTTCTCTCTCGCCGGGGGTATCTGTCGGTTCTGGGGGCGAAGGCCTGACCCGGCCGGTGGCGGGGGTACCGGGCCGCGGTGAGCACGGTGTGGCTGCCCCGGGCCGCCCGAAAATACCTGTTGTGGTGGGGGCGAAGTTCTCAGCCGCCGTAGCCCCGCCGGGAAACCGTCCGTGTGGGCCGAGTTCCCTGTCGAAGTTTACCCCGTGTAAGGAGCGGGGGTTTTGAGGCATGCGGTCAGTAAATTCCTGCCTCCTTCCCTCAGGGCCTTACAAGTAAAAACCGACAAACCCACAGTAGCTTTCTGTGTTTGTTTACAAAAAAAAACCCAAACCAAACACAAACAAAACCAACTGTTTTCTACCCTTCTGCAATTTTCCAGCAAGGTAGATGGTGTTAGACGTGTTTGTAGGGGGTCTGTACTTGAAACATACTGCTAGGTGATCTAAAACCGTGCGTAATTACCAAGACTTGAAGAGAGACAATTCAATAATGCTAGCTTCTCCCATTTTTCTTTCGCTTTGAAAGTATTTGATACTTTGTTTATTGAAACATTCCCAGCGGTTTGCTTCACATCCTTACAGAGCATCTCAGCTTCTCTTTAAAAAAAATGATAATGCGATCCTCATTTTCTCAGTGAAAAGTTTGACAGTCTGTTCCCGGTCACACTTGCATCTAACCTCAGCATATTAAAAAAACAAAACCAAAAAAAGGTTTTTACCTAATATATCTGTGAAGTCTGACTCGTGACATGAGAGTCCTTTGGGGTGGTGACTGCCTGTAGCTTTTCAACCTCAAGGTGTAAGAGGCTGCAGGCTTCAGAAGACAGGCTGAGTGCAACAGGTGGAATGAAAATGTATCTGAAGTGTTTGGATATCGAAGTGTAACCAGGGCAAGGTTTTTTGGGAGAAATAGTGATATGAAAGATTATGCATTGTTGAAAATTTGTCTTTTTGCTAAATAGTGGTATCAGTTCAATTAAAAAAGTTAAATAAAAGTTAAATAAGGCAGTTAAAAATAATTTTCCACCAGTCTAGCTTCCATTGCAAGATGTACTGCAGCTAGACAGAGTTTATAGATCAAGACTGCTAGCTAACTTTCTTTTTATTAATATAATTAAAGGCAACGGCTCCTTATTCAACAGACTTTGTAAAATCAGTGAATTAGTGAGCGATACATATATTCATATATAGGTCTTTTTTTTAAATGGAAATCAGAAAAATGGTGGAGTGGGTTGTAGTATCGAACTGTTTTACGAATCTGGTTTTCATTTAACATGCACTGTGATCTTTGTTCAAAGCCAGGTATGAGAAAACAAAAAAAAACCCCACTCATTCATTTCTAGGACCACAGATAAAAGTTGCGTTGTCTACTACTGTTACTGTTTTTCACTCTGATCTTTAGGTGGCAGTACAGGTACACACACAGGAAAAAAAAAGTCTTATGTTTAAAATTGATCTATAATTTTAGCAATCTTATTATATATAAAATTAGTGTTTGAGGCTTTATACTTACTTTCGTCTCCCAGCTTCTAGTAGTAAATGTTGTTGGATGCAGCTTTTGGCTGTGTGAGAAGTGCTGGGTGAGCCAGAAGATGGGTAATGATGTGCAGAATATTTTATTTCTGGACTGCCTGCTGAGAGGCAGCATGGTCTCGCCAGGATTTGGGGTCATAGACTTGTTATAGTGCTGACTGTCACCTTGGCTGAGTCTTTACAGTGAAGGTCTGACTTACCCAAGGGTAAGGATGGCTCTTGGGGGCAGAGTTTGCTGCTCTGATTCAGAGAGGAAAGCTTGGCTAGTGCAGTAGTTCTGCTTAGTCTTATCTCAATTAAAGTGAATACTATTGTGGATGTAAAATACTGAAGTGTTTATATATCTATCTATATTATATATATACGCTGCATCTACCGGTAGAAAGACTAACATCCCTTCCTTACCTTATTGGGCTGTTGGTACTATTTGTATAGTGAAATTAAAATTTTTGGTCAGTGTTACTGGGTCTATGTTGTACATAGACCAGATGGCAGATTTTGGTAACTGTCTCTCCTTTTGTGATTGCTTCTTACTGCGGAAAAAATCCTGTATTTTCTAATGAATAGGTTCATGTTTTAAAGGTACTTTCCAACCTAAATGATTCTGTTACTCTGTGCTGTTTTTTATAGAAGGCTGAGCTACAATATTCTGCTAGAGCTGATTTAATGTGCTAGCATAGCTGTTTGGAATTATATTCCATTAGCAATTAAAAAAAATACTGTCCTGAAGTAGGATACATGGTAAAGATTTGTTTGGAAATATAAAGAAGAAAAGTGTTTGTTACCTGTGTATTTGTATGGAAGCAGTATCTTGAGATAATGCGTGATGTTGTGTTGCATGATGCTACCCTCTTTGTGAAAGAGTAACTATACTGTTAGGGTCGGTCTGTTTGTGCTTCTATGGAAATCTGACAAGATTTGTGTGGCCAGAATCTTCTTCCAACAACTTACTGGGGAAAGCAACAGAAAAGATTCTTCCTCTCTTATTAACCAAAGACTTTCTGTATGGCTTCTTCCGTGCTTTAATACCTATTTAATGCGGGGTCAGTGGCAGTACAGCTCAGTACAGGTTTATGTAGCAGGACTAAGGGGGTAAAGCAAGCTGTTTCATTTACAGACTTACAGGATTTCGTTGTATTTTCCGTTGTGGTGGACATTGATAAAGATGGTGAATAAAGCTAGTTGCCAGTGATCCCCAGAGGGTTCCATCACCTTTTTCTGTTATGGAAAGTGACTATTCTACCTTATTTTTTCTTCTTCTCTATCCTTTGCCTGGCTATCAGTCTAGAAAAAGACCTTTCTTCAAGTCCCTGGCAATTTAGCTTAATTTAGCCTTTCCACAATCATGTTATGTTCAGTGGGTGCCCATTAGTCATATGTGTGTTGTCACCCTCACAGAACTCTGGCAAGTTAGAAAAGGAGGCTGTCCTCTCATGGGAGCTGTGCTTGCTCTTTCCTTGTAGATTTTATTCGTATAGGTGATTAATGATCTTACTACTGATTTCAGTCTCTATTGTCTTGCTAGGGTCAGAAGCCAGGGTTGCAGTTAGTAAAGTCAAGTGGGTGTAACAAGTGAATATTTTTTTTATTTCCTTAAAAAAGCAAAGCACTGCAAATGCTGGAATACTTGAGTTGCTTATATGTTTAGGGTTATACTGTTAATGTTACATGAGATTATAGATATCAGAATAGATCAGCAAATACTGATATTCTTAACTTTCTACACAAAATTTTAATCTTACAGGAAAAGACTTAATTGACCTCTTTTTCTGCCCTTAATTGGTTCTATTTTTAGTACTACTTTTTTTAAAAAAATTATAGTTTATTAGAATTTCCTTTTATGTAGCAGATCAGATTACAAGTTCTGTTAAAATCTGGATATAGCCAGTTACTTCTCAATTTAACAAAGTAATCCTAAATCAGTACTGACTTTTAATGTAGGACAATTTAACATTGCAAAACCTGCTTGCACATGCTGATTTATCAGGCTGCCCATTTTATCTGGTGGTGTTGCTCAGTTTGCTCAGCTTGTTAAATCTTTCCATGGCTTTTAAAGATGTTCTTTGTCTGATAAGTGGCAGAAGTGGCATCTTGGTCCTTGACAGTTCTCTTCCTCTGTGTATCTGATGTTCTGTTGGCTATTAATCCCGCTGATTGCGTTTCCTGCAAGGTATGTTGTAGTGGTGGCACTGCTTGGTCTGAGTTTCAGATTTTGAATAGAAAATATACTCAGTCTGTTATAGAATGGGAGTCAAAACAAGGGTGAAAGTCAATGATGCCTTTGGTGTCCTGGCCGACACTTGGGAATGAGCAAACAAATTTTCTAGAATCCATGTCTCAGAGAAAGTAGGAAAAAGAGGTAACATTAGCATTTTTCCAAATGCTATACCATTTATGCCTTTAAAGGAAAGAGACACTTAAGAAAAGTGAATATTTGAGAATAGGCAATATACAAGTTATATACAGACTATGAAATAAGACATAAGTGTTTCATGTTTGGGTAAGTTCAGAGGTTCAGTCTCTGGTAATGTAATAAGAGGAAGTGTGAATGTGTTTTTGTATGACTGCAACTTTTGTAAACGTATCTAGAGAGAGGAAAAACATCTAAGTTAGGACTGTTGGTAAGCTAGCCATGGCAGCAGACACTACTGCAGTAGAGGAAATATAACCAAGAATTTGGTAAATAGTTAGTCAATTACAAAGTGCTAAACACAGGCCAGCAAATGTATGCTTCTTGCTCTACTTGACCTGTCTTAAAAATAGCCAAATGGACGCACCTTTACATTCAGGGCTGTGCATTCAGTAGTGCGTCTTCAGCACCAACACACTCTTAAATTAGCTGCTGCTTTATTACTATCATCAACAATATTACATTATATTATCAACATTATGAACGTTGGCGTACCATTGTTAAAGTATGGAGTGCTCAGGTTAATGGCATCCTGAAGGTACAAAAATACCATTAAATTATAACCATGGTGTGGCATATTTTAAGTAGAGAGAAGCAGGGTTTGATTCAGAGAGTGACAAGGGTGATGGTTGTGGTTGTGTGATCCTTCATATCGCTGTGACCTGGGTTGGACTAGCACAGCTCTGCCTGAGGACAACTAGCTCTTAACCCTGCAATTGGGAGGTGGAGAGAGGCTTGTTATTTCGGCTCTGAAGCAGTGGTGATTTCTCCATGAAGGTGCTGTCATTCACTAACAAGCCTAAGATGCTTCCTTAAGTGCCAAAGGGAGTGTCTCCATTAGCACAGCACCCGAGCTGGTGCTTCCAGCTCTGATGGGTGATTAGGAGGCGTGAGCTGAGGGATGCTTTTCCTTTATGTGGATAGAAGTTTAGCATATTTGAGACTTCCAGTAATGCATGAGGCTATAAAATCGACACTATCTCCTCATTTACCTCCGAAAAATACTTCTGTTGCTGGTTAGTATAGAGATAGCTTTAAAACCATGCTCGCTTCTTGAAAACATACTGTTTTGTTGCTCTAGGTGTTCTTGGTATACCTGTATTTTGTTTGACAGGAATATTGAAATGTGGAAAACTAATATTTGATGATACATTCTTTGATTGTTAACTTTCCATCAATTCTTATCAAATGAAGATCGTTAAGTTATATTTTTTAGATATAAAGCAATATTCCCATTTTATAGGTTGCTTATATAAAAAGCTTTTTTTTTTTCTTTTGTAGACTATTATATTTACGTGATTGTTAATAGACTGGAATAACAGTTCTTGAACTTATATATAAACAAAATAATTCTTAGACTTAATTACATAAATGAACTAAAGTTGGTCACCACGACTTGGTGCCATGAGTTTGTTTGCAATAACACTTTTAAGATGCGAGATGTGTGTTTCAGGTCCCTTCAGTGACAGTCAAAATCCCAGATAGATTTCCAGTAGTTTTCAAGACGCATAACCTTGCAAGAAGTAGAAGAATACAAATAAATTATATCTTATTAGTGGCAATCACAGTGCGGAAACAGTGTGACTATTAGGAGCAGGTATGTTTTTGTACTTCCAAGGTAGGATAATCCTGGGAGTTACATGCAATAACTTCATGTAGCATTTCTGACTAATCAGTTAGGAGTGCAATTGCAGGGCTCTCATCTCTTGTTATATATCCGATTTTGTGTGAAGGGCAAAGGATGTGAAATGAAATTTTATGTGAGACATGCGCTGTACAAAGTATCAGAATTTCAGGTTCCCTGTAGATGTGTGAGAATGTTTCCCAGGACCTGAGAAATCGCACACTACCACCACCAGAAACGTTTCTATCTGTCACTGAATGACTAATAGTCTAAAAAAAGTAGCATTTTCCTAAGAAACTCTCCCTCCCCCACCTTATTTTACCATGATAGTGAAGGTTGAAGCAACCTTACAAAGAGCAGGATAGAAATGGGTTTTTTTTTCTGTCCTCATGCCAGCTGGAGCCGTAGGAGAAGTGGCTTCCAGCCTGCATCCCATGCTGCCAGGAAAATCCTCTGCAAGTGTGAGTGAAGAGAGTAGACTATTGACTGTGCTTTCCTGCAGTATTTCCTCCAGAGAAGGCTCTGAACTTTCTTGTCTGGAGGAATAAAGCCTGTAGCAGAAATTACACTTACAGACTCCCATCTCCCCTTCCTTCTGCTCAGAGTCAAGTTGAAGGTGGGGAAGGGGGAAGCTCTACATTCAGGATATCATTCATACTAAGTTGTCCTGGCCTGCCCATTGATTTGGTTTGCCTCCCTTGCAGCACCCTTTAGGGTGGTCAGGAGTTTCCTGTATTCCTGTTGGGAATATCCTTTGGTAGGTGTTTTCCTTGACCAACTGCTTCTTTCTCTTGGAGGTTTGTTTTGGGAATGTAATTCAGGTTCCGTTTGCTGTAAACCCTCTCCTTTCCATTGCACAGTACTTTGGTCCTTGCTCCATGCCTCCTTACCACTTTGTATGCTCTGGGCTTGCTTTAGGCAAGGTGTGGGTCCTTGCCCATCTCCTTCTTGCCTTCCTCCCCTGCCTTGCAGTCTCAAGGCTGCTGTTAATGCCTTCTGCTTCCAACCTGGCTTTGCCCCTGTTAATAACAGCGGAAATAGAAAAGGGAGAGGCATTGTAAAAACAAATTCTCCCAGATCAACTGTTCATTGCTGTGTCTGTCACTTATGGAAAATGAAAATTTAAGTTTAGCTATGCTTTAAAAGTCCCTAAAGGTCTTACCATGTTGTGATTTTGTGTATACAATTTCCATGCTTATGCTGCTCTGTAATTTGAAAGGTATTATATCAAAATTGTTGTCTTGTCAAGGAGTGACTGACAATTTAAGTTGTAGTCATCTTGTAAATTCTTCTGAATTTAGGCTTTACTGTGTATCTGCAATCCATTCGTAATACTATATTTCTTTTCTGCATAGTGCAGTCCATAATATGAATGTTTTAAAATATTAATATGTTCTGCATGAGTATTCTTTGCTTGTGGTAAAGCCATGAAAATAAGTTTGTGAATTGGATTATCTTTAGTATTCATTTTCTTAGGGTGAATTGTAATTGTGCAAGTACAAAATTAAAATTAGTGCTATGAGGGAAAACATAAGTGATTAAAATATGGGTAACTTCTAGCTAAGGTAATATGTAATGACACAATTAATTTCAGATATCTCCCGAGAAAGTTTTTAATTTTGTGTCAGTTGCTGAAAGTTTTACATTGCATTAGGGAATTTATTGTTTAAATTCTTTAAGAACTATTAATGATATCTTGTCCATAGGCATTGGAATTTATTAATTGTTAGTGGTCGCTTACATTGTGGCTATACTCGAAAGCCACTATGTGCTTTTGTCGGTATGGTGCATGGGATGATGCTCTTATCCCTCGAAGAATCTACAGTCTTCTTCAGAACCAGTTGCAACAGCTGGTTTGAATTGTTCAACATGATATAGCTGAGGCTTATAGAATTTTTGGCATGGGTCTCCACATCACTATTCATGTTTTGAAGTGGGGTGCGTATGCACATGACAACCTACCTGATGTGCCAGCTAGGAGCTGCTGAAAAGCCAGGTATTCTTACCGCTCCCCTGAGTCCTTGCTCTCCTTCCTGCGTGCTCCTTCTGCTTCTCATTTGGCAGCTTTGCTGCTTATCTGATCTCTGATATACTGGTGCAGAGAGATAAACTGGCTGAAAACATACTTTACCAAAACATAAAAATATTTTAGTGCCCTTCAATCAAATTATTGCCGGGGGGAGAGAGGAGCTGAAATGGCTGTTGAAGGGATGGGTCAGGGTCAGACAGTCAGGGCTGTGCCTTCTGGTAGTAGCTAGCCTTTAGTCTGCTGTAGCTAAACATGAAACCTTAAAAAGGGCAGTAAGGGGAATTTCCAATCTCTTACGGGTGTCTTCAGGAGAAGCAGGGATTTTGGGAGTGCAGGACTGACTGGCTTGCTGGTGTGGAGGAGGGCTTTTACCGCCTTGTAGCCTGAACTGTCCTGGGAAATCAGGCCCTATCTTCATTCCTTTACCTAGTCATGTTTCTGCCATGCTTTACTTCCCCAGAGCATTTCCTACCATTAGTTTAGTAGAAGAAACACTGCAGATGTCTTCGGTTGTTTCTTACCACAAAGAAAATATTTTCCTTTTGGTTGATGTCTTGGTTACATAGGAATGTCTTGACTTTTCTGACTTTATTTTTTGTCACTGATTTTACATACTTCAGGATCTGTGCTTAATTACTGCAATCATAATTCCCACAGTGGGCCTCTGCGGCTGAATGGGAGATTTTATTTAGAGGCCAAGGTAAAGTTTTGAATGATTCCCACGGGCATCCCAATGGCTGTAGGGTTGGTGCCAAGCGGCACAATTGGTTGAACACCAGTGAGTAATTCGTATTCTAACTCAAGCTGCGATCTAGTTCATGCAATATTTAGCTTTCCTGTTTATCATCTTAGCTACCACCTGCTTTCAGCTCAGGGCTTGTTCTACTATTAGCTTGATTGCTCAAGCTTCAGTGAAATTAAAGACTGAATATTTTTTTTAAACTAAACTATCTTCTTGGCTTCTGAGTATCAAAATACCCGATCTTGCAGTCAATAGGTAGGAAATGCAACTTTTGGCTTCACTGTGGCCTTGCCTGTGCATTCGTGTAGGGTTTCTGCACTGCCGGCATAATAGGGTTTCAGCATTCAAAGGAAAAAAAAAGCCAGCAAGTGTGTTGAGAAGGACTTCTTAGGATGGTATGATTAGGAGTGGTTGTTATGTAGAAGTGCAGAAAAGGAACAAAAGATCATAATTGAGAAAGAAGAGGGAGTAAAAACACTCTTACTAATGATAAGCCCTTTCTTACAATTCAAATGAATGTGGCTCGTTCATACAATTTAATTCAAATAGCTTATTCAGCTGCTAGGAGTGTGTGCACTAGTGACCTGAAAAGGTGATTTCTGTGGTGGTGGCATTCTTGGTTGTGGGAAGGATCATGATAGAATAGGGAGAGAGAAATTGAGACAAGACGTTTGGTGAAGCATTGCCCTCAGAGGAAAGGTTTGTCTCAGGAGATGTTGATCATGAAATAAACTATGTATATTTCCTATATAAAATCTTTGTTCAGTGTATTTCATGCTTCTCAAAGGCCAGAAACTTGTTTTTATTTATTTGTCAAGAAAATCTTGAAAACAGCTTGCTTTAATGTAAAGGTTCAAACTGGATTGGCATCTTGGTTTAGTTTGTTTTTTTTTTTTTTTTTTTTAAGTACTTCTCCCTGATAAGAAAACTGTAGCACCTCTTTTTCTTGCTGTGGCCTGGCTGCTGTTTTCCATCACAAAAATAGAGCTTTCAGCTCCTTCTGAGATAAGTGGTGTACTGAGGAATACTTGCTGTGTATAAAAGTATATCTCACGAATTTTACCTCCTCCATTTCTATGCAACTTGACTGCGTGTCAGGAATAAATTCAAGTACCACTTTGCAGATCATTGTGCTAGGAATCTTTATCGAATATTGCATGGGATGAGAAAAGTTTGTGCCAGGCTACTGCACTGCAGTTTAATTTCCTCTGAAAAAAATTGAAAAATTTTTTGATCAAACTCTGGGTCCAGATATTGTAAGCATTGTGTGAGTATTGATATGGGTCTGTACTTTGTGTTGCTGACTTTGATTTCTGTGGTGCATTGACTCCAAGTCCTCTAGCTATTGAAGGTATCATAGTCCAGATTTCTGAAGAAGCAAAAGCAGACTGAAAGATTAAAAAGAAAAATTGAAGTGGCACAGCAAACCATTTCAGAGATTTAGGTTCTTAAGCATCTGTGTTGTTTTAGCAAGTGAGATGGGCTACTTGGCTATTTACAAATTTTATCCACTTGTCTAGTAAAACCATAAAATCATGAGTTGATATTGCTGTACAACAGATGGAATAGCTGTGTAAATAATTTCTTAAAATACTGTATGAAACTGAATGTGTGATGATAGATTTATCTGAAGATTTTGCCTCAGGAAAAAAAAGAGGCTATGCAGTAATCCTCACAAGATATATATTACATCAGGTGTAAAACAGATATAGCAATGAAATTTTTTTTATCTTGAATAAAATCTGTTACAGAATTATTTATTTTGTAAAGACTGTAGTTTTGGTTTTATTCTCCAGAATATGCACAGAATAGTATCTCTTACTCTAAAAATGTCCCTTTCTGTGGCTGAGACAGTAGATGAGTTGACACTTAGAAGAGTGACAGGTCAGGCATAATAATAGCAAGAGAGTTATATAGGCAAGGAAGCTATAAAAGCAAAGTTATAAAGTTGTTTCAGTAACTGTGTTGTTAACTAAGTTAATCTTGCCACTTCTAACAGATACCTACTATTTTATTAGACATGCAGCCAGCCTGTATGTTGCTCATATGTGGATTTTGCTGCCACTTAATACCCTTTGCCACTTTGGCAGTCATTTTGATTGAGTTACACTATTTTATGTGGTTAGTGCCTTACTGTGGTTCTGATAAGACAAAACTACTTAAATTAGATTTTTTAAATGAAACTCCATTAAGAGCGTGGACATCCTGAGCATTGTATACAAAACAATTAGACCCCCTCTAAAGACTTCGTAGAAATTTGGGGTGGGATTGTTTTACTGGACTCTCCTTTCTACTGAAAAGCGTGCAGACTGGAGAATCCTGTTGCGTATATATATATATATATATAAAAAAAAAAACATAACATGGGCTGGATTAATTTGTGCTGAGTTAATGCCCCTTATAGCATTTAGGATTAAAAATAAATAAATGTGTGGGAGATGGGGGGTGTGTGTGTCTGTTCTGACATACGTATTGAACTCATTGATTAGGAAGCTACCAGATTTATCAAGACTTAAATAGTTTTATTTTTATGGTGTTTATTTTATTCAGTGTTTCAGGAAGGGCTTACCCTTCTTTACCTGTTCACTGCCTTTATAGAAATTCCCTTTGGAGTAATACATGTCACTTTTTATCTGAAGAGGCTGTTACAAGATTTCTCACTTGTAAGGGTTAGTTGTCATTTTCCTCCCTTTCTGCCATAAGATTAAGCCTTTATAGACAGTCTTTGGAACACAATTTGGGATAGGGGGTCAAGCAAAACAAAGCCAGGCAGCACTCACCTCTTTTTTAATTTGTCTTACTCGTGTCTGGAACTGAAGATATTCTCAGCTGGTGGGTATACTTTAATGCATGTATGAGGAACACAGGAGATGAAGGGTGACCTTGTAGTTCAGATACATAATTGGAGGATTAGAGCCCTTGTTTTGTCACTGGCTTCATCTGTGAAGCTGAATAGGGTCTTTGATTGCTTACCTATTTAAGGGAGATTTGAAGTTTATTGCATTCACCCATATACTTAGAAGTTGTTGATAGCATGTAAAATAGAAAATACTTTAATTATATATTTGTATATAACCTTCAGGGCAATATTTTGACCTTAGCCCACTTGGACTTAAAAAGTGATTACAGCCAGCAGAAGGCATATCTGCTATAAATTTAATAGTGCCACTAGGGAGAAGTCCAATACCATAAGGTTTATATGTATATTTATAATTAACATGACTTTTTAAAACTGCTAAAGTATGTCTTAATTCTGCCAGAGTTGAAAGCTTTGCTGTGTGAAACTTTGTGGCCCGTGAAATTTGCCATATCAGAATATTATGGTGCTAGGTCATATGATGGTTCCTTCTAGCTTCAAAAGCTGTGAAACTTGCTTGTCTTTAGCCCAAGGAAAAAGGGTATGTGTGGGGGAAAAAAGTCAGCTTAACTGATACCATAGAAGAACAGAAAAGGGGCCAGTGGAATCTGAATTACAACAGACTAAAGAAAATGTCAGTGTGAAAAATTGTTTACCTGAGATGGGCTCAGCAGATATAACCAAGAGGGCTGCTCTAAGCAGAAGGGATATTAAATATTTCTGGGGAAAACTGATCACAAAGGAAGAATATGTCAGTTTTTTAAAGTACTGATCTGCTGTCGATGATACTGTGATATAAATCACCAAATCAAAGAGAGAATTTAGCAGTTGGAAGGTAAAGTAACAACGATGTGTGGTATGAAGGGTTATGAAACATGCTTTCTGTTTTTTGCATGTATGTATAAAATTCTGAGAGATTTTGAAAGGTGAAACCTACAGTCCTTATTTTCTCTGGAAAGTTACAAAGCTGTGGCCCCTCTGTGTGACTCATGGGAACATTTAAAAGAATGAAGGGGAAGTGGAAAATATGGGTCTAGAAGAGATTCATAATTTCTGTACAAGACTTGAATTTCCTGAAGTTGACAAGCATCTTAAGGAGAGGATAAAGGCATTTTAAATGAGCAGAATTTCTTAATGGAAAAGATCTCTAAGAACTTCTATGCAAACCGGTGTGGAAGCAAACTGGATTTGGCCTTGGCGGTAGAAATTTGTGTCAATGTATTTGGCTGTGAGAGCTGTGGGCTGGAAGCACCAATGGTAGACATGGAGCTGGAGAGCCTGCGGTTGTTTCCATGGTGGTATAAGGGTGGTTACTGCCTGGTGGTGGAAGAGCATGTGGATATCATGGCCTGCACCAATGAATGTGGACGTTGCCCACAATTCTGAATATCCTGTTCCAAAGCTGGTTTTAGCCTCTTGTTACTGAGTCTCAGGAGGAACTGCATTATTAAAGGACACATTCTGCCTTTGAGGCAGAGGTAGCTCTCAGCAATGTCAGTGTTTCATGTGCACAGAATACAGTGATGTTTGGCTTTCTGTTGGGGGGAGCTGGTGTAGGGCTCTGGTCACTTCTCCTGCAGCATTCCTTCCCTTATGAATGTGCTTTGAGGCAGATGAAATAATTTACAGAACTCCCAAGTGCTTCAGAAATAATTATGGAGCCAAATTCCTTGTCCTTAGAGATTGCCTGGGAGTTGTGACTTTGGGAATATGTCTGTTCAGAACAACTGTACTGTAGACTTATTAATTTTTAATTTTCATATCTTCTTTTTAACCTCCCCCCATGGAGTCTTATAAGCTGTAACTGTACACATGCTATTTTATGACCCTTGTAGTTAGGCCTGCTTGTGAAGCATGTGTTTGGTACTTATTCTCATATGTTCATATAGGCTTTAATTATAAAATTCATTTCTACTAAAAAGTACTTTATTAATAGTTGTTTGTTATTAATTGAAAGATTATGCTTGCTTTTCTGCTAAATGGTACATAAGAATTCAGTATCAGTTTTTAAAACCGCATTTGTTGCGACATCTGAATGTCAATCCATTTTACTGCTGGAAGGTAACAGCATTTTTAAATATTCATTTTATTTTCCAGATACAAAGTCACCTGCATTGTGCATTTACCTCTCTCCCTTTTGCTGTAAATTCTTTGAGGCATGAAATAGCTTGCCAGTTGTGTCTTATGCTCAGAAGTTAATGAATGGTTATCAGTTTATTGCAGATAATAACTTAGCTACAAACCATAATGCATGCATAAGCTCATTGTGTAGAATTTTTGCCTTAAGACAATGTTTTAATCGATGGTTGTAGGTTTAGTAATGTCATCCCAGACTATGCTTTCCCCCAGGTCTCTGCAACAGAAACCTCCTCCTTCCCTGCCATCCCACCCCATTCTAAGAGCAGGCGAGGTTAGAAACCTCTCAGCTTTGAAATGCTTCCAATTTTGCCACAAACTTTTAGTAGCTTTTAGTAGATTAGGTGTTTTGTCTTTATCTTGCGATGAGTCCTTAGTATTCATTACGACTGGTGCAAATAAATGACCTCTAGTTTTTGCCAGGCTTGTACCTATGCAGTAAAGTCTGTCCTTGACATGTGTATGTCTTGTTTACTGCTGCTGGGGATGCGAGTTCACAATCAGGAACAAAATCTCTGTGGACTCCTGCAATTACCTCCTATCAGAACTTATAATAAAGAGAGAAAAAGGTTTTAATTTTTTTGAACTTGTATGGCTTCTGGAATAATTATTATTTTTCCAAAAGTGCATTTTTTGTGTTCGTGTGTCTTGGTTTTATGCATATATATGCTTCATATGCAATAATACTGGATTAATTTTAATTGGAAGAACAGTATATTCTCTTAAACTTGTAGCTGAAATAAATAGAAAATTATGTTTTAACAGTCTCTACATAATTTAGCTCTTATTTTTGAGGAGTCATTTCCCAACCAACTTTAGATTAAATTAATTTAAAAAAAACACATTAATTTTTTTTTATAACAACTATTTTGCAGTTAATGAGGATATATTTAACAAATAAATATGGTATGTGTTTGGGGAAACAAGTTGTTATAGCAGTAAGGTTATTGCTGACACTGTGTACTACAAGGTAATATGGTGGTGGTACGCCATCAAATCAATTTGTTACTTAATGAGATTTACCTCAAAGCTTTATATGGTAATGGCTTCAATGTCAGGCTTTTGGAGGAATCCTTCATATAAAAATTCTATTTTGTTCTATTTAAAAAATGTCATAGCAGTTACTGGAAAAATACTTACAACATTTGGCCTATTTTTTTCTTGCTTCAAGTAAAGCTTTTCATCTGTTTGGCATAACTGTGTGTTGACATAGCCTCACTGACAGAAAGTTGACTCTCATTTTATGCCTACAATACACGTAAACGTTGTGTGTTGATGCGATTGTAGTTCCTACATCGCTGTCCATGAGGAGCAATGTTTTCCAATTAACGCAGTTTAATTCCCTTGCCTATTTCATCTGTAGACTTTAAAGCAAATGTTGCTCCTCCTCGTGCTGAAAGAGTGTGAGCTTCTTAATTATGCTGCGGGGTAGGGGGATGCCAGTGTAGCTGCTGCTCTAGTGCTTAGCTTTAAACACCCAAAGAGTATTTAGGTGGTGCGAAGGTTGGTATTTCTGGGCACTCTGTGAGGATGTCAAGAGCTCCATGCTTTGTTTATGGATTACATGCTACGAGGAGAGCCTGGCCCTGAGCCTCTACAGGAGCTGTGGTTTCCTTTCAACACTTGTACCCTGCAACAGCTGCTGGGGCTTCACCCGTGACCAAGACGCTCTGGGGCTTGGTTTTTTGGGGCACTCCAGGGCTGAAGAGTTTCTGTAGAGAGGGACTGATGTGTCCTGGTTTGTCATGTAAACAAAGCTGTTTCCCAATAAGATGAAGAACTTTTGCAGGATATGGTGCTATATTGAGGAAAAGCTGTTCCTGGTGATCATGGGTAGCAGCAGCCCAGGGAACAAACATCCAAGAAGATCAATGCAGTTTGAAGAGGAAGTAAATGAACAGGATTGTGATAAAACCCCATTCTTTTGTGTACTGCTTCCCAATACGCTCATCTGGAACTACATTAGATTAGTAGAAGGAAAAAAGACATTTTGCCACATGAAGTATGGTAATGTCTGCTGATTAATATGCTGGTGTGAGGGTAGGAGTCATGCTTTTATTTCAAGATTGGCTTTTTTTGTATGATTGTTTTCCAACACTTAAATGCTTTTTATATGAGGAGAGGTTTTTTGGTTTTTGTTTAACCTGGGAATATAGTCAACAAAAACTTAACATGACTAAAATAAGAAAAATGCAAAGAATGGGGAAAATTTGGTTTTATAACTGGAAATGAAGTTGTTTTTTTTTTTTTTTAAAAAAAAGCCTTAATAAAAGGCATCACTGCTTATATAAGCAATGCTTAGTTAGTGTGATTTTATTTTTTTCTTTTTTTTTTTTTTAGGTCAATATGTCTGGAGAAAGCCTGACTTATAATAACTTTGGTTTATTTCTACAATTAGTCTAACACAAGAATTATCCAGGAAAAAAATATTTTTCTGTATCAGACAAAAACACTATTCTGTTTGCTTATCTTTTCATAAGCAACAATTTTTAGATGCATTTGTCTTTTCCCCTGAAGTCACTTTAAGTACTAAACATTGAAAAAGTTAATGGTTCTAAAAGGCTTAGTCGTGTGCTCAGGTTTTCTAATTGCACGCTCAGTTTCACTGAAAGGATGCTTATTGAAAAGATCAATGCCAGACAGAGAAACAGTATTTAGGTAGGATGTAACAACATGTTGTAAGCATGCATAACGAATTAGAAACTAACTCTCAAGGATATGAATGGGAAATGGATCAAAAACACTCTCTTACGAAGTTCTCACTTTTCTGCTGAGCTCACATGGAAGCCACCAGGTTTAATTTTGCTGAACTTGTCGTTTAGAAGTGTGCGTTAATCTAATCTGTAGGAATTAGTGATATGGAGCACACCCTTTGTGTGGAGAAGACTGAATATTTACGTATGGTACTTGCATTTGTTGTTTTGAACTCTTTGAGTATTTTTAATTGCATCAGAAATGCAGACTGCAAATGGACTGTGTTTGGGAAGAGAAAAGCATTCCACAAATGTCAGTGTGTTGTTACTACATATTGGATATGCTTAGTATATTGTGCCAAGCATATATATGTATGCTGTCCCATTAGCCAACAGATCTTAAGGCACTATGAGAGTTTAAGGAAAAGCTGTTACAGTTATCGTAATGCTGCTCTTGATCTAAAGCCTAATGTTTTCCTAACTGCAAATATATTAATTTCTTATCTTAATTATGGTTTCTCTAGATAAGAAGTATTTATTTCAATAATTCTGTGGATTTTTTTCTTCAGTTGTGCTGGTGACTGATCTGTTACTTAGAGCTGTAGGACCGAAGACTTTGATGACAACATCTTTATTGATGGCTGTTGAATTTCTCTCTGTGTGTATATAGATAGATAAGTTGGGTGGTTTTTTTGTTTGTTAGTTTCTTTTTTTTATTAAAAAAGGCAAAATAACAAATGAAATCTGTCTACCCACTTGCAAAACGGCCAGCAGCAAGAAAAACAAGTGAAAAACCACCAAAATGAAATTAACTACAGCTTGATGATACTTTAGTTTTGTTGAGCTGGTGCTCTACAATGGTCATTCTGATTGATGCCTTCCACATGCCTCTGCTAGTCTGAAATTTGAAGTTATACTCTATTTTGGAGCTGTTCTTGCAGTCGCAAACAGATTTTTCAGCAAGTGTTAAGTTTGTAGTTTTCTTTCCCTGTGAACACAAGGTCTGACCTCAGGCGGTGTGTAGGTGTGTTCACTCTTGTTGAAGTGAATAGACATTGGATACGAGGTGCAGAGATGCATCATCTTGTAGGATAGAGCTGTTTCATTTCATTTGTGACCTAATCAGGATTTGAACTCAAGTTTCAGGAAATGAATGCTTACTTTTGCTATTTCACTTCCACAAGATGCTGTGGTGAATTAGAAAATTATACTTTAAGAGTACATGAGAACTCAGAACACCTGTTAGAGCACTGGTGAAACGTGTGTTTCACATGCCTGGCACAAGCAAAATAAATCCACTAGGTCTCCATATATTTTGGTATTTAATTTTTATTTAACCCCTTAAAGTTTTTGCCTTTCCCTTGTAAATTCTTCCTCTCTTACTTGCAGAATACCTGAAACATTTCTCATTTGGTAAAGTTACTTCTGCTTAAAACTTGGACTCTGGATTTGGATTTTGATGCTTAGAAAATCAAGTTTTAATTTTAAAGGCTGATTTATGTACAGCGTGTATACAAGGAAGGTCTACTTATGGGGTTTTTTTCCTGCTTTTGTGACCTCTTCTGTATAGCATTTTGTGATACAAGATGTGGATCACTTTTGGTACCAAAAGACATTAGCTTGTTTCTCTGAATGTTTGTATATTAAATGTCAAATGCTGAAAGGTTTTCAGTAATGGAAGAGATCATCTATTTATATCTTCAGATGCCTCCCCTCCCCCCTCCTTTTTTTTTTTTCTAATAGCAAGTGAAGATTTTGATAAATTATCTTTGTTACTGTTCATGCAGTTGTATTTAAATCTCTTTGTTCCTTCCTCATGATTGGTCCCATCCTATGACACTGGATGGCTGACATCTGTCTGGAGGTTAGCTCTGCAGGATAACTCAAAAAACCCAACCCAACTGGGGAAGGAACAGAAATTTCAAAACAGAAAGATGAGTAGGGAGTCCAATCATGCTGATTGTGTAAACTGGGATTGGTTCCTTGTGTTCAGACAGTCGCTAGCTTTAATCTGGAGGTTCTCCCCAGATTTAAACATACTCTCAGTGCTCATGGTTATCCTTCTGGCAGACAAAGCATATTCCACATTGAAATGCAAAGTTATCTTCAAATTGTACATCTATTTTATTGGGAACTGTCTGGCAGAATGTGATCAGTGAATATGGGCTGCTATGTGGCTAGAAGATGCTCAATTTTAGACATCTTAAATCAGGAACCAGTCTTCTATTTATAGTGTTGAAGTGTTTAAAACAACTTCTGTGGGCACTAGCTATAATCTAAAGCTCTGTACATGTCTAAGAAATAACTATTTGCTTGGTCTGGCTATTGATGCTTGATGCATTTGATGATTACTCTGCCAGCCAAGAAATTAAATTGTTAATGAGAAACAAAATGACTATGAAGAACCGAAAAGATGACTGTTAAGTCAGGCTCTGAAAAAGCTGTGCAGATTCTGCTTTAAAAAAAAAAACAACCTCAATTTTGAATATATGATATAGAATATAAAATTTACACATGCTGTTACTGTATGGACTGAATAACAAGTGTATCTATGACCTGAAAAAAAAAATCTAAATTGTGCCTTTTATTAAGAAAATATAAGGCGATATTGCAGTCTTGCTCGTACAATTGTAACAGGCTGTGCACAAGATCTATATATATCAGTTGCAGTTGCTATGAATAACTGAGTATGTTTTACATCATTTGTCTCTGTGATCATTTCTGCAATCATAAAATTTTCCATGAAATTGTTTTGGGGGCTCAGAATTAATTTAAAGCATACAGAGTACAGAGGAACAATTACCTGATCATGTGACACACTTGCAGGATGAAAAGATCCATTTGATAAAAACAACTTTGCCACCTGTTTTTTCTTTCTGCTGACAAGTATCTTTTATACGTGTATAGATTTTAAGGGAGTTGAACTTTACAAGAGTTCTGTCTTAACTTCAGGCAGAGTCAATTCAGTATCATTTCTAGTTAAAAGATGTTCTTTTTTCACTGTTATCATACATACCAGATTAAAAAAAAAAAAATCATCTAGTATACCATAGAGAAGGACAAAGCTTTTATTTAGCTTTAGTGTTGCAATTCAGGACTATTTTTAATCCTTCAGTGACATTTTCCTCAGACTAATTTGCGTCATGAAATGAGAAACAACTTGACATCGCATATTCTTCAGCTGTTCTGCGGTAAGAAGACAGATCCCATTCTGCTGAAAAGAAAAAAAAAAAGACAAAAAACAATTCTGGTGAGGGATGTGTGGTGCTAACTTGTAAGTTATAAGGGGGAGAGTATTGCTCAGGTGTTATTAGTTGCATTCTGTAAGTGTAGGAGAAACTAGGTTAAAATAATGCAGAAGCAATCTTTTTTGTGAACAAAATGAAATGTTTTCAAAAGGCAATGTGCCTGGCTTCTTAAGGTAACTTTTGCTTGTGGGGTAGGGGTCTGCAGAAGGGTGAGCTCAAGAACTGAAAGTGAAGGGCGGGCACCGTATGATGTGTACTGCTGTCATTGTTTGTCTCCCCAGAGGGCGAGTGAGCCTGTCCTCTCCTTACCAAGAGAATGGACCGATTTTAGTAAGCAATGGGATGCTACCCCAAGTGGAGCTGTCAGAATGTTCCCTCTAACATGCTGCCTAGTGGCACCCCAGATCATACTCTGTTTGGAGAGAGAAAAAAAAAAACAAAACCCAACCAAAAACAAACCACAAAAACCCCCACCACTAAAAAGGCAGAATACATTACTGACCTCCTGCTATATTATGCATCCTTCTGTTTCCTGTGTCCTTTAAGGGTGTGCCTTAAAGATGCACAAGCCTCCCCTTGCCACCCACTAATATCTTAATTATCGGTTGCAGGACTGCAGCATATACTTCAGCCATGTGCCATTCCACTGTGTTATTTCAGGATTGGGTGACTGACGGTAAGGCTAATTCTGCTGCTTGTCTTTCAGAAGAACAGCGTGAACATTACATCTGTCTTGGCTCACTGCACTGATTCCTGGTTGCCTGTAATTGCATCCAGAAACATTTGGGAACCAGGGCAGTCGATGAAGTGAAGGTAGGCTGTGCATATCAACCTGTTCCCCTCAGCAGCCCAGCTGCAGTATCCTGAAATAACAGGAAGTTTCAGCTGGCCTTCAAGAATAACACTGGGGAAAAAAAGCATTGCAGTAGTTTAATGCATAAATGACAGAAAGGAAATGGTTGCAGGAAGATCTAAGGAGACCTTTTTTGTGGATTGGGCTGTAATTAACTAAAGCTAAAGAACGAGCATATACATCATGGCTGCAGCTTTGAGCCCAGCAACAGATGGTGGCCCAAAGGCAAGGTGCGATTGATGGCTTTGTTCTGCTTGTTCTATTGCCTGTTTGCATCAGGTGCAGCGTGGTTTAAAGGTCCAGAGCTTTCCCCTTTTATCCAGAAAAGGTATGTGTAGCTAATACTAAACAAGAGACAGAGCAAATACTGCTTTGTTTCTTCTTAATTAGGGGATAAACCTTGGAGTTTACTTCCGTTAGATGTGGAATCTGGGCTTCATGATATTCAAATTGTTCTAGGTCTGTTTGTTCATTTGTGTTTTACAACTTCCCTAGCTGTATCTGATGTTGTATGGATCCTATTTTTATGGTATTTTTTAGTATGAATTTTTGTGTTAGTTTGTATGTGTCTTATTTTAAACCTAGTAGAATTATTATCCAAGACGATGCGATGGTTGTCCTCTCCTATAGGACAATCCAAATCAATAAGAATACATGCAAATTTACTCAAAGATTATGGGGAGCCCTCCCAGACGTGTTTATAGCTGCGTCATCTGTATTCATAGTCCACCACATGCAGTGATTTCACTGGTCTGAGCTACGGGCACTGTCACATAGACAATTTTGATTTCTTCAAAACCATGTAAGGAGTGAACTCTTTCTTTCTTGTGTTCCTGTTATGATTAGGTAGGCTCCCTCATGAGAAACTTCATGGTATTGTTTTCGTAAGGGTTCAGCGATGGGGCTGCCCTGTTGACCAGGTTCCTGCAGTACAGCACTCTGCGGGGCTCTTGGGAGATTCTGTAGGGTGCAGAATAGTGCTAGACTATGGTTTCCAATTACTCTTTTGTATTGTGTTTATGTAACAAATACAATAAAAGATCAAGATTAGGTTTCAAACTTCGTTAGCTTATAAATTCGAGTTAGGTATTTATGTTAGAAGTCTGCTTCTGAGCATAAGCAATAACTTTTAAATGCATGCAAATATAGGTGTGCATTTTCAAGCTTGCTCAAAATTGAGGATGTTTTGGAAACTGAAGATAACTGGTAGAAATAAACTTAAGGCACATTAGTCTTACATTACTGCCTAAGGTGTGCAACTGATCTAGGAGGAGCAAAAGACAAAGGGTGAAGTACTTTTGGTAGAATAAAGCTCAAATTTCAAGTAGCGTAGACTGACCGAAATTGTGTACTATGCTAAGAATAACACTTCTTTTAAAGTCACAATTAATCTCTTGGTCCTGTTAGTAGGTTCATTTCTAATTGTTAAGTTGTGGGGTTTTTGTCACTCAGCTGCCAAGCTGTTTGTTGGGTATTCATACAAAGATGCAGACTCTATAGTATTAGCACATGCTGCTAATCACTGGGTTGGGTATCTGTGGCCTTGATACCACTTAGTGATGGCTGATGAGGTTTGGAGTCCCATGAGTATTTTTTGGTTTAGAAAGGATGGCTTTAGTTTGCAAAAGCAAACTTAGCTATGCAAAGATTAGAATTTTTTTTTTGCTATGCAACTGTTATTTCAAATATAGTTCTACATTAAAAAACAGACTTGAGACTGTTTGTCTGTGATTTCTGATGAAGAGCCATCTGTTATTACAAATGGAGACATTTTCAAGAGTGTACTTATAATAGTAGGAAAAAAACATAATTCTGTTTCAAGTTAAGTGCACTAATCCTGGGTAATGTATTTAGTCCTGGTCAATAAATTTATTCAGATTGAGTATTCCTTTAATTTCTTTCATTAAGAAAACTATCTTTGTGAGAACATAATGATTGACTCTATAATTGATGTGAAATATCTAAAGTTCTTCTACTGAAGCAAGATTTTTCCCTTCAAAGGCAGGTTTAAACTTGTAATCACTTTTTAGAGTATTTAAAATACAGTAGTGACTAAAATTGAGAAATTTTGTCAGACTCTTTCTAGGCATCCCACAACTACTACCATCATTGTGTAAGCTGTATCAAATAAATGGATATAATTCCAAGATTCATAGGCAGTCTAAAATATTTCTATATATTTTAAAAGATTGTAATGATGGTCATATGTAGACACTGGGTAGTTTTTCTGCCGTGTGGTTTTATGTTATTTTTAGAAGATGTATTTTGTTTATTATTTTTATTAAAGTAGTACATTTTGCATATATATTAAATATCTTGTCTGCCACAGGCTTGGTAGCAGTGTATTTTAGAAGTGCAATTAATAAGCCCACATAAATATTCTCTGCAAGGCAGATTAAAAATCCCAGTTGTTTTATTTTTATATATTTTCCATGCATGGCAGAAGTCTGTTGCAGGTATTTTTTAAGAATGATCTATCCATGATAGTTAAGTAAATCTGAAGATGTCAAAACATGTGAGTTTTTTCTTGTTTTCCTGTTCTAATCTTACTCCCAGTTGGTCTCAGTAACTGTACCTTACATGGATTGAAATTCATGCCAGTGCAGGGACTTTCATAAATACTCCCTTAGATTAAGGCCTTTATATTTTTATTTAGATTTTGAAAGACTTTTTTTTTCCTAGGTATTTTTCTTAGAATGTGGCTTGCATTTAGGAACAAAAACGTCTGCTTTGTTAATTAAGTTTACATAAGGAAATACAGTGATATCATGTGATAGCATATTCTGCCAGGCTCAGGGTGTGCTAAGCCCCTCTGTGTCCCGCAGAGCTGTTACGATGCGCAATTTGAAATTGCTGAGATGAAGCACTAGGTGGAGAAATTTGCCTGGAAGCATGCCTGTGCTTTACTTTGCATGGGGTGGCATGGCGTGCTTGCCAACAGTCTGATTGACCATGTGTGCTGTAGCTTTGATGTGATGGATGGTGGATGTAGCTTGGATGGGTGAGATTCGAATGCCTCTACAGATTGCTTATAGTGAGAGAGTGCAAGGGAAGATAAGTTTGTTTTCTAAGACAGTATTTCAAAAAGACCAGTTCCTATGTAAGTAGCCAAAGAATGGTGACTAGCTGATCTGGTCAGATCTTCCAAGATCTTTTTTTGCAGTTAAGCACCCATGCATCACTGAGAGGAGGCTAAATGTTGAATTCTTCAGATGGGTATACTTAGGTTCATATAGGTACCGTAAATGTTGGCTACAAAGCTCTAAGATTTCTTCTTAAAGAAAAACTTTATGTTAATATGTGGCTTTCTGATGACCAATTTGTGTTTATCTGAATCTGACTTTTGCTGTTTTAATCCAAGTTTTAGATCTATTTGATTTGGAGAGTGATGAGTTTTTGGATTCCTTAAGCTACAGTGAAGCAGCCTGGTTTAGGGATGCATCCTGATTTTTAGTGGTTGGGATGATGACAGTAAAGATAATTACACGGTTAATGAACTGTGTGGATTTTTCTATAATCTCGGGGAGATTGGTTGCTGTCTGGTTACAATTGTGATGTAGCTAATGCATGTACTGGAAGGATTTATCTGTTTAGAACAAATCATCAGAGGGTTTCTGTTGTCATGATAGTGAACTCAGTCTATGCAAGGCTCTGCTCTTAATGTCAGTTCAGTTGTATTTGCAAGTTTTCTAACGTGTGCATTGCAGGTACATTGTTCCTGTGACTGGGACTTTTCAACGTGTTCCCTTCAGGTTCTACATTGGCTGCTGAACTCCTCCAGAGCTTCTATGTTGGTATTTAGTTCAAGTGTTTAAGTTATCTTTAAATCTGGCAAGACGCATCAAGGACAACAAGAAGAGCTGCTTCAAGTACATCAGTAGCAAAAGGTAGACTAGGGAAAATGTGGGCCCACTGCTGAATGAGGTGGGTGCCCTGGTAATAGGGGATACAGAGAAGATGGAGTTACTGAATGCTCCAGTCTAGCCCTGAGTCCAGTCCAGCCTGCTAAGGCCAGCTCCAAGGAATCCCAGACCCTGGAGGTAAGAGGAAAAAGTCTGGAGAAAGGAAGACTTTCGCTTGTATGAGGAAGATCAGGCTAGAGATCATTTAGGCAAACTCGACACTGACAAATCCATGGGCCCTGATGGCATGCATCCACAAGTGCTGAGGGAGCTTGCAGATATTATTGCGAAGGCACTCTCCATCATCTTTGAAAGGTCCTGTAGAACAGGAGAGATGCTTCAGGACTGGAGGAAAGCTAGTGTAACTCCAGTCTTCAAAAACGAGCAGGAAGGAGGACCCGGGAAACTACAGGCCAGTCAGCCTCACCTCCATCCCTGGAAAAGTGATGGAACAGCTCATTCTGGATGTCACCTCTGAGCATGTGGAGGAAAAGAAGGTTATTGGGAGTGGTCAGCATGGATTCACCAAGGGGAAACCATGCTTGACCAATCTGATAGCCTCCTATGATGGATGACTGCCTGGGTAGGTGAGGGAAGGGCAGTGGATGTTGTCTACCTCAACTTCAGCACGGCTTTTGACACTGTCCCATAACATCCTCATAGGTAAGCTTAGGATGTGTGGGTTAGATGAGTGGACATTGAGGTGGATTGAGAACTGGCTGAATGGCAGAGCTCAGAGGGTCGTGATCAGTGGTGCAGAGTCTAGTTGGAGGCCTGTAGTTTTCAGTGTTCCCCAGGGTCAGTACTGGGTCAAGTCTTGTTCAACATATTTGTCAATGACTGGATGAGGGGACAGAGTCTACCCTCAGCAAGTTTGATGATGGTACAAAACTGGGGGGAGTGGCTGACATACCAGAACGCTGTGCTGCCATTCAGCAAGACCTGGACAGGCTAGAGTGTTCAGCAGAGAGGAACCTAATGATGTTCAACAAGGGCAAGTGTAGGATCTTGCGCCTGGATCTACGCCATGGAGGAATAACACCATGCACCAGTACAGTTTAGGGGCTGACCTGCTGGAAATCATGTCTATAGAGGAGGAAATGGGAGTCCTGGTGGACAATAAGTTGACCACGAGCCAGCAATGTGCCCTGGTAGCCAATAAGGCAAATGGTAGCCTGGGGTGGCCAGCAGGTTGAGGGTCGTCATCCTCCCTCTCTATTCTGTCCTGGGGAGGGCCACATCTGGAGTACTGTGTCTAGTTCTGGGCTCCCCAGTTCAAGAAAGACAAGGATAAAGTCCAGTGGAGGGCTATGAAGATGATCAAGGGACTGGAGCGCCTCTCTTACGAGAGAAGGCTGAGAGACCCTGGTCTGTTTAGCCTGGAGAAGAGAAGACTGAGATCTTATCAACGCTTATAAATGTCTAAAGAGTGGGTGTCAAGAGAATGGGGCCAGGCTCTTTTCAGTGGTGCCTAGCGACAGGATAAGGGGCAATGGGCACAAACTGGAACACAGGAAGTTCCATCTGAACTTGAGGAAAAACTTCTTTACATTAAGGGCGACAGAGCACTGGAACAGGCTGCCCAGAGAGGTTGTGGACTCTCCTTCTCTGGAGATACTCAAAACCCGCCTGGACGCGTTCCTGTGCAACCTGCTCTAGGTGAACCTGCTCTAGCAGGGAGGTTGAACTAGATGATCTCCGAAGGTGCCTTCCAATCCCTACCATTCTGTGATCTTAGTCTTTGAAATATGAATATCTTTGCATGGCTTCAAATAGTTTCCAAAGTACATTTAAACTATCAAAGGTTAAATGTTTTTATGTTTGTGATGTAGTCCGCTTATCTCTTGTACTTTATTTTATATTGCTTTTCTGTTTTCCATAAACATCCCTGAGAATGGGCCCATCCTGACTTCTTTAGGCTTCATTGTAGCCTCCTGAACTTTTAGTATGGTGATACATTACTTTCAGTCATTCTCTTATTTCCATGAAAAAATTGATGGCTGATGTGTTTCTTGCTTTCATTGTCCCATGTATCACAAGTATGATATTTGGCTAATTAAATTTATCTTCTTTTCTGTAAGCATGTACTGCTCATAATTTGATAATGATTTGCAGCAGATTTTATTCGAACTTTCATAATTATGACAGTACTTTCTACACACAAAGCTACTTGGATCCTTCTTTGCAGGAGGATCTAAACTGTAGAAATTCAGGAGTAAAATGATAATAATGGAAAAGAAATGCCTAAAGTTCAATTAGTGCATTTGTTGTACCAGTGTTTTATGTTATAAGATGTCTTATGTTATGAAGATTTTTAGGTTGTTGGTCAGTTTCAATGTCTTAAAATTATGAGCTGAGCTGAATAGTTGAACAGTGCTAAATATTTACAGCTGAGGAATGTCAATAACTTTAAGAAAATGAAGAAAGAAATACGGGCTCTTTGTTTGGGGTTTCAAAGTCTTTGAAAAAGGGTTAACACAGATCATTAAATTTGCTAGTAAATAGCATATGCTTTCTCAATAAATTAATCAGTTTTGCCCCTATTAGGAACTTTTAAATTCTGTAAAAGTAATGCTTCTTGCTGCAGGTAAACCTCAGAATATTTGGACAATTACATTTTCTTACGTTTTCACAGTCTATTAATTGTTTATGTTTTTGGTTTGGTTTTTTTTTATTCTGATACCTTCTGACAGGCATTTTGACAAAACTCTTTTTACTTCCTCCTCCTCCTGCTTCCTGAAGCATTTCCAGTTTTTTTTAAAGTAGAGATTTGAAACTTTTTTTCTAGTTTGTGGTACAGAATGGGATGCAATTGACTTTTTTTTTTTTTAAACAGCCATCTCATAACCTCATCTATTTTATATTCTATTGAGTTAGACTAAACCAAAATGCTTATACATAAATCAAGCTCTCTGCTCTTGATTATTGTGGGCAGTGGTGCAGGGACCAATTCTAATAGGATTTGCAGGGAAGAAGTCAATTGAGTTTCGACAGGGGTCATGTAGGATCCATAAATTCCCATGGGGTGGTTATCAAAGATGTAACTGTATGCAATGGAGTGTAACAGAGCTAATGCCTTTTACTTACTGATTCTTGATTGAACAATTAATTTGACAGTGGTCACCATGCCCTTTGCCCTTATTAGATAGATTTGATAGTACAAACAATCTTACAAGACGTTTATAAGCTTCAAGGTGATTTTAAGTTCACAGGTAATTCTTCCAAAAAGCTAGTTAGGTATCAATTACCAGAAACCTTACTTTTGCTTTGTAGGGTGTAGTTCATAATCAATGTGTTTTTTCTTATTATCATCGCTGTTTTATAAAAAACCCAAAATTTATGTGTTGGTCAAATGCCATTTTAAATCTTTGTTTTAATCAGTGGGCTGGGCTGCTGCCACATGGCCCCTAGAAAAAGGAGGAAAAATTTCTGAGAAAGAATAGAACATGCATATTCATGTCTGTGTGGATGAGTTTCTTTTTGAACAAAAATTACCCAATGACTGACCCATTTTTGGTAAACAGAGGAAAAAAAAATAAATTGGTTTGTAATCAGCAGGCACAGCATTAAGTAATACTGCTTGAAAATTTCTTAAGACTTAAAAATAATTGCCAATTTATTTTGGGGCTATTTGCCTTAGCTATTTATGCCTGCAAATATTATTTACAAATGATGATACTTTCCTGACTAGAATATTACTGTTGTAACAATCCTTATAGCAAAAAGGGAATATAGCACATACCTTTTATTGCATACAGTACAACTCCCGTTGAACCCATTCACTCTGAATTTACAATCATGATGATAATGTGTCTTACCTCATTCAGTGTTTGTGTTTTGAGCCAATGTTATCTTGTCTGTCTCATGCTTACATGGGTAAATCGGCAGGAAAACTAGAAATTTGCACCATTTTAAATGTAAACTTTATCAGATTGCCATTTAAATAATTTTTATAGCTTTTACATATATAAAGTATTTCTGGCCAAGAATGGTTGGATGGTAAATATTTGAGAGATTCTGGTATGCATATACATTAAAATATTGAATATTGAAAAATATAGTCAGTGACACAAAGTAACTTCAGTCACTTCCACATCCGGATATATGTTCAAACAGTCTTTTCTCTTCTTTTTGGAGAACGAATGTAATTATTCGGAGGCAGTTTTTATATAGCAGCTGCATACTTAATTTAGTTGCATTCAATGCTCAGTTTAGTTGCAAATCATTCCTATCCTCTACAAGATAGTAATGTTATCAACTTTTTTTTTCCAAAAATTTGGGCTTTATCACCTGCAGTTGTTGACTCATCATCAGTTTCTGTGGAATCCAAATCTACCCATACATTTGAAGGCAACTAAAAGGAAAAAAGAAATATCAAAGATGATCAAAGTGAAAACAAACCTCTGCAGAATAAAAACAGACTGTCAGGAAAACCTGTTTCGTAGTTAAAGCAGCTGAACCATCCTTCTCCCACCTGAGAGCAGTGCTTCTGAGTCCTGCCCCTGAGGAGGACCTTGCCTGCAAACACTGGGTTATGTGAGAGTGCACAGGCAGATGGGAAAGTTGTCATAATTCTGGGCAAAACAAAAAGCCAGCCACCCTTTCAAAACTGCACTGGTGGAGTTCAGTGCTTTTGCCTGAGATCAGTTTCTGCTTGTTCATTGAGTGGACACAACAGGGCTGTCGATATTTTGCTGTGCCAGGATGGTACTCCTGCCCTCTTTCCTTTCTGCGTGCCTGTCCCCTTTGTTACAGAGATGCCGGTAGCTTTGAGCTGTGACCTCTGTGCAAGTTGGTGCCCCTTCACATCTGTCTCCTTTGCTCTGACTTGCTGTGGGACATCTCTGAGCCTGTCCGTTTCATGGCACCTCCTTTAAAGCTTTTTGATACCCAGTGCTACTTAAATGGTATCGCCAGATGTAGTAAGGAACACAGCATTGAAATGAGCAGTGTAGGAAGCAGTAAAGGTCTCATTGTATCTACCAGGGCTGTTTGAAGAGACTGTTTTTTTTTTTTTCTTTCCCCCACTAGTTTTAAGATAAAGAGTGGCAGAGTATCTGAAAAATCGAATGATGATGTGCAGTATAACAAATGTGTGAAATCCATGGCATAATCTTTCTTGTTTTTCTTTGAAACAAGTTCATCTAGTTTAAAGAGGCTTAAAAATCTTCCTGGCCTTATGTTTGTGGCTCTTGAAGCACAGACAGGTGAGATCCAGGCTTCTAAGAGCTGAGGGCATAGGACAAGGGGTTATTGGTATTGGTAACTCAGGCAAACCCTGTTAAAGTGCATAGCGGGTACTGGTATTTCTGCTTCCCTGTGGTGTTATAGGGGATACTTTTGGCTCGTGGGTTATGGTAAATCACTGTATGCAAATGGAATAATGTGGAAATTGCAGTGATATGTGAAACAATCCTGTATCCCTGTGATCTTAAATTTTAAATTGTCTTTATACTGTTTATGATTATTAGTCATCTGGCTGTTAGATCAAGGTTATCTTTGACAACTCTTGCATTCAGCCCTGTATGCATAAGCAGTAAGTGTCCAGTTCTCGCTTCTATTTGACCAAAGAGAGCAGAGACATTTTACTGTGGATTAATTCTTCCTATCTTTGATAGCAAATGGTTGAACACAGACCCAGAATCTATGATAATAAGGTAATCTGTTTCCATTTGTAGTAGGCTTTTATTATTCATTCTTTGTAAACCATTTAGCAAACAGTATGGGCTAACATTGATTACTTCATAATTAGTGCTCACAGGCAGTATGGTTGGAGCCATGTTGGAGGGGAAAATTTATCAGCTGTTAAGAGCCACATGACTTGTGTAGAAGAAATGAAGTGCAAGCTCTAAAGTGTATTAAATTGCTGTGTTTATCATCTACCTAAATGCTACTGTCAGTTCTCCAACTGCTTTATGTGCAACTGTTCCTCCAAGTGAGGCAGAAGTATCATGCATTTTATTCATAACAGATTGAACATGAGGCAATTATCAGTAAGCCATTTGATGGTGAAGCTTATTCCCCAGGTCAGGAAACTAGAAAAAGGTATTCTGTAACAGATTGGGAAAGGGCTTTTCAAAATGACCACATCATCACTGTGGATGCACGGTGGAGCATCTGTGCAACCTTCAGGCAGTCATTTGTATACATTAGTGAGAGCATTGGTCTTTGTGTGACTCCTGCGGGGCATGCAAATACAGCTCAACTGTTATTTTGCTGGAAGATTTTCTTGCCAAATTTTATTAAAGTACATTGTGGGATAACATACAAATGAGATGAGATAAAATGCCTAAAAAGACTATCTGTGAGTGACTTACAAGTGTTTATTCTAGAGTTCGTCTTCTATTAAGTTTCAAATCTTCACAGGATAGCTATATTTGTCTTACTCTAAAGTGATTCCCTGTGTAGCATGAAATTTAGTCTAGCTGCCTCCTGTGTAATGCCCGTGCCACTGGCAGGGCTTGGTGATACTGTTGGTGTTGGAGCTCATTGTAGCCTCAGGCACATAAAGGGATTTTGTGGCAGTAATGGTTGCAAGAGAAATCTGGGGGGCACTGAATTGCTCCTGTGGAAATGGGACAGGCAACATGGCCTCAGCGAGCAGGGTGCGTGTGTCCATGTGTGCTGCTGGTGCATTTCTTCTGGTATTTGCAGGCTAAGGAGTGGTGGAAAGGCAGAGGGCTGCCGGTGCTGTTGCTCCAAGGCCGGACAGGTTCCTTTCTCTGTGAGTGCTGGTGTGCTGCCAGGATGGGCACATCCAACTGCTGTGGCTCTTCCCTTAAATCACTGCCCCTGGGTTCTTCTGAGCTTGGATGTTCAAAGGTTGCATGGTTTTCCTGTCAGCTTTACCTCGTTCCTTGCAGTTTGCTTGGCATTTCTACCTTGTTTCTTGTTTCCTTCTCTGTTTCGTTGCTGTCCAAACAAATAAAAGTTAAACTCCTACTGTTACTGTGAGTTCAGAATTGACACCAATGCCGCAGTACTTAAAATTTTTCAAGAATTCATGACACTGATCTAATGCCTCTTCCAGGTTTGTGGAAAATAACCAGTTGCACAGAACTCAAAACAATGAAATGAGTGAAATTCATTTATACCTGTTTGTTTAGAGGTTCGTTTGCTTGGTGTGTGGAAACCCTGACCTCTAGAAGAATCAAACCTACAAGCAATCAGCTGCAGGGGAAAAAATAAAGAATTTCCCCTCCTCTCAAAGTGAGAGGAGGAGGAGTATTTGGGCAGAATGCTGTCTTGCATAATTGCAAATATTGTATTGGAAAATACAGCTTTTAATGTGAGAATGTAGGTTTTGAGGTTGCATCTTGTATTTAAGCTGTCGCTGACATTTGAGCCTCTATAGTTAAGGATACGCTTGCCGTCTGCTTGTTATTGTAAACAGATACTGTCTTAGCATTATGTACTGTAGTGAGGATTTGTATAATTATAATTTGCCTTCATAGTTTGGTTGAACAGGATGAAAGCATTGATTCATACAAACTTTCCAACAGCTCAGTGATCACTGGATATTGTGTGTGTAGTGAAATACAGAAGTCAATCATGGATATTCTGTATCTATTAACTTTGTTTAATCTTTCCTTTCCTTTTGGTATGATGGATAGAGGAATCTCTGTCACAAACTCAAAAAGTTATGTGGATATCCCATCCTCTTTCAGATGGACTTGCTAAATCATTTCAGCAAATGAAGAACTGCCTTTTTTTTTTTTAACAGTATTTGTGTAGTTATTGAATGCTAGGTAATGGATCCATTGTTAACATTTATTAAGGTTTATACCCGGTGGGTTATTGCAAGCACTTTGAGTTTGTGTTCTAAATGTAGTAAGCTTCCTGGCTTTATAACAAAAAACTACATAATCTCTGCTATATATAGATACTGAATGATTATTTTTTTAAAATGGTAATTGATTAGGTTGGGTTTTTTTATAATGAGCTGTTAGCTACCTCTTCTTCTATCTGTTCCTGACAATACAGTTCTTGAATGTGTGGATATATTAAGGGCTTTTGTTCTTGTGCTTCTGTGTTGATTTGGGGTTTTTTTGTTGTGTTAATTTTTTGCTTGGTTTTTGTTTTTTTTCTTTGTTTTTTTTTTTAGCAAAAGATTTCTTTCTTTTGTTGTGTGTAAAGACACCATAGAATGAAAAAGTGTGGTGTATACTTGATACAGTGTTCCTTTATTGAGTCTTCAGATAGTTTAAAAGAACTGGATTTTCAGGTGATGTATATGACCCATGCTTATTGATGCTAAATAACGACCTCTTCTAGTAGCTCTCACAAGTCTTGACCTGCTCTGTTCCTCTGTACTCACCCTTGATTCTCTATACTTGCTGCTGGATCACAGTGATGGCAATTTGAGTGTCAGTGGCTCCTGGATGTCACCAAAAGGAATTGGTGACCCAACTCATGTTGGTAGCTGTTCACCGGTACAAATAAATTGTTTGGACTCATTACAGAAGAATGGATATATAAATGTACAGCACAACCAGCGGAGCTGATGATTGTAGCATTTTCAGTAACACATTTAAACAGAACATTTGATTGTGTTACACCTTACCACCCTCTGAAGTCAGGCCTGCTCTGGGCAGGAAGTGGGATGAGGTGACTTCCAGAGGTTTTGCACAATCTAACTGGTTTTATGGTTCCGAGATCTCCTATGCTGAGTTGTGGTGTAGGCATCTTCCCACAGCTATGTGCTGCTTTCTCCTTGGAGTTACAAGGAGTCCCAAGAATGGTCCCCACAAAATTTGTTTCTTAATTTGAATTGAAAATCTTCAGAAAGCTCCCTTTCTTAGGCTGGTCTAATCTATACCTGCTTTTTCTCTTTTCCTTTGTTTTCCCAGTCCCTGAATCAAAGACATGCTTGTAGCATTAGTAGTTATTGACAAACACATTTGTGAGTCTTAAGTTTGGAGGATGGACTACTTCCTGGCTATCATTGTGTAGATGGTTAATTTATGAATAGTGATCACTAAAACAGCATTCCATTAGTGCTGAAGCTTTTCTGGAAGAGTTTTTTTCCCAAATTAAGGTTTGGGGTTTTTTTTGTTATAAAATATGTAGGTCTGAATGTGTGTCTGTGCTGCAGAATGACTGTCTGGAGACTACCGCAGCTGCCTGAAGCATTAAACTTGTTGGTTCATTGCAGGTTTCAGTTGGGTCATAGCACAAGGGGCTGCAGCTCATAAATGCCCCTTGTTTGCCCCCGCTAACATCATCAGGCAGTGTTTTTTGCAGTGCATTAGTGCACAGTTGATCTACTCTGGTCTGACCTGAAGCCTAGAGATGATGATTTTGGTGTCAATGCTAATGGACTCTTGCACTGGTCAGGGGAGAGCAGCCCTTGCTGGAGGAAACAGACTCAATTGTGCAACTTGTTTTTCTACTACTGTCTTCATCCTGCACTAGTGTAGTTAGTGAAAACTTTGTCAAGGACTTCAGTGGTACAAGAGAAGGCCATCGCTGAGCAAGGTGGTCGTACTCTACTATGGAAGTTTTGTGTTCTGAACTCAGAATTCATCACTAGAGAAAACACTGGTTCTCATTCCCAGAAACTTGTGGGTTTCTTCCTTTCATTTACTTAGTTGCCTTTATCTAGTATTTTTACCTGCAGCTGTCTGCTCATCCAACAAACATGTTTTCCACTAGAAGATGCTAACGTGTAAATGTTTTGGATGTATACATCCTAAGTATGCTTTCCATAAACAGAATTTTTGTCATCGTGGAAAACGTGCTTGAACAGTTTTAACTCTGAATCAAATAAGTATTTGGGAACTTAATTGGTTTCTTCAAGTCATAGCTGTGAAAGTATTTCTTAGTAATTACGCAGAATGAGCAAATTGTAAAAGAGATCCAAGAATGAGTAACTCCTCTTTAAAAATACACAATTCCACTGCAAAATTGACTTAAGCTGCTTTTTGGTTTATGTCTTTATAAGAATTCCAGTTAAGCATTATAAACACTATAGGATGGTAGGATGCCTTATCCTGCCAATTTGTCTGTTTGCAATTAGTTTAGGGTACACTTAATATGTTATTTTAATACTTCACAAATTAAATGTAATGATGTGCTGCATTTAGGATTTATTTTTTCTTGCCAGCATTCTAAAATATTTGCACTTCCTCTTACTTTATTTTTTTTAAAAAATCTTACTTTTCAAAGTCAATGTCCCTGTGAAAATAAAAGCACCTTCTAAGGCCGTATAAAAGTGTTACTAAATTGGTAATCTGTTCTCTGTTTTTATCCTTAGCTAAGGGTCTGATTTTGAAGTCATTCATTCTTAATTATTTTGGAGTCCAAGTCTCTGGTTCTCCCCCCATCTTTTTTTTTTTTTTTTTTTTTTTTTTTTTTTTTAATATGTGGTGGTACCATTGATTCACTCTTTTAGAGTGTTGTAGCATGTTCTTTTAGTGTCCTAAAACAACTGTCTTGGCACTGCTTAGTTTATGTTAATCTGTTTGGTATTTTCATAGGATATATACTTTTGTTTGGAGTTATGTGTTTATATATATTTAGTTTTAGCAGACGACTGCATATTTATTTATTTTGGCAACATCATTAATCGTTCAGAAGACTTTTATCCCCAAATCCCTTAGTTTTTCAGACAGACCTAGAACATCTGTTTGTAATTCTGTCTTGAGCATTGCCAACACAAATTAGTCTTGGAAGCTCACTCTGTATTTTAGCTTGAAACGTTCACGGACATTTTCAAGGTTCATGAGTTTTGCAAGAACGATTAATACCAAACATGCCCCAATCCGGATTTCCACCCAAGTATTTTAAGTCTTTACAAATACGAACCTTGCAGTTTCCCAGTCAGGTAGGTTAAGGAATTTCTGCTCTCTCTTATGGGGTGAGACACTGCTGCTGTTCACCTAACCCATAGTTCAGGATGAGGAATGCAGAAAAATAGTTCAAAAACATTGTGTTTGTGTTTTGGGGGGATTGATCCATCAGTCCTTAGCTTATTATATTTCGGTTTTGGTTTTGTTTTTTGGCCAAAAAAAAACGAAACAAAAACCTGAACTTGTGTGTGTGTGTGTGTATATATGTGTATGTACATATTTATTTATTTAAATGAGCGCAGTGGTCAGAGCTTTGGTTTTCTGTCTCCCACAGAAGGCCTCCTCTTTAGCAGTGCAACGACCTAGTATCATGCTGGGAACTTTTTATCAAATTGGATGAAAAAGTAGCTTTACATGAAGTGCAAACACATGGTCCTGAATCAGCAAATTATTCTGTATCAGTGTCTTCTGTACATTCTCCCAATTTAAAGTGGCTTAGTTTGGAAACATCTCGCAGAATCACAGCACAAAATATAGCATAAATAGAAACTTTCACAAAACCTGAAAAGCTTGCATCTGTTGTGAAGAATTTCTACAAAATCTTGGGGTTACTGATGTGAAGTTAACCAAATTTTGGTTAATTGTCACATAACCAGCATGTACTCAGCCTGACTTCGTTAACACCAGTGCCCAGCTGAGGGGATGCCACTACTCAGCCCCCTGAGTGAGGTTGTTGTAGAACAACTGAAATACCTATGTAGTAGCAGATTGTAAATTCAATCTGCTTTTAAGAAGAAAACAAGAATTATTTCTATTAAGAACACAGATTAAATGAAATGTGTAATTTTTCTAATTGACAGTTCTTTAAACATAACCTGTTCAGTGTGGAAGCCATCACACCAGTAGAAAATATACTACATGTCACTTAATAACCCCAAACAATATCAGTTGTCTAGCGGTAAGATTTCGGATTTGAAATCTGAGTGGTTCCTTGGCTAATGGGAATTCTGTTCCATGGTCTGTAGTCACCAGTTGTCAAGAAATCTCACCTCCTCCAAAGCTGAATTTTGCCGTGGTAATAGGTAGCTGCATTGTGGTGAGTTAAAGGTATTCTTCACCTTTTTGTTATTATTTTTGGCTTTCCCGTGTTGGAATGTTTTTATCATTTTTGTTTTGTATTAGCAGAGGTGATTTCCATGAGCAGCACTTACAAATGCAAAAGAGTGTGGTGTGTTGTGTGTGGTGGTTTTTTTGGGGTTTTTTTTGTTTGTTGTTTTTTTTTTTTTTCTTCAGACAAGTATTCTAATAGTAGAACTAGTTTTTGTAGATGACAGCTGCATTCCCTTAGCTGTGTTTACTGAAAAGTAGAAGATCTCTTTTTCAGACAGTGTGTTCAGGTTTTGAAGAGTCCACCAAAAGGAGATGTGGAGTCTTTTCATGTTGAGTTCTTACATTCAGCTTAAAATGTAGGTGAGACTTGCGTTCTTTTAGCTGTCCTAATTATCTGTGTGAAAGCAATCAGAGGCTTCAGTTTGACTGGAGACCAGCATTCAAGCAGTTAAAATAAGCTAAATGGAGGGTTTACGTAGATCATTCTGTACCAGCCTTTCTAATATGGACGAGCCACTTGGGTGTGTGGCAGCAGAGCTGTCGAAGGGGGTTGGTGCTCAAGCTGGTGGGGGACCTCTTTGAGTTTCATTGTGTTACTTCAGGGATGGTGGTGGATATTGAGAAAGGGTGATGAATTAGTGTGTCATGTTTTCATGAGACGTAGGAGGAAGTAGCAAATACGAGATGAAACATTCAGAATTAGGAGTAAGAAAGCCAAGAGATGTTGTATATATGTATAAAAATATATACAGATGTACATGTATATGCTCACACTTGAAGTCTTTTTATTTTGCAATCTTCATGGAAGTGAAACTTTTACAAAAGAGTGTGATTGTGATGGATCATTCCTTCCCACACACTTTTTCAGTTCATTGATTTGGGCCATGGTTGACTTTAGAAATTACCAGAGACTCATGTTTTTCAAACATGTACTGCTGGCATTTCTTTTATTCTGCAAAGCGGAGCATTGCTGTTGATTATTTAACTTCTGCTGATATCTGTAAGCCATATCAGCACTGACATACATTAACAAAAACTCTATCTCTCTCCCAGTGTTTGCCCATCACAATAAACCTTCGCTTTCTTCCTTTGCAAATAAGGAATAACATATTTCTCATTTTCTTGTAGTGTGCTCTGCAAAGTCTCATTCCATGGTTGTTGAACTGAAACAAATAATCTGATTTCACTCATGACCCATTGCTGAAGCTACAGTATGATGATTAAAGGCCCACATTTCTTGGCCACGGAGAAAATGAGATTTAACTGAAGACTTATAGTGATATAAAAGTAGTATTTTCTGGAACATAAAAAACAATTTTAACTGGATAATTGTGCAAAATCCATGGCCAGTCCGGCCAATCCATATCAATTTGTGATTCTCCATATTAGTTTAAACCTCCTTGCAGTGTCTATGACTCTTTGAAGTTTCTTCAATACCAGTGGCAATTTTTGAAATGAAAATGTGTGCACTGATGCGTAGTGATTTGGACAAGGCAGCAGGAAGGTAGATGACAATCTCTCATTTTATGACAGATATTATGGCTTGGCAGCTCCTCCTTCTTTCAACATTGCCTATGGAATGTTGTTGTAAGAAAAAAATGGGAACTGGTAGCTAAGTGTGAGGAAGCACATTGCATCTTGAAATTCCCATGACTTAATGTCACAGGCGGAGTGAATAACTTCACTTGTAAGAGAGTAGTGAAATGTTTATTAACATAAAACAGTGATTTAACAAAGTTAGTAGTGAATGTGACAGTATTTTACGAGATTTGATGCCAGGGTACACTTGATTATTTACTGCATAGAGGCCAGGGTCAGACAAGCTCTCAGGGAGACCCTCCCGTTGAGTCACGAGGTTCAGAAAGGACCCCCTTGCTTTCTAAACTCTGTCTCAGGAGTCTAGGTGCGGCTGGATCCAATCCTAGTCCCAGACCTGGTCAACGGTTTATGTCTAAAGGATTATATATGCGCAATCAATCCTTCTATCACTATAGCTAAGATTTCAAAGTTTAGCATGCTATTAGTCACTTACCAAGAATCTGTTGCGGCAAGGAATCTCTCAGCCTTGAGGAGAAGAACCTTAAGCGAGCGTCCCCACTCAAGGGGAGGTCCTGTCATGCAGCCCGCTGCCGTGCAGGAGAGCTCAAAGGGCTCTTGGGCTGTCCGCTATTTATGGAGTAAGATAATGGACCTATAGTCATATTCGCATGGGAACAAGACACCTAGGTTCCCACTCCAGACAGTGTTTTGGTTATGTTGCCAGCCATCTCCCACAGTTCAAGTGCAACTCATAACAACTCCCACTGATGGCCATGGCTTGAGCAGGAGCTGGGGGGGGAAAAGGGGAGAGCGCACCGCCACACTTAATTAAGAAATTGATTCTATTAATGAAAATAATAGCTTCAGAGTGTTAAAAGGCACTTGGTTTATTCTCATGTTAATATTGTGTGATAAACTGAGCTAGAAATGGAGAAGGCTTCATGTAAAAATACATGGGATCTTTTATTAAAAATTTAGGATTGAACAAAATTAGTTCAAGCGTTATTTAAATTCTGAAAGCTACCCACATTTTATCTCCATTTTAACACTTCCAACAGAATTTTGTTCAAAAAATTTTTTGCAAGTACTATCTGTACTCCCCCTGTAAAATAAGGAGCAGTTTCTGTGAGACACCGAATTATTCGGACACTTCATTAGTTGGAATAAGTGCCTTTTATGAAGGTTTTGACTACAGTTAGAAACAAAGCTGTACTAATAATGGAACTAGTTTATGCGAGAGGGCTGCTGTTTGCAGGCATGCCTAAGCATGTGCATATCTTCGGGCATGTTAATACTACTGAAACTTTCAGGGTTGCTCCCAGGGTTAGATCCCTTCCAGGTCAAACATAAATTCTTCAACAGGAAAGCTTGTTCTGAAGCTAGTGATGACATAGGGTTCTAAAATACAATTCTGAATTGGGCCATTTATTTTTAAAGACCTTTCTGTTGGAAATGGACAGATTTGTAAACCATGCAGGGTTACAAAATACCAAGTAGGTTTTGCTTGCTTACTAATTGATATGCATAATGGGTGGGAAGTGGACTGAGGTAAATTAACACTAGTGCTCTCAGCTGTTCAATTATAATGACCTTTTTTTCTGAAAATATATAGTATTGCTATAGTTATAGAGACATTTCTTTTGACTTTTTTTGCGTCTCTACTAAGTGGAAAAGGGAAACTTGGATGGCTAATCTTTGAAATTGAAGAAACATCTATTACGTTTTTAGCCATCAGATGTCACCAAAGTACAGAGAGTATTAGGTGATGTGAAACTGATTTATGGCTTTCCTTGGGCTGTTTATTTTGGAGTGGAAAGACTCCAGTCCTGCAGAGTCTTTCTCAGATCAGTAGCTGTAGTATCTTGGCCAGCTCCACAGTGGCTGTGACTCTCTTAGAGTACTGAGCAAGGAATGGGTTCGGGACCTTGACCTGCTTCTGTGGGGGCACTGACGCCAAATGAAGTGGGGGCAGAAGCAAGCAAGAGGTGAACAAATATTACCACGCAGTTCAGCTTTGGTATTTCTGTGCTCGTTACAGTGGAATACTTAGCAGAGGCCTTGAAAGTAACTTGTGTCTTCATTGCACACATAGCTATGGGACAGCTTATTGACTTGTGTAACCTCATTTGCTTTCTGACATTTGGGTAGTGCCATGAAGCAATGTGGACCTCTGCCCTGTTAGATGCCTGGGTGCTTACTGCTTTCTTGAGCAGCACTGTGCACTGCCTGTGCTTTCCTGTAGGCCAATCTGCCCGCAGTGGTTGAAGCTGAGTTTGGGGACATTTGCAGGAGTTTCAGTACAAACGTATTAACTGAAGCATGGAGGAACCTTACAAAGATCTTGGAGAACGAGATGGAGGCTCCAATAAATCTTTCAGCTCTAGGACTTTATGGTTTCAGATGCGAAAATTTTAGTGACTACTTTTTTTAGAGTGAGATTCTTTCAGTCAGTCTGGCATTACAGATAGACTTTTGGGCAGTTTTGTGGTTTAACTTCAACTTTTAGCTATTATGTGCTTAGTCCTGCTCGACAGTCTTGCTGTCCATCACTAATGGTGCAAAGCAGCTGTAATGAAAATAACAATTTTGCTTTAACTGCCTTATTGAAGTCAATAGTAAACATTAAAAATATGTATATTCTGCATTTTCTGAATAATTTCTATGTAGCATTGCTGTCCCACTTCTAATATGAAATACCTTCATTCTTATTGGTGAATATCTCAAAAATTAAGATTTAGAGTGGGACCCATGAAATTCACCTTTTGGTGATTTGTAAAGGAGGGAGACAGAAGGGAAGACATCCCTTCTGTATTGACATCCAAAATCTATTGGACAGAGAAGTAAGAGATGTGATGTAACAGTTTTTATTTTAAGCACTTGATAGGAAGAAACTTTGTAAAATATTCTCAGATCAAGGTGCATGAATGTTATCACCCTGATGTGAAGTGAAAATTGCTGTAAGGAGTGTAAAATGAAAAATCATCATTCAGTAAGGGTATTTGGCACTGTGCTTTATAAATAAAAGTGCATTCTTTTCAGGTATTTCCAAGCCATGTTTTTTTTCATTCTTGGACAGAAATTATTGGGAGATAAAAACCTTTTGGTGCCGATGGGGAACAAAGTGAGACTTCTCCAACCAAAACCCAAGGCCTTGTAACCTAGAAAAGGGGAAAGAGATTCCCAAACAGGAAAATTGTTGAAACACAGAGAAAAATTAGGGAAAAAATGTGAACAGTGGCAAGAAAACCAAAATGCCTGCGAGGCTGGAGATAACAAAATGCCAGGAAAAGAACTGGTGAAATATGCAAGATTTGAAGAAAAATATATGTTTAAAAAAAAAAAAGTTGGAAGGTGTGTGTTTAGGGTAATTTAAAAGACTGTTCATCCAGCTAGACTGAAAGAGAACTGCTTAGGCAGCTATTTGTAAATTTATTACAGGTGTTTATAGATCTGCTAAAAGTGATCTTCAGATTTCTCCAATGCCTCACAATTGTGTAGAATGGTTTAGGAGAGTAAACAGTGGTACTGTCAGGAATAGTCTGTATTTCTAAGAGGTGAAGATTAGATTCAGTATCAGAAATGCTTTTGTCTGAGAGAAAGTGTATTTAAAGTGTATCCCAAAAGGAACGAGTACAGCAAAAAGCCATCCTGCTCTGGAGGGCTGGCTGGTGGCAGGAAGCAGAGTTACTGTTGTTAAGATCATTTTCACATTCTTCTAATACAAAAGTCTTCAGCGGGATTTTATGAGCATCCAGTTCATGACAAGAACGCTTCGGATATCTTGCAAGAGCTCACAATATCTGATTACACCTGAGTAAAGGGGCAACAAGATGTTTATCTGGGCTATGTGCTAGTATATGCGTGAATCTGTTTCTCTTTGTCATCAGCCCTCTCTGCTATCTGACAGAAACACATTTTTTTTTTCCTGCGTTTCACTGCTGTTTTCTAGCTTTGTGGGTTCTTCAGCTTATAAGTAAGCAGAACTGACTATCCTGTTCCAGTCACTGACTATCCTGTTCCAGTCACTGACTATCCTGTTCCAGTCACTGACTATCCTGTTCCAGTCACCTCATTTATATCTTAATTTGGGTGTGATTTGAACATAAGGGCTAAGCAGGTGAAAATAAGGGGTTAACTCGATGTACATCATCCTTACCCTATTCTAAATCTACAAGACAAAATGCACCACAACTTATTTTGAGTCAAGCTGTATTGCTATGTCTGTCTAAGTTTGTTGCCTGCAATATTTTATTTTTTGTTCACCACTTTCCAAATGTGTTCCATAGGGAATGAATGGACTTTTGGGGTGTAACTGTTTATATTTGGAAGCAGAAAAGCAAGTAAATAAGCATTGCAAGACCTCTAAAAAATGCGTATCCTAAAAATATAAGGTCAAGAAGGGAAAGGAGCTAAGAAAGAAAAAAGCTGATGAAGATGTTCCTCTCTGAGAGGGTCAGAGGGGTTTATATTTCACTGAAAATCATAGATCCATGTGATCCAGGAGGTAATACTAGCAGGATGTAAATATTTACAGCAGTATGATATTTTAGAGTAACAACTTTCTTTTTGTGGAACATTGACTTATAGGTCAAAGAAAAAATACTTGGACATACAGCAGATTAATGAACCATGCATTTGTCATTTTTATAGGGAAATGTGAAAGATGGGATGTTTTGTTATACTTGGCTTCATTGGATTGTAACCACATGTTCCAGATATGAGTGTTTAAAAATATTACATGTAGCTTTTTTACATGTTTCTAAGTTATAGGTACGACCTTTTCATATTGTGAAATATAATCTTAGTTTTCCTCAGTTATTTGGCTTTTCTTTGATCAAAATCCCAAGTTCAGTGGAAAGAAAGTACTGTGTGACTGAAATTAATCTATTTAAGCCTGAAATTGCTGGAGGCATGTTGATGTGCCAACTGCAGGCAGCCCCCCCTGCCTCCTCCCCCACCTGCAGTACTGGTGCCCACATGGGTCAGCAGCAGTGTAACAGCTGGGGATGAACTGTGCTGCCACACTGCATTATTCTTCTGTTGGGAGAGAGGCGAGAAAAGTGAGTTGTAAATGCATTTGATATAACCCCTCTGCTCTCAGATCTACCAAATTTAAAATGGCTGTTTGTTATTCATATCTTTATTTTTTATTATTAGAAGACAGAAGCATATTAGTAAAACGGTGAATGACATGTTTGCTTATTGTGGGTATTGACTGCTTTCACTTTGTGACAGGTCTGAAATGCACACACACGAGAAAATCCAAGTAGACTTTATGCACTTGACATGTTTGACTGAATTGCAAAGGTCTAAGAATTTGTTCAGGAAATTAGTTCAACGTGACATGCGTCTGAAAGAGCCGCTCTTTTGTTACATGTATTATGGGGCTGGATTATTAACTGAAAAACAGTATCAACAACAAAAATGCAGTAGGGGATTTGTGTGAGATTGCCCTTTTGTCCTGCAAGCTGTGGCAGAAGCAGAAGTGTGAATAAACTGGATAGGAAGGAGTGTTGAGTGCAGTCTGGTAATCAAATGTTCTGTTATATCTGACACTTATCTTGTGAGTAGGGCTGAAAGTCAAGTGCCTGCAATCAGCAGAGAAGTGTAGATGCATTTTCATTATAAATTAAGTAGTCTAATTGTATTTGCTTGGGTTTCGTTGTGTGGTTTGGGTTTTTTTGTTGTGTGTGGTTTTTTTTTTCTTATTTTTTTTTTTTATTTTTTTTTTTTTTAAATTATATTAGGCCCTTACCTGGTAAACACGTATTTTGTAAAGGGCACGTGTTGTGAGAGTGTGGGTGGGGCTCTCATAGGACCTAACAGTCCAGGCAAACCCTTGTCAACCTCTTCACTCTGTGATTTGGACTTGGCACATTCTTCTTAGGATTTTAGCCATGCGTTTTCAAGCTGTCTCCCGTGCTGGCACTTATACTTGGGAGCAGCTTTCCATAGACCCGGCTGCCTCACTGCTCGTTGTTAGGCCCTCCTTCCAGTGCTGTGGTCTTCTCATACCTTTAACAAAAAGGCATTTTAAAAAAGACAAAAGAAACAAAGTTATTTTGCTGGGGAGGGTGTGTGTGGGCTTCCAGTCTTAGTAGTTTTTTCCCTATCTCATAGGTTTTCATCTCCTGTCCATATCAATCGCTTGGGACTTCCCCCATCCACCTATATATTTCGGTTTATTTTTTTACCTGCTCAGTACACATTGTGAGAGCTTGTTCTGTGAGTAGTGTTTGTAGACGATAGTGATGAAAAAATTTAGTAATATCCAAATTCCTCTGGGTAAAGATTCTTCACCTGACTGTAACGCCACGCTAAAGGACAACTGACGACCTCTGCTTACTTTATTCCTGTGGATTTTTTTAGTACAGGCTAAGATCCTCCCTTGAGCTTCATATGGAGTTGTAATTATTTGGAAGATCTTGTTGAAGCTGTATTGGAAAAGTAATAATTTATTTTCAATTGATGCATCTTTCATTCCTTTTCTATTGTGGCAGAAACTTTTTCAGATGTTAAAGTATTACTGAATGCATTAGATCAAGTTCTGTGCATTTTCTCATCCATGAAATTAGTCACATTAGGCAAGGTGCAGTAGATACCTTGTGAGTAACCTGATACTATCTCCAGATGATGTTTACAGGTAATGAGAAATGCATGGGAGTACTTGACAGTGACTTTAAATTTGTTTCAATAAAGCCTATAACGTTAATAAAATATTGAGAAGGACAGGAATAAACTAGGAAAATTGCTCACTTTTTAAAATGTTCTAAAATACCCAAATCCTGTATATATGAATATATGAATCTTATTCTTGAATTCTTTATATTCAGATTAAATGTTTTAGACCATGCCAGTTTATATTTAAAATGTCATGTAGCATGGCATAGATGCTGTAAATCTCAAGGAGATTTTTTTTTTTAGTCTAAGAGGGAGGAGAGGATTGGAAGAAGAAGCAATGACTTCACCAGTAGCTTTACTATGCAGGCATTCTACATCTGCTTGTCATTCAAAGAAAGCCCAAAAGATGAATGGATAGTTCATTCATTATACGGTGCCAGCAGGGAGTCACCTTATTCAAATAATCTGACTGCTAGTGTCAGTTTGGCAAAAATCCAAGTTTTGAGTGATGGTCCTTCGATTTTTGTGTATGTATGCATTACTGCAGCATCGTTAACCCTTAGGGACGAAGAATACAAAGGAAATAATCCTGAAAAGTACTGAAACTTCGGTGGGTGCTGAAGGAGTTTTGGTGCTTTGTGGCAACAGGTCCACTAATTGCTTTACAAAAGAAAGAATGAATATGTGTTGGTGATTTAACAACGATTCCAGTAAATCCTGGCATCTCTTGAGAAAATACCAAGAGGTATACCACAGCAAGATATGCTTGCACTATATTAAGATTGTTGGATCTAGTCATCTGATGGAAGAATGCAAAGTCTGTAGGAGAGACTTCTCTGATAGTTATGGTCATTCATTCATTTAAATTCTGGCTCCTGAAAGTTATAATTACTCTGCTCTGGGAATCTGTGTTTTACTTGTTGCTGCTGAGACTTTTTGGTACTTTAATGTGTATGGGACTAAAGTTGCAAATGCTCTGTTATCAGAGTACTAACTCATTACTGTGTTTTGATGAAGGGCATTTAGAACAAAAAAAGTTTGCCTTCAAAACGGTTTTGCTCAGTCATTTTTCAGGAGGGTGAGCACTTAGTCATTCAGATAGTACTATATAATGAAGAGAAATTTGTAGAGGCTGCTAGCATGGGTGTAGAATACTGAATACGCAGGAAGTAGCTAGAAACAGAGAGGACGAAAGCTCCTTCGTGACCTCTCTCTGTGATTCTGTACAGCCATGTAAAACAGACTTGTAAAGAACAACAGGGACATGCTGCAGAGTGACCCTCTCGAGGGCTGTAGCCATGCATGTGGGGAGCTGAACAGCAAACCAAAGTTCTGTGTGCTTGGCTTTTTCTTTTTGTTCTAGATCGGCAGGCCGATTTTTAGTGGTAATGTTGCCTGCAATGATAAGAATGTTTCGCTGTCAGACTCGGAAGGCAATAAAGCGATAGCTAAACAAGTTAAAGTTCTTGCAGTGTCTTCTTTCAGTAATTTGAATGGTCTAGCTTCATAAAAGTTTTAATCTATCCTGTTAATTGTGAAATATCTAGAAAGAAGGTGTGGATTTCTTCTAAATGATTCTTTTATGTCCCTGATACAACATGCTGCTTAGTATTAAAAGGTGCATCAAAACTTGTCTTGGTGGGAAAGAATTTGTGTGCGTATTTTATGAGCATGTATTTATACCTGGACTGCTTCTGACATTCAAATCAATGAGCAGGTCCAAACAGCATTTCTTTCGTGTTTTGGTTTTTTGGTTTTTTTTTTTTGGGGGGGGGGGGGTGGGGGGTGTGTGTTTTGTTTTTTGTGTTTTTTTTTTTTTTTTCTACAGTAGTTATTCCACTGAAGTGTATTTCTTCACAAAAGTATTCTGACGTGAGCTTCTAATCTAGAATGAGAAATATGTGCTCCTCTATCATAGGCTGGCTAAAGTTGTGTCATTGTTCAACCTTGAAAATGAAGCAGCTCTCCCCGGCTGGCAAAATGAAGATTTCACACTTGTTTCTAACTCTTAATCACCCTCAGGCATTGCACCTTAAAATAAAAAGCCTATTGTGCGTGTACAAAAGTAAAGATTTTATTTATAGGAATCCAACAGTTGCTAGTTTTTTTTCAGTCTCCAGGACTGGCTTTGCAGGTAGGAAGGTAAAGGCGGCACTAGCAAAACATGTGTTTATATCTGAAATATTTCTTATTTATTTTTCTCTGGTAGTTATTAGGAATGCCTACAAAATATTGTGCAACAAAAATATTGATTTTTATGCAGCAGAAATGAAAAAAGAGTGTTACTTGATTATAGTGATCTGTACATAATGCTCTCCTAATCTTTGACCAATGCAGCTATCTAAACTCCCTTTTAAGTTTACAGGTCTAAGATAGTGCATAAACTGTTATTTTTAATAATTCAAACATAGCATTACTTCGATATAGCAGCAAAATACCTTTTCCATTTGTGGGACTTGAGGGGAGGGAGAGGTTGGTTTGTGCTAGAGGATGCTTCGTGGTATTTCTGGTGTTCTGCCCCTACTCATGATAGTTTTGGTGTCACGGCTGCAATCAGTGGGCTAAATTCATCAACCAGAAGTTCTAGATTGAAGTTTGTGGGCACGTTGGTGCTGTCTTTTTTGGATGTGGCCTTTGGAGAGTGTTCTACCATTTTAAAGTCACCTGTAGAAATTAAAATTTGGGGACAACTGAGTGATGTAAGTAAAAGAAGAAAGGTCATGTCATAAAGCAGTTGAACTGGGAATCTGAGTATTTGGTATGCAGCCTCTAGATTAATGACAACGGCAGAGGAGTTTTGGTGTTAGCAGAGACAGAGAATTACACTTTTAGTTGCATCAGTTGGGAGTGTGAGTGAAAAGAGAACATCTAGGACCCATGTACAGACACTGGGAATCTTGCAGAGAAAGATCCTTCATCTGGTCATTTAAACTTGCCTTTTCAGTTCAAAATGGGCTGTGTTAAATGCTTAGTTATCTCCCAATTAAATGGGAAGGCTGAATTAATCTGTATAATAAGATTCAAGGCAGCTAAATGTAAAGCACTATAGCAACGCAAAGATTACATTACTAAAATTGCCTTTTGAGGGAGAGAGTGGCATGACTGACACATACCTCCCTCCTTGCCTTGCAGAAGGATGGAGAAGGGAATACTGAGGAGTAGCTCATAGTGACAGTTTTGTGGGTGTAACTGAGCTGCGTGCAGCTCGCAAGGTAACAGTGGTGCTCAGTCAGGCGCTGTGCTTGGTTAAGGGCAGAGGGATGGCCAGGAGGAAGCCTGAGGGGAAATAATAAGGATTATGCCATCCATACAGTCTAGTTAATTTGTTGTTTTTGTAATGTAACTGTCCTGCCTTCAGTTTTAACAACAACAAAAAAAGCATATACTGTTTTCCCAGCCTAATGAATGTCTGTAAAGCATGTAAGTAGCTTTGCATTAAGAAATCAAAGTGAAAACTTCCCACTATTACCAGAATAATGTAACATATTCAGTATTTTCTACAGGAAAATAAGAGGGGAGGGAAGCCTCAAAATCTATGTCTTATTTTTACTCGTCTGAAGTAAATCTCTTTATTTGAACTAACATATTTGAGGTGTAAGATTTGCTGTGTGTGCTTTCACGTTTAATAATTCTTTAGTGTATAAAAAGTTAAAAAACTTCAGTGATATTTTCTTAACTCATTTAACTGTGTACTAAGGCAGCATCAGAAAATAGTACTAGAGTCAGGAGGTGCTTTTAACCTTTAGATTGTGATGTATAGCTCTGGTAGTTATCCTTACAGCTTTCACTGGATTTTTATTCTTCCCCCTCTTCTTCCTCTGAAAGAATTTTTATTTTGGTCTTACTGTCTGCCAGTCAGAAATATTTTCTTAGAATAGAAATTTCTGCTGACGTGTCAACTTCAGACTCTGTTATAAAAGTTATAATTTGATGTCACAATTCCATGTTCACAACAAGGTCTTGCTTAAGACAGATAGTGATGCTTGCTTAAGACAAGACTCAAGACAGATGATAAATAGATTAAGTAGTTGTATTGCACAGCTCTAATGATGATGTTATCTACAAAATCTAACTCCTCAGGGTTATAGCTATATGTCAAAAAATGCCCATTTGATATGTTTACTGCTGATCCAAAGTGGCCCCAGAGGTGCTGAGTCACATGAGTAGAGGATTGTGAATATAGCTTTGAACATAACCGTGCACAATTTCTTCTTGTGTAACAGTGCATTTTAGACTACTCTTGTTTTTCACATATCTTTCTTACCTTGAAATATTTAAAAATTGCTAGTTATGTAAGAAGGATAAATACAAAGTTCTATTTGTATTTATAATTGATTTTCTTTCTTTTCTAAACAGGAATGAACATCTGCACAGATGCTCTCAGTGCAAAGTTGCTAAATACTGTGGTAAATCTTGTCAGGTAAGATGAAAAATAACAACTGTAAAGGGTTGAAGAAAATAGGCATCTGAATATTTTTATTTACGGGTTCTCCATGCATTTTGGGCACTGTCTCCACAATGCAATTTCTTATTTGTAGTTATGGACAGAGCGTGTAAACGTGCTGCCTTCTTTTATTTGAGTATTTTTATAGTTACAAATACAAGATCATAATCAGTGCAAGAGACAAAACTAAGCTGAAAAGTGTGGTGTTTGGCTGTGCTTGGGCAGAGGGGGAGGAAAAATTCTTCAGTTCTGCTGGCTGTAGACTGAAGACATTAAGTAAATTTCGCACTGAAAGAATTCGTATTTCAAGAGTAATTTTTATCATGGCAAAAACATATTCCATTATTTTTAAGAGGAAATAAGAGTCAGGAATGTGCAGAGATGGCCTTGGGCAAAACTGCATCTCTGAGGAAGTTTTCAAGAAGATGGAGCCAGGCTCTTTGCATGGCAGGAGGACAAGGGACAACAGGCTTAAGCTGAAAGAAGAGAGGTTCATGTGGGGTATAATAAAAAGCTGTTTCATCAAAAGGTGGAAGAGGCTGGCCAGGGTGTTTTTTGTCATCTACGTGCTTTGAGGGTTTCAAGCCCACTGGATGAAGTTCTGAGCTAGCTCTGACCCCAGAGCTAACCCTGCTTTGCAACTAGAGATCTCCATAGATCCCTTCCAACCTGAATTATCCTGTGATTCTATCCTATGAAACACTTCTTAAAGGTGTTCAAACCTAAAACCTTAGCTTTTACATTTGACTTCTCTTGTCACTTAAGCATGTGCACATAAGTTGGCAGGACTTGGTACTGAGTGGATGTGCAAGGGTACATGACTGTGTAAAGTCTAACACAGCAGAGAACAAGGCACCTGAGATTTGAACCCTGAGGTTCGCCTTACAGAACCCTTAAATTTTTAAATGATTCCTCTTAGATTTGCATTGTGATTTCTGGTTTGGGGTGGTGGTTTGGTTTTTTTGGTCTAGATAGAGACAAACAGAGAAAACTAACTAATGGTCAAAACAGACCAGTAGTGATACTCTATTAAATGTATATGAATTTAACATTTTAAGTTAAGTCCTTGACATTCAAATGATCTTTTCACATATTGTGCTTTTATAAACAATTCTGCCTTAGTATAATCTGCAGAGTTCTCAACATGCCAGAAACCCCTCCATTTGGGGATTAAAACATATGGAGAGGGAAACGAGGAAGATATGTCATTTTGATTCATTGTATGGCAAATGTGTGCAACGTACATTAGGTGCTTACTGTAGCATCAATAATAATGCCACAGGTAGATTTATTATGGGAGATCATACGGAAAAAGATGACTGTGAAGAATATAAAAGACCAGAGTATTTGAAAGCTAAGTTTAAAACAAGTATCTGCCGGGGGAGTCATTGGTAAAGCTTCTATTGGCAAGTCTCTAATGTGAAATGAGACTGTGTTGGCACAAGCAAATCTGCAAGGTGTAATGCAATACCCTGTTCCATCTTAGGTGTAGTAGCAATGAAGGTAGGAAATCGGGCTTTCTCCTTGGAGAAAACAACTATGTGAATGTGCTTCAAGGATTCACACTGGATAGCCTGAAGCCATCTTGGCCATCTTTGCTTTGTGCTTCCTGGCCTAGGGTTCGTAGGCTTGAAGCCATCCACGGTTTTAGGTGTTGATTTCGGTGAGACAGGCTGCTGCTACTAAAAGTAATCTGCACTTAAAATGCTGTGTATTTACTGTTACTTAATATCTTGAACTGTTACTATCAATAAATTAATATTGAATTAATATTATATAATAACCTGTGATATTAGGTAGCAGTTGAGAATAACTGAAAAAATGTTATTTTCTAGTGTGAACGGTCAATTTATTGGGATTGGTGACTCAGAGCAGGTGATCCAGATAAAACTGAGACCAGCCAGATGTTTGTTTTTGAGGACTGTCCTCTAATTCATATTTCTCTTGATAAGCTAGCTCAACTACTGTGCAGCTCTGGTTTTATAGCAGCTGTTAGAAAAGCTTTCCTTGGCCAAGCCAAAACCTTTGTGCTCTACTTAGCCTCTGTAGCTTTAGTGCAATTCATTAATATGTGCACTTCTAATTGAACTAATTGCTGAACAAAATAAACAGCAGGGTATTGAATGAAATTGCAGTTTGCACATTTAAAAAAGTTAATATTGGCAGAACCACACTATTTTAGTTTTTTAATTACAGATAGCTTCAAAATGCAAATTGTGTGGTTGGATTTACAATTTACACTTAGTTGCAGAATGATTTGATTATTTTTTGATGTGTATTAAATGACTTCTACAACTGAAAACACTTAGTTTAGGCTTAAAAACTGTCAGTTTTCTGGTTAATGCATTAAATGAAATCAGAATTAATGTAAAAATCTGACTTTTAAAAAAAGAGATTAATCTGAGTATCTAAACTAGGTTTAGGAAAAGCTGGACTTCTTGAAGGAAACTTCAAAGTAAATGCAGCAGGGGATTTCTATGTTAGGATGTACCAAAATAAGCCACTTTAAAAGCTGAAGATATCTCGAAAAATCTTCATTTGATTTAAAATGTCAGGTGGTTAAGAAGAACTGTCTTCAGGCTAACCTATAGGAGAAGAAATAGTATTTTGAAAGATATTTCTATTTTTGGAAATTGCTATCCTTTAAGGAGATATGTGGGCGGAGCCAGGAGTCCTGAACAAAACTATACGGGAATTAGAATTTTCAGTGTGTAGAAATCTCCATAATGTCAAAAGTGAAAATTTCAAGTGAGTTGTTCCAAACTTCAAAATTTCCTTTTTTTTTCTTTTTTCTTTTTTTTTTTTTTTTTTCCAGTTGAAGCAGTTTGCTTTCCCTTTTACAACTTCAATTTACTTCAAAAAATATTACAAATGTAGGACTGGAAGTTATCACAAGAGATCCTTTTGGCTGACCTTTTCCAACTAAATTCTGATTTCAGGATCCAGTATATGTAGAACTTTTGCTTTTAAATTTATTTTTTTTTTTCAGTTGGATGTCATTGACTTTTGCCCCTCTTCGACACTTCTCTGTTGTAGCCCCTTTGCCTAATTTCCTGGAGCTGCCTTCTAGCAGTGTTATGTTGGCTGGGTGTCCCTCCAAGCATAGAGTTACCATGTCTGCTGCTCCTCATAATTATTGCTGTGATCTTCCCTATCGATGTTTATTAACTTGGTGCATCCCATAGATTGGAGACCAGTGATATGGATGATAATGCCTGACAAATGGGAGAGTCATTTCAGGCAGAATTCAGAATGTGCTATTATCAAACACTATTGGAAGGGCTTAATTTAAAAAACAAACAAACCCTCGAAAAACCAAAACAACAACAAAAAAATCCCCTTCTGTAAACATTTGAACGATCCTTTGGAAATTACAGATTATGTCTTTAACAAATCAAAAATTTGCAGTGGAAAAATATCCCACTTTTATTTGATTTTTTTTTTTTTTAATGAGCTCTAGTCTTTAACTGCTTTTCATTAGCACATTAATCTGCAGGATGCATTCATTTTTTTGATTTACATAGGAGACAAGGGAAACCTTCATTTCATAAATATTGGTTTGAGATCTTTCATAGGTTTAGGGACCATTGGGAGTCAGGGATATCGTATGTTTGTTCAAGAATGGATGCACGTTGGCCAAACAGCTCAGCTAAAAATATGCAAGACCTTGCAGGCAGGTGTGAGGGGTCTTTGCCCATGCCCTGAGCCAGCAAGAGGTGATCCTGGGCCTGGGTTGTCCAGTGAAACCCAGTGATGCATTGGCGTTTGTGTGGTGCTGGTTCGGGGGGACAGACTCTCAATCTGCCACCAGTAAACAGCTATACGCTGCACCATCTCCTAAATCATGTGGGTGCTGACCTTGTTCGCTTGGGTATTGCCTGAGGAATTGCACTTGGGATACATTGAGCTTGAATGAGAGACAGTGATTTTGGAGGAGATAAAAGGAAGGATATTCTTTCTAAGCGTAGTGAAGCCCCGAGGAGGAGGGCTGGGTACTGTCCTGCACTGTTTACTCCTCTTTCTTGGCCTCCTTCCGATAGTGTTAATTTCTAATGGGGGGGTTGTGGGGGGAGGCATCTGTCGCAAAATTGGAAGAACTTCCCTGGCAGGGAGGTAGAAGGGTTGTACCAAGTGGCCGTACCTCTGCACTGTAGTATCCGTACTCATGCTGAATATGGTATATAAAAGCCTTGACTGAAAGCCAGGATATGCGGTTAAGAAAACCTCACATGGAGAACTGTGGGACTAATAGAAGCCCACCAACAAGTATTGTTAGAGACTGCCTTTAAAAGTAGGTCTCTCCAGGGCCACAAATCTTCATGGTTTCATATTCTGATGTAATTTGTATCCTTGTTGTATTGGTAGTGAGAAGAAATATTGTTGAATTTCATTATACTTAATGCATTTGGAGCTTTTCCCCCTTTCCCTGGCCAGTTGGGAGGAAGTGAATGGCAGTCCCCGTTCCAGCGCTCCTTCTGCAGAGGAGTCAGGCTAATTCCTTTTTGGCATCGTTTTTGGCTGAAGTGCTGTTCTGCAGAAGGCCTGTGTTTGAACTGTTCTTCTCACGTGGGAATGCATCTCAAAGAAACGTGGCATACGATGCTATGTGGTACTGCATATTTCATCTCATTAGGGCTTTATTGGTTGGGTAAGCTATTAATCATTTTGATGTCACCTCTAGCATGTTTAAAATTCTGTGCAACATTTATGTAGGGAAAGAAATTGACAGATGAAGTCTTACTCAAAAGAACAATTTTAGTTTAAGTGGGATAAAAATGCCAATATAATTATATTACACAGAATGATGTCTGGACATTTACAAGCACGACCTTGTTTCTTCTAGACAAGAATAATTCTATTCAGCAGTAGATACTTAACTTTTCTTTGTCAGACAGCATGTGACACTAACTGTATGTGGATTAATGCCTTCTTGGTGTCATTCTTTCCCCTTGTAGAGTTATGGGTAAAAGAAATGAAATCACAAATCTCCCATGTATCTGAAAGAAATAAAAAATCCAATTTATTTATTATGTATAAGCCAAAGGCGGGGGGGGGAAAAAGCCCTGAACGAAACAGAATAAATGCTACTGGTGCTGAAACCTAGTTAACTGAAACAATTCCCCCACTTAAAGGCAGCTTAAGAAAAAAAATGTGTGATAGCCTTTGTAATCTTTATAACTAGCATGTCAGCGTCTACAGGTGTGATGTGCACTTTCACGTATCACTGCCATTCTCTCTTTTTTTATTGCTGAACATGTAATTTCTTTATATTAGATATTTTATCATTTTCTGTGTGGCAGTTACCTAACAGAAGTTGTTTTTCTGAGTTCGTTTCCTTCCCCCCCACCCCTTACTGCATATCTGTGAGAAAATGTCACCTTCGGAAGTGCTTGGTTATTCTGAATTCTTGTCATTGTAGCAATTTTTTGTTGTGCTCTGTTTTTTTAAGTTTGCCTTTTAAAAGTATTTGAAACAGCTGGGTGGCTTCAAACATATACTGTGAAAATATAAATAAAATGTGTAGATATGTTCTATCTTAATGAGATGGGCTTAGAGTTTTTGTAAATTATAAACAGGATTTTCAGCTTGTAAAGACAGGCAAAAAAAAAAAAGGTGATCTGAAATTGACTGTCTCTTCCAACATGTTTCTTTAGCTGAAGACTCGTTCTTGTTGCCCTTCCACACTGGTTTGAGGGGGACAAGGAAGGGAGGGGGGGGAAAAAAAAAAAAAGACATTTCGGTATATAGCAAGTTTCCCTCACGTTGTCATCCTGTCTGTTCTCTGCTATGGAAGTGTTAGTCTTTGTCTGCTACTCTAAAGTGACCCATGAAACAAAAATTGCAGGCCCAGGTAGTAAATGCAACTAGAATACTTCTGGTTTCATCTTCTATTTTGGTAAATTTTGATTACAGTGACCATTCCGAGTCTGAACTGTGACAGTATCATCACCAGTCCTCCCAGCCATGGGCATTAATGCCTCATCAGTTCAGGGATCTTAGGGGACAGTTTTTGCAATGTGGAAAACTTGTCTGTTGCTTTAGAGAAACTGGGTTTTGGTGAAGTGGATAGACTCTGTAGGCCTCTGTGGTCTTGACTGCCGAGTGAATGCTTGCCTAGAATGTTGTGTATCTTGTCGGAATTAAGATGTTAGAGGAAAATTTAGCATCCCTTCTAGTCCTCTCCAATCTTGTGAAGAACACAGCTCCATCTCTTCTTGCCACAATGAAATGAGAATCAGAGCCCATGTATTTATCTAATAAAAATTTCACCTGGTTGGAATGGTGATACCAATTGGAACTAAGCTGATGATGTTATTTATAGCATGTTGCATAAAGGTAAATAAAATTATTTGTATAGCAGTAACATGGGACAAAAAATGAAGGTATTTCTTCTAGGTTTCTATGCAGTTTTCATTCTATCTTTTAATTTTCCTTTTGTGCATTAAAGGTGTCAGAATGTTCAAAAAAGTATGGTATGAACTGTGTTGTCAGACAGTAGCACGAAGCAGACTTAAGTAAGCTTTGTATTGGCAATGAACTTGATCACAGAAGTGGGTTTTTTTGTGTTTCTCTTAAGTTTTCTTAAAGGCAAAGTTAAATTCTGGGGTAGTATAATGGTGACACTGTTGTGTCCTGAACCTGCGCTGCTGTAGCTCCAGTGTCTATAGTATCAGTTACGCAATTAATTACATTAGAGGAGGGAATGGCGTGATGGGGTTGGTTTGAGTGGATAACCCCCCCACAACACTCATGTTGTAGCTGCAGTCTTAGACTATGCTGGTAAAGCGTGTGTGCTGCTGTTTCTTTGGCAGTCGGCATCCGAGGTTGCCTGTGTTGGATGCTGCCAGAGTCGGTAGACATCAGTATCCAGGAAGGTCCCCTTCCTGCTCCTTTGGATCTGACTTTCAGCTCTGCAGCTGTTCCTGCCAGCCTGGCTCAATGGCTGTGATGCTGTTGTGGTTCCGGTTCCCCAGGTCCAGCCCATGGTGGGGCTGAGCGTATTTGTTTGCGTGCATATATAAATAACTATATATGTGTATATACATATAATAATGTGTATAATAAAAAAGTAAGAACTATATTATGTAAAATAACATGCAGGTTTCTTCTTTCTCTTCCTTTTTAAAAAATCCTAATAGAAAGAAGCTTGGCTGGACCACAAGCAAGAATGCCGGTGTCTTAAGAGCGTTGAGCCCAATATTCCTCCAGACTCTGTCAGACTTGCTGGCAGGATTGTTTTTAAACTAGTAAGTGACATTCTTCTAGATTTATTCAGTGTAGCAGATTCAGATAAATACTTTTTCACTCTACATTTTTAATGTAATTAAGAGCTAGAAAGCTGAAGTGACTGGGATTGCTGAACAAAATTGGACTGCATATTGCATTATGAGATTACTGATTAATTTGCAGAAATGCTGAAAGGATCAAGAGATACTAAAATGGACATAATTAAGCTCAAGGGACCTGTTTATCAACTTTCTCTTCCTATGACTATGTGGTAGCTTTTGAAACATATTTCTGCCTAGAAGGAAAGCACAGAGGGACACTGCTTTTTTCTTCAGTACTACTGAAGTTATTGGTGCTTTTCCATTAACTTCACTGGGAACCCCATTCAGCCTTATTTGGATGAGTAACACTGCTAGCTAGCCCTTCCTTTAGAGGGCACAGTGCCATGCATTCAATATTGGGTTCTCTTAATCTCCATTACTTTTTTTTTTTCTAAACTCTCTTGGAAGTCCCGGGTGTTTGACATTCCCATGGTTTGATTACTTACGTGGACTAAATCTTGTGTTGGGTTAAGCAGTTTATGACTGTGTGGGATTGTAAATTAAAAAGAATTTGCCCAATTTTTTTTCTGACTCTGCCATGATTCTCTCTGTCTTGGATAAAAATGTGTGCATTGTTGTGGTCTGAGGTGATAAAATATGATTTAATACCTTAATTTATACATTGTTGGGAAGAGTGTGTGCATGAACGTTTTTAAAGGGCAAATATGTACCTAGCTGTACTGTGCATTAATTATAGTCACATGAAATCTGAGACTGCTAACTCATAAATTGCTTTCAATTATAGTGTGAAGGGCCAAAGTAAATTACTAAGTGTAAGCTACCAAAGTAAATAAATAAATAAAAATATTAGTAGAAAGTGTTAGAACGGCAAGAAAAAATTATTATTTTCATGATAGCTTACAGCAAGTGTGGGATGACCAGATCTATGTTGATGCTGTTAGCCTTACCTAATTATTTTACAGGCATATCACATTGAATAATCAATCTTCTAGAGTGTTTTCAAGATAAAGTGTGCTATGTAAGTGTTAATTATGTCTTTTTTTTTCTACAGCTTAGACAATCAACATGCCTTTCTGAGAGACTCTACTCTTTTTCTGATCTTCAGTCAAGTAAGTAATTGCCAACCACATTGCAGGAAATGCTTCCAAGTTCTGCTTTACAGAACGGCCATCTGATTTTCTTGCAGGTTGCCTTCTGATGGTCTGCTCTGTAGAATAACAGAATCAAAGATAAAACCTGCTAAAACCTCTGTGGGGAAGAACATTTATTTATTTATTTATTTATTTATTTTCAGAGATCAAGGGGAAAACGTGTGTCTTGTTCGAGCAAAACTTCCACCTGATGTTTTGGCTTTAATATTTTTTCTCATTTTACAGCATACATATTGCCTGTTCAGTTTTTAATTTACCCAATGCCTGCCTTATTACATGCAGTGCCAATATTTTTATATACATATACAAAAATACATATATTTTTTTACATTGAGTTTTTACTTTTTAAATATTTATGTGCTATTGCATAAAGCTTCAAAATAACTTCCAGAAAAATGAAAAAAATCTAAAATTTACAAGGGATATGTGTATGGCTGTCTTCTAGATGACTTCTCAATGGAGAAAAAAAAGATAAAATTGCGCAGATATTATTTTTATGGTTTCGTAAGTTTCAACTGCTTGGGTAGGAAAGGATGCTCATTATAATCTCTCAGCAGAGCTAACGCTGAAGTAAAAACATTTTTTCCAGATTTTGTGGTAGGTTAAAGACTTACAAGGGAAGAAATACATCCTTAGTTCATACTTGCCATCTTGCTAAAGGCGTTTTCTAGAGAGTAGTGTGAGTATTTTGGTTATCTCAACGTTTTGTTTTGTTTTTTTTTTTTTAGCGTTATTCAGAGCTTTGTCTATAAACCAGCTTGATTTATTGATATACTTGGGTAGAAATAAAAAACAAATAAACATAAAAAAATGCAGTAACTAGTACTATGTTTTACTTCTGTACATCCTGACATTCTGCCACCTTCTTCCAAGCTGCAAGGGCAGTAGACCTTAAGGCAACAAATTAAAAGGGATAGAGGGGAATGCATTTCAGCAATTTAAACCATCATGATTTTTAGCCATGGATGTTTGCAAATGATGTAACAAAGGTTTGTAGGGAATTAGATGAGTACCTGAATTTAGAGCAGCATTCCCAGATGCTTCAAATGAAGTTAAATTAATGAAGACTACGGACTTCTAGGCTTCATGGCACTACTGGCATCCAAGGAAAAAAATTCCTTATTCTCTATTGTACCAATGGTGGGTTGCACAGTGGCATAGGAGGAACTGGAGGGAAGGGAAGAGTTTCCCTTTAAAAATTAAATATTGATTGCTTGTACAGCAATTTTATCTAGAGTAGGCTGTGATTTTTTTCTGTAACAGAAAATTCCATACAAACTGAGGTTTCTCAGTACCCCTCAGGAGATGATCTCATCTTCCCTTGACTTAACTGGAGACAAGGGAATAGTGTGATAAGTTGTCTGGATAAGCTTAGTATTGAAGAGCCCTGAGCTGCAATGCATAAGTGGTACCAAAAAATCTATAAAATGGCCGGAAGCTTCAACTAAAATTCTCATTCTGAAGGAAATGCTGGTACGGCCCGTGACATAGGTGGGATGATGGTCCTCTCACTGGTAACAGAAACAGCTGTTCCATAGCAAGTTAGTTTAGAAGGAGACAAACACAACATCTAGTGTTTCATCTGTATTTACTTTAAGAGCTTTAAGAACAATTCCTGTGTAATCTTAACTCCAAAGCACAGGACTCTTAGACATTAACTGAAGCTGATACTTTACAGAATACATTACAAATGGCTTACGACGCTTGCATAATCTTATGTAAAGGCTTTGGCTAACTCTTTCCTTTTGCTGTTTTCACTCTAGCCTCCTTGCTAGACTGAGTAGACGGTCTCTATGGTTTTCAGTTAGAATAGTACAAAAGAGTGTTTTGGGAGGATGTGACAATTTGTAGTAGCTGTTATGCTTTTTGCTGCCTCACAAAGCTACTGTTATTTCATAACACTTTTCCCATTTACTGCACAATTTATAGATGGTGTTAATGAGGATTTACTCTGCTTTGATAGAATCAATAGGAAAGTCAGAAAAGTACTTGCATTAGAGGCCTAAGTATATAGAGGAAAAGATTTCATTGGAGGGAATCACATGAACTAGAAATACAGGTTATGATCTTGTGAAGCAAAAGACTTCTCAGGAAGCATCTGTATAATAGATGATAGTGTTTAAATGCTAAGCAGAAATATGACAGAATTCTAACTGATGCTGCTCTTTTTTTCCTTGTTTTCTCTTTTTTTTTTTTTTTTTTTTTTAATCTTCCTGGAAGTGCAAAATATTTGAAAATTGTTATTGTCACTATGCTATTTCAGCCTCCTTTTACGCTATTACTTTTCAATGTTACTTTATATGCTTGGGTGATTTTCAGAGTGGGTGACATAAATTGGATAAAAGCATATAAAGTTTTATACACTTATAAACTATCTGATTAAAACATGTAATACATGTATTAAAAATTAATAATTAAAAAACACAACAAAACCCCCTGTGGAGACATCTAGCCCTTTATAAAGTTCTATTTTCAGCTCCATAGTTCCTTCAAAGTCATTTTGTATGCTGAAACTCAGATTAAGTAGGAGGAGTGTCTGTGTGCATTGTTACTTCTGCTAGTTCTCAGTGATTATAAGACAATTCCTTACTTACATGGTTCTACAGGTTCGCTGTTACAATCATTCAGAAATCAACTTTGCTTTCACTTGCCAAGATTCAGTATGCAGGAAAGAGTTTGTGTGCTGTACTACGGGCAGACCTTTTGCTACTTTACTTGTGTCAGTATCAGAGCTGCATAATTAAGTCCACGTGCCTTATTTAGAAAAGTTTCCACAGGCCTTTTATAGCACTTTCTCTCCCACACTGGTGTTCTTACACAATTGAAAAAAGCGTCTTAAAAACACAAAATGAAAACATTCACAAATTTCATTTTGCTTTGCTTTTGGCCTTGGTTTCTTGATGTGCTGTGAAAACCGGGTCTTGATCATTTGCCTTTAAAGATTCTGTGGGACTTTATGCTGCGATCATTAGCTTTGATGTCCTGGAGAGATTCCAGTGTGGATAATTGCATTCTGCTCCCATCTCTGATTCTCCCTGAAGTTCCAGTTGGATTCGGTATTTTTGATCACATCTGTCCTAAACCGTAGTGTCCATTTATACTGTGTTGCTTGCACAATTCCTTTTCTCCATTCTAGAGGTGTTTTATTTGCTAATAGTGAAGCAAATCATGCCTTTCTCTCTTTGTCACAATACATTTTGCAATGTGCATCAGGTAGTTTAAGGTGAATGACATGACGTCTTGAAATATTACATTTTAAGGAAAAAGCATCTTTAGTTTCAATAGAATATTATGTAAGAAATGCAAGTGAATGTTTATTATTTAAAAAAAATGTTATTAAACTGGAGTTTTCCAGTCATCTAAAAGCTTGCCGCTTTTCTTAAAGACACAGTCCTCATAGATATGATACTTTTCTATATCAGAGATTTTCATACATTGTGAAGAGCACGCATGTCTGGATTTCTAACATATACATTCATTCAGGCTTGCAAGATCACCCTCAAATGTCCACACTGTTAAGATGCACGTGCATAGCGCTATGGGTAGCTGTAAAAAGGCAAATACTTTCATTAAGTAGGCTTTGTGCCAGGTACGGAGGGGTATATCATCTTAGCATTCTTAGTACTAAGCAGTTTGAACTTTGAGGAGCGGAATCTGATTGCTCTGGGAGAGCGTGTCTGTCCTTCCCTAACCCTGGTAGGGGCAGACCACCCTTAAGATTCCTCTGGAGTCATTTCTTAGCAATGTTGCAGAGTCACCCCAGACATGGCTTGTAGATGGCATTTCAGCAGCAACAACTGACCATTGGAATGGGAGCAGATCTTGGAAAATGTTACTTTGTGCTGAAATGGAAACAATATATGGTAGATAATATAGATGCTTCTTGAACTCTGTACGTAGTGTGAAGAGGGGTACGTTTGCCATAATATGGTGTACTGGCAGGATTGCATCATTCAGCTAACCAGGGTGGCCCTTAGTGGCTCCGGAGAAAGTCTAAACAGAACCAAAGAGTTTGTAAATAAGGAGACCCATACCAGGCTAGAACCAAATTGAAGCTGTTTCCACTGGAAGACTCCTGGCCGGTAGCTAACCATGGGTACTGGCCACTTTAGTAAGCCAGCATTTAGTTCTCTGCTAGAAGTAGTTCATAGGAGATTATTAAAGCAGCTCACTTGTGTGGCATGTGTGAAATGGAGACTCTGTGATAGACAATTTTACAACCTACAAAATAGTCAGTACCTTTAAGCAGAGGGACAGTGTGAGATAGGGCACAGAAGCCCAAGTGTCGTACGCGCTAGATGGCTGTTTAACCAAACCCAGTGACATCTGCTTTAACTGCATCCTCTTTTTAGGTGAGTGACTAGGAGATAGCTTTAAAGAGGAACACAGATCTTCCTGGAGGCCAGTAAGCTTGGATCTGAAGTATGGGGAAGAAGCTTTCTTGGTAAAAGGTTAATTCCATTCCCACTGAGGATGGATGTTTAAAATAAAATAACAATTCACCATTATGCAGAGATGAAATTGATTCATAGTATATAATAATCCTCTTCACCTTCTTATAAACTGATGCTTGAATCTGTTCACCTTCACATTCTCTAATTAGGCCTTATTCATTTTCTGCTAACCGTCAGGAAAAAGAAAATGTGAAGCAGGTAATCAGGCAGTGAACTTACCAAGGCAGCTGAGTTTCACTTTCCATGCTATCAGTGACCCGATGCATGCATGATCAGGTTGTGCATTAGAAAGTAAGGCACTATGTTTCTTTCTGCTTCAGGATTCCTATCCATAAAGCATGAATAATGGGGCTTTAGTATTTGATAAAGTGATATTTGCTATATATGCGTCCATATCAATTCCATTTACCAGCTGCTGTGTATGAACCTACCTTTATCTCTAAAATACTTTCCCTTTTGATCTGCCAGCATAAAGTGTTTCTGACACATCTATGGAGAATACGGTATAAAAATGTGCACTGCTGCAAGGAGGAAGGTACTGCTGCATAAACTTTCAAGCACATTTTAACATTAAAAACCCAGATACCTAGTTTTGTATGTAATGTCTTGCATCTGCTTACACATCTGCTTTATCTTTTGGCTTTTGATCTTCTTTAACTCACCATTGTATTCATATGATTTGGCAGTAGCAACCTGAAAAACTCTTCTGTGTATTGATAGGTAGCTGTCACAAAAAATGACAAATGTCCACCCTCTGTCAAACTTGCCCTCTGTCAAGATTAATTCTGGGACTGGAAATGTCTAGACTATATGGCTGCCATTGGACATTTTCAAAATGTTGGCAAAAGGTTCTACTTATGACATGATATACTTTTTTTTTTTTTACCTTCCCCTTAAGATATTGAACAGTTAAGTGAAGAAATGAAAGACGGCCTCAGGCACCTTGCACAGACGTTGCAACTGTATTTGAAAACGGAGATCCAGGATGTGTCTCACTTGCCACCTGCAATTGACTTTTTTCAGATCTTCACAAAAGTAAGTGTTATAATGTGATTGCTTGACAACTCATAAATTATCCTTTCCTTGTGTTCTTGATTTATTTTTGAGTGGGAGTTCAGTGGATACATACAGAATATGATATATGACAAAGTGAAATCAAGCTATTTAATTTTTTTCTATTCAGTCAGTTTTTAAGCAGCATAGCTTTTATATAATTGTAACACTTCAAAATTAAAGCAGCAGGAAGAGGATATTTTTTCTTTTCCCTTTTTAAATTTTCATGTAAAAGCTCTAGGAAAAAAAAAAGTGAATTAAAAGCTAAACAAGTTCAAAAACAACTGAGTCAATCAACCTAAGTAATTTTTCAACAGTGATAAAGAGCATATAGCGACACTCTCCAGCCTAAATTTTTTCTGCAAAGTGCAATATCTTATATTTGCAGATACACTCCCATTCTGTTTTGTCATTTAATAGTATGTGCTAATAGGTGTTCCCTAACAGTCCTGTATCCCACAAACTGCTTTTTCAGGGGCCATGTGGATCATTTATTCTAAAAGGCTACCTGTAAAGTATTTGAAATTAATTTTCACAATATGTAAAATGTTTGTTATGTTACTAACTAAACATTGTTGGCTTTTGTTGTACATATTTTATTGCCTTCAATTCAGAAAGCTTCATTTCACAATGCTAGCAGAAGTACTTCATATGGAGAATACTCATAGTTATAACTTGATTTCATTTTTTTGATTTCTAATGGATTGATAAATTCTACCATAAGATTTATCTTAACTCATACATGTTTTAGTTGTTTTAATAAGCATTTTCTTATGAAGTCAAACCCTTAGATGTTTTTATTCTGATACAAACAAAAGGAAGAGCGTCTTTCAAAGAAATTAAAAATGCAATATACGATTCTTTTTTAATATTTTTTTAATCTATTGGCACAATTGTGGAATCTTTTTTGCTCCTACAGAAGGAGTAGGAGTAATACAATCAACTGCATTGTTTTTTCTGGATTTTTTTTTTTTATTGGTTATTAGACTGCTGTGATATACCGGTGCAATTTTCCCTGAAAAACCACACAGGCTGAAATATACCTAGTCAAAAGGACTCAGATAAAAACCTGATGCACTACCTAGTCTCCACTCAAACTTTTACTGTCTTGTGTTGGCACGTTGGTTTGGCCTGAACTATGTCAGATTCATTTCACATGAAATACGCAAGCTGTGTTATCTGATTTAGAGAATTTGTACAGCTGAAAGTAAGGGTGAGTATCAGAAGATGATCCCCGCCTAACTGGTTGAACTGTCACAGCTTGTAAGAAATTCTTTACAAATGTTGTTGCCTTCTATGTAAGCTTAAGATGGAGGCTGGCCGTAGTGGCTTTACAGGAGCAGTGTGATGGTTGCTCAATACATTGGAGCACCGGTGAAGTAAATGAGGAAGCTTTTTAAATTTTTTATGTACACACATGCACAAGCGTCTGCACATATGTGCACTTCCTCTTCCCTCCCGTGTGTTTTACCAAGGTGATGCAAGTAGACATCAGGAGCAGCGTGAAAGTCAAGGCTTCCCAGCTCCATTTCCTGTTAACTGGATAACAAGGAATGCTCCTATTAATGACAACATTTATTCCACTATGGCTTTGCTATAGGAAAGATATTTTTAACTCGATGTATTCCTTATGTTGACTGTGAATTTGTTCCTACCCTATTGAATGTACCGCAAAGTACTGTGTTTTTAAGTTGTTGTTGGTTTGTTTGTTTTTGTGTTTGTTTTTTTTTTTTTCCCTTTCTGGAAATTTGAAGGCTCTCAGACTGTTAAAGTAGGTCTCATTTCCTTCTTTTGCTTATTTTACTGAGTCTGTGTGATAGTCTGCCCTAGGAAAATGGAGAGCAAATGACACAGACCTATCATAGGTACAGGTACTTCATATCACTAATATTAAAAAGAATTAACAGAAGAATCTGACTGAACAGGTGAGTTGGTTGGGAGAAAGGTGCTGACTGAATAAACTCCTATGCTTTACATGTGAGTAAAATTAGTATCTTGTTTGGAACTTGTCAAGCACAGTGCTTTTTGGAAAGCTCTATTCTCACTCTCTAATTTTCCATGTGGTAGTTTATAGCCTTCCCAATTCAGTTGTCAGATGAGTGTGTTATGAAGTACGGCATTATGTTAAAATATGATTTTAATATGACCCCATCCCTAGTGAGGCAGCAGCAGGCATTTTCTGCCACTCCCATAGCATGTTTTTTGGAAGATAAGCTGAATGTCAATAGGAAAAATACTGTGGGTGTGTTTTTCTTTTTTTTTTTCCTTAAATTGAATAGGGATTCTTATTCCCAGCAGGTAAAATTTAAGGCTTTGGAACTGTAAAGCCTCTGATAAAAGACTTTGCAGTCTCTTCTCTGTGGTGTGACTCTAAAAAAGACCAGCTGTGATGACTTCTCTGTGTGGTCATAGAATAAAGAAATACTACAGATACATGACTTCAAGATGTAATCTTGTTTTCCCAGCCTCTTCCAACATTCCTTTCGAGTTCAGTAGGTGCTTATTCTAACATTGAACTTTTTTGGATCAGTTCTTTCATTGCATGCCATAAAAAGATCCAGTCAAAGGTCATTTTTTTTATTCTGTTTGATGCTGGATTCTCAAGAAGGAAAATAAGCAGACAGCCAGACAAAAGAGAAAAATGGTCCTGCAGCGAGATGACTAAATTCCAGATAGTTCCTGGAAAATTTCCAAGGTGATTTAGGTCAAAAGAGGTTCTTGGAAGCTCTTTTAAACAGTCCTCCTTCTCTGCTGGCCACTGCTTTTGTCTTTGAGAAAATTAATTATAGTTTTATTCACTTGCTTGTGATGTGTTAATGGGCAGAGTCCCCTTGAGTGCAAACTTGTGGAAACTTCCCATTGATGGAAAATCAAAGAAAGGTCTGCTATTTCTTTCCATGGGAACAGAATTTCATCCCAGTGTATTTTTAGTTTGCATAAGATCTGGAAAATATCAGGTGTACTGGAGAGGGAGGTGTTTCAGAAGGGTAATGTACCTTCCTTTCTGATGGTGTTGTCCTGTCCTTACTAGATGATTTGCTTTTGTATAAACTGTCCTTTGAGCTGGAGTTGGATTTTTTTTCATTCTTGCTATCTGATCACTCTTCGGAAGCTCCAGTTTATTTAACATGCCATTTATCAAGGTTGTGACTGTTTTTAAATTCTGATCCTCAGTATTAAACAGAATTATCTGCAGTTAATTACGTGATAAGGCTTTAACTCCACCGAGACGTTTTCTAATGTCAAGATAAATTTTTGACACCATGGTTTTATGGTTTAATGATGTTTCCATAACCTTGAGATAAAATCAGTCCTTGCTTTTTATTCTTCAGCTTTTACTTACATGTGTGAGGAGGTGGCCTGGAATCCTGTGAGACATTTAATGGACGTGGGATAAAGAATTAACATTTTTTGTATACATTTATGGTTCTTTTCATAATGGCAGACGTAACTGCATAAACTAAAGATATTGAATGAAATCTCTACCTACCATGTTGACTGTAAAACCGAGTGACTCCCTTGACTGGAATCAGGCCTAAGTTGACACTTTTTTTAGACCAAATATAGACTTAATGTCTTGCATAGAATTGCAACTACTTATACTAAGTCAGAATTGACTTTTTGAGCATTTTGAAATGGCCTGAAAACTTTTTTTTTTTAAATCCAATTAATAATAAAAAGAAGAGAGTCTGATGTTAGGTAAAATGGTAGTCATTTTAAAGATCTCCTAATTTCAGATCCTTATATTTATAGAAATAGTAAGATACATGCAATCTCTGTCACTAAGTAACAGTAAGGTAAAAATCCAGTGACAGCTAATGAACTGTACCATGACAGATTTCTAGAGCAGCTTAGTAATCTTAAAACAGAATTTTGTTGGGGAAAAAACAAAAAGGTTTCTAAAGGATGTTTTTATGAAAAAGTTGATAACAAACTTTTGGGAACAGGTGATAGATTTGAAGATTCTTGGGAACCCCACAGAGCAGAGATGATACTGACGAAATAACAATTTCCCTGATTTTTCTGTTGTGCAAAATTTCACTTTCTGGACAGTATCTTAACTGCGTGTGGTGTGATAGGGATTAGAGAAGAGTATTTTTAGCTTTCTGAAAGTTTTAATCTTTCCCACAGTTCCAATCTTGCCACCTTTTTCTTATGAGCAGACTCTACTTCGAAAGTAGATGTGCTGCTTTCATTCAGCTCACTGGAGAGGTCACACACCTATGGTTGTGAGCTGAATATGCCTCCTTGTGCAGGTGGTGTGCTGCCCGCCACCCTCTTCTCAGGTGGTGTCCTACTCTTTCCTTTTTGGGTCAGATTAGAATTGACACAGATCAATGACAGAATAAAAACAGGTCTAAGAAAGTGTAAGGCTGTAAGTCTACGCTAGGATGAAAATTTTTTTTCTACCTCATTTTTTTGAGGTTTGTGAAGTTCAAATTAAAGTGAAGAAGAGATACAAGTTTGATGCTGTGTGCTAGTCTCTGTGTACCCACAGACAGTTTTAACTGAAGTTGTCCATTTAGGCTGTTGGTATAATTGATTTTATTTTTAACTTAAGAAGAAGTAAGGAGGCTACTGTAACGTGCAGAGATACATCCCCCAAGAGAAAATGTACCCTGGTTTCTTTAAAATCCTTTGTTTATTCCTCCTGTCAAAGTTTAAAGGTATCTTACTTGTTCTTCTAAGTTTTCAGTACTTACTTTTTATTCCACTCAATGCTTTGAAAGAGTTTCTTTTCAACATAAGGGGTATTGGTACCAATTAAAAAAAAAATCTTCTTGTTAAAGGGGTTTTGGTATGTATCTGCATAGGCAGAAGAGAACTGGGAGTTGGGCAGTGTCACTTGGCCTCTGTAAAGTCTGAATACTAAATTTTGGTAATCTATTTGGGTGTCTTTTTAAATGCAAGTTGAAGGAAATAGTCTCATTTAATGATATGACTGGAGAAAGTATGTTTGGTCTTCACATTGGTCCCTCAGATCTTATAAGCATCAGGTAGCATATGTTTTCTGAGAAGACGTTTGAAGATAAGACACATCTGCCTGGTCAAGATATTCTTTAGCAGCACTGTCAGTAGGTTACTCTTATGTAGGATTCAATAGTTCACTTACAAATCAGTTTCATTTCCCTGCTAACGTAGATTATTATCAAGAAAGCCAAAAGAAGGATAAAGTTAAGGGTTAGGATAAGGATAAAGTTAGGATAAAGTTAAGAGTAGGGTTATGAGCAAGTTAAGAGTTGTTAAAGGCATTCAGGTGAAGGTTGCTTTCTGATGCCAGATTTGCTAATCTAATTTAGTCTGGATGCACTTATTCAGTTTCCCTTTGATTAGGAGGCCATGGAATTCTTTTTCTGGAGATGACAAAAGCAAGTGCGTGTTTATCCATCGTTGCTCTTTGTATAATTCAAACCTAATGTACGTTGCTACCCAGTCTCACACAAACTTACGTGTTTATGGTAAAGTTTGTCAATTTACCATTATCATTAGATGACTAAAAATACTGACAGATTTATTTTTAGTCATGGTCCAGGAAACTATTTGGCAAAAACCTTTTCATTTTGATAGTTCTTTTTTATTATAATTTCCAAGGGCTTGTAATTTCAATAAATCCTTATACCTGAAACAACAGTGGTTAAGCCTAGGTGCTCAAAATACAATTGTGTTTTTGTCAATCTTCTGGACTCTCTTATTCTTATTTTAGAGTTGGAGGGGTATGTTCCTGCTCATCAAACTATATCAGAACCTTTTTCTCTGACTATTGCCATCTTTAAGTCTATTACATGAGATATGTGATTATCTGTTTATCTAAAATGCTATTGATTTAGTATTTCTGTTGATAAAGTTTTGTTTGGTGGGAATATGCAAATGGTGTGTGCCCTCTTCTGGTCTCTCTGTGTGTGGTTTTAAGCCATTGAAAGCTTCACACTTACAGCTGTTAAGAACTGACTTGTGATCATCAGGAATACTGTGGTTACTGCCTAAATAATTTTGGGAGAATTTTTCTGAACTCTTTCCAGTGTATTCCACGGGGGCCTAACAAAACTCATTCTGGTATACCTTTATATTTGTTTTCAGAGGACATGAATAGGGGGACAGAAGATCACTTTTCTAATGTTTATTGTTGACGCTGAGGAGCTGTCTTATCTAGCAAGAGGGGAATAAGCTCAGGTCAGCCTATGCTTTTGCATACATAAGACCAAAGGAAACGGGAAAAGCTAAATCTATTAGGAAACAACTAAGCAATGGTTCATGCAACTAGCAAACAGGCCAGTTTTATTTAAATATTGTATTTTACTGTTTGCATACTTTGACTTCAGCATTTTAAACTCACTTCTTTGGGATGATCCAGTAACTGAGATGTTAGAAAGATTCAGGCGCCTGCAGGTGCTTTCTGACGAAACAGGTCCCTTTGGTTTGTTAAGACAGCCTTGCAGAAGCCTGGATGAGCCCGTGTCAGCTAACAGGCAGAGCTGTTTGACCCCTGGAGTTGAGTACAGTGCTAGAAAAAGTCCGCAGTGCAGACTAATTTCTGGTGTAACTTTAATTCTGCATCTTAGCCCTTTTGAAGAAGGGTGATGTTTCATAAGTACAGGGAGGGGAAGAAAATCAGGAGGTTGTTTTGTAGTGGGGAGAGGAAGGGAAGGTCTTGGGGTGATTTAACAATTTATTTACGTGGTTTGGGTTCACAGTGTTGCCTGCATGGGATTTCTTGTTCTTCTATCAATTCTGCTACTTTTGGAAGAGTAGGAGTAAGCAGAAAATCTGCAGCTGACCTTGTTTTTCATATGTCTCTGTCTATGATTTCAGCATGTTTATTAAATGGCAGTAATGCTTTTCACTTGCATAGTGTTACTGTTAAGGCTCAAAAAGAACTTGAAGAAGATGTAGCAATGAATCTTGACAGTTTTCTTGTGTAGCAGACCAATATTACTTCTAAGGAAGAAAATTAAGGCTAGCGGAGAACGGTCATGTAGCTGTCTTTTCATAAAAGGTCTGTAAGGGCAATGAGGACTAACTAAACCACCTCTCCTACTGCACAGTGTAGCAGTCATGTTCTGCTGCTTATTTCCGCAATGTAGCAATGAGTAAATGTACAGACAATTGGAATAGGAACAGTTGTGAGTAAGAGCCTATGTCTTAGGTCGTATCTTTCTAATTTTGGAGAGAATACTGCTGTGAAGATTCTCACTATGTTTGGTTTACTAGATGGTCTTTCTTTAAGTGAAGATTGTAGAGGAAGTGGCAACTATTGTGCATTAGCTTTGGAAGCAATGGTGTAAATAGAAGTCAAAGAAGAAATAATAAAAATGTTAATAAAATGGGAAGAAGTGTTGCAGCAGTACCCTAGAATGAGAGTGATAAACAGTCTGAGAAGACTTCTCTCTCTACTTCACTAAATGGATGTTGCGTATGTACAGGAACCGATTTTTGTCTAATGTAATTTTTCAGATTTAGTTATTTCCTCTTATTTTCCCAATTGAATTATAATTTAGGGAGATAATTTTCCATAGCAATTATCTTAATTTTTAGTCACAATAGCTACCTTCAAGAGCAATAGGATATTGTACCAGACCATAAAACAAGGCTTTAACTGTCCTATCTGATTTGAAATTACAGCAACATGGTTACAATTAAAATATAAGCTTTTGCTAACAAAGCTCAGTGCAGTCAAAATAAGACCCTAAGACCACAATACTTCAACTGAGCTTATGGTATAATTTGGGTCCCCCTCATTTAGTTGTTTTGTGCACCATCTGTTTTACCAACTGCCTCTACTATAACAGGTGTAGAAAACAAGGTGGAAGAGTTCTAAACCAAGGAATGGTTGGGTAGAAATTGTAATAGTTTGGTTGTGTGTGGTAGGAAAGAAAGCTTTGTTTTCAGAGGGTGGGGTGTAGGAAGAGAAAAGACTGGTTTTTAGGGAGGTTAACTCAGCCCTTGTTGAAAAGCATAAACTTCTAGAAAAGTGACTGTTTTGAGTGGCCCTGGTGGGGCGGAAGGGGAGGGAGGAAAGTGTGGATACTTTTTGTTCAGTTGACCTTTTTTGTGTCATGCAAAGTTGGAAGTAATAAGGCAGAAAAGAATCTGGAGAAATAAATGCCAGAGTAGTGTAGGCTATTTTGCAACTCTCACTTTTTTTTTTTTAGGTTTCTTACTTTTTTTTTATCTCGCCCGCCCGCCCCCCCCCCCCCCGCCCCGTTTACGTCTAGAGCTGTGATAGTGCTGTGCAGAACTGAAAAGGATCCAGGTGGCCAGGGACTTAATTACCATTACTTTGCCTAATGCTGCTCAAAGCATATCCACAAAACACAGTGCTTAAAAAGCTAATGGTCTCTGACATATGATATACATCAGTCTGTTTTCTGGCACCCTTATGGAAGTGAATTGGAAACAGTAATGATAAAAAGCTTTAGTGATTGTGGCAATTGGAGTACATGCACAAAAATATGTGGGGTGAGGCACCTTCTCTGTTTAGAAAAAGCCAGCATGAAACAAGGTCATGGAGACGTTTAGTAAAGATCTGAGTAGTAAATGAAAAATACTTACATCCTCTATCAGCGATTTTAAAAGCCTCTAATTGAGGAGGATAAGCCTGATAACTGCTTGTAATGCTGTTGGTAGCAAACTGTTCTATCCTTGTCTTTAGGATGACCTGCAGTGGGGTTGCTTAAAGCGTTTTTGCTTGTTTGTTTTGGCAGAGTTAGAATTCTGTGTGGCAGGATTATTAATCAGCTCTGAGACTTGTTTAACATGTTTAATAGATGAAAAGACTAAAAATTGTTTCCCTTCCAGAATGGCGTTGGAGTAGATTGACAGTCTCTTGAAAAATACCATGCTCTTTGAATATAGGATGGGGATGTAGGATATAGGATGAATATAGTAACACCACTGTGTATTTGTGGTGTTACTGTTGACTTGCTCTGAAGCGGCTGAGATAACAACCTCTCAGAAAATGAAGGTAACTTTGTCTAAGATATCCTATAGAGCTTAGTAGCTGTTACAGTCTAAGTATCAACAGAAGGTGAGACAACTTGTGTCACATGTAGGCGTTTCAGTGGGTGCCAATTAAATGACACCTACCTACAGGAAATTTAGTCCTGAAAGTGTGTTCTCTCCCTGTTTCTCAGTATGAGAGTGTATATATTTCTGTTTTATTAACACTGTAGTTCTCGTGTTTAAATTTTTTTGGTGCCTCCTATTTCGTTAAAACTACTCCTAAGTTTGTTGTGGAAATAAAATGGAGAAAGAAACAGTAGTCATACTGGGTCAGGATCAGAGTCTTAATTGATCCACTATCCCGTATTTTAGTATGGGTGAGCAGCAGTCACAAAGTGGTTGTACCGCTGATATGCTGTGAGCTGGCTTGAGATCGCTTAGATTGTACCATAGCAACCTGAAGCTGATGAAGCCTAATTTAGACAGTTTCTTGACACAGCAGTGGGTATGGCTATTCTGTAATAGCAGCTGGCAGCAGATATTGGGGAGCAAGGCGCAAGAACTCTGCGATCGACGGGCATGATGATTTGTCATGGCTTTCTTGCCTGCATCTCCCTGCATTTTTTTTTCCTCCATACCCACCCCTTTCCTCTTGATTGTGTAAATATTGGCTAGATTTTTTTGTACCTATAACCATCAATTAATTGCATTTCTTCTTACAGATCCTTTGAAACTTCCTGTGCTGTTTGTGGGCTTTTTGAAATTTTAAATGTGTGCACTCAGATGTATCCCTAATGTCATAGATAGATACTGCACATGATGGATTTGAACATATCTCCCTTCTGAATTTAAAGTAATTGTGGGCTATTATTAAGGCTTTTATAATTGCTTTTGGAAATTTGATGGTATTTTTCTAGTTTAAAATAGAACTGCAGGATTAAAGCTCCCTTCCATCTCCCATTCCACAAGAACATTTTTCAGTCTGTCAATGAACCTTGTGCTTTGCCTGTACTCACAAGTATAAAATTCATCTTCTTTCTTCTTCCATTACTATCAAGGCCAAGCTTTCACTCAGCCTTCAGAGGAAGCTGGATTGGACACCCACTCATTGATGGATATTTCTGTGCATCACAAGATCACTGAAGTCAGAGCTGTCTACACTCATCATGTAAATAGGCAGGATGTGGTTAAGTGTTGCTACTAGTATAGGTAGAAATGATGAAGTGTCAGCCTGCTGGCTTGTCCATGTTCATTCAGAGTTGTGGGTGAAAAATCTTTACTTATTTGGGCCTCTAGTCTGGGAAGATAGTAAGGAAGGGAGGGAGGTGCACAAATTGTTTGCTGTGTGTAACATCAATTTCCTCTGCTATGCAGAAATTATATAGACTAAGTAATGCTGACGTTTCTCATTCTGTAGTCACTTCAGCCTTACTGAATTAACTTGTAGTCAAATTAAAAATCTGTGTGCAGATTTTTATGCAAAGCTTGCACTGTGTGCATTTGTGCTGTTTAATCTTTTGAAGAGTTATGTTTGCTTTTATACTTTACAGAGTATGAGGTAAAATTCCATAGTCAGAAACTCTTGTAACAGCATAGAGTTGCTTATTTTGCTTTTAAACTTACAACTATTTTTATGGTTTTTGTGTGCTTGTGTTTGTTTTTGTTGTTTTGTTTTTTTTTTTTAACTTGAGACAATATCCATCGTCCCGGTGATCCTTTAAATGTCATGAATCTGAAATAAGCATCTCTCTAAATGAGAGATTTCACTTCCTGAGATTTTATAATTAGTGCTGCATGCATGGACTGTATTTTCATGTGTCTTAAAAAGTGAAGTTTGTCTGTAGTTCTATAAAAAGTTATATGTTGGCTAAAGAAGCACCTTATTTTGAGAATACAATGATAGATAGCGTTGGAATTTTTGTAGTGGATTTGGACCAATGACAGATATAAATCCAACAGCATTTGCTGTCTTAGTTTTACAAGATCATTATGTTTCTCATTGCATAGCATTTTTGTTTCATTAAACTAACATTAACTTTTTAGACATATCAGACAACCTGCTAGTAACTTTTGATCTGAATTCCAATTCATTTGACTTGAAAAGCCAAAATTCTGAAAAAAGCTCTAGTGGTAAAGCTTAGTGCAGCACTTTACCTGTTTACCCCCATTCTGTCTCTTTGTCAGCAGTGACACTCAGGACCAAAATTTGTACCGTTGCCCGGATGATGTAACTAGGCTGACTCCACAGGAGCAACTCCTGACTGATGGCAGGAATGACCAAGAAAAGATTTCAGCTTGTTGTCTTAATATCCTTGACCTGTTAGTTAAACCAGGAATAAGTGCATTTAACCATATCCTATAGAAAGATTATACTTGAAATGTATTAGCAGTGGCTGTTGAGAATTACAGCAAGATTTGTACCAATGTACCATGCATGAAACACAAGGTATAAAAATAGAAGCAATTTGGGGTAGTTGTGTTAACTGTAATTTTCTAAAGGTTTTTTCCCTGATTAACTCTAACTTTACTTATTCTCTAAAAGACTTCTTCACTTAATGAAGACGTTAATGGATATGCTTCCTATCTTTTATTTATTTCACTGTCTTCGTACTATCTTGTCATGGCACGAAATTAGAGAATATAAGAACCTAGAAACAAAAAGTACTCTGCAACAGCAGGATCTTAGACAACATTAATGGTTCTTATTTGCAATACTTGCGTCTTCTTGGAAGCAGCTGAACTTAGGTACATTTGGTGATGTCTCACAATGGCCTCTGCTGCTGCAGGTGGTATCAGTAGATAATGAATCATAGTGCATGTTGTTGTGTCAGAAAGACAAAAGAAAATCTGTACGTGGATATGAGATCAGAGAGATAACATATCTCCATAACCATACAAATTGTGTAAATACAGAGAAACTCTGCCAAATAGAGATGTATCTGGTAGCTCGTGTATTCTGGAAGAAATTGTGATCCATTGGTACACCTCTGCTGGGAAAGTGAATCGAAAGAGCTGGGAGCATCCAGAGCTGTGAACAGTAGGTTTTCAGCAAAGGATTTTTGACCATGAAGCAGCTTACCGTTTGGGAGAACAGTAAGCTTATGCACATCTGCTTTCCAAGCATGTTGCTGCCAGGTATTTTTCTCTGAAAGTCTTTATCTGCTAATCAAGAAATTATACAAACAACAAAATGAATATAAATTATGCTGTCAAACCTGCCCCTGATAAAAACAAACTAATCCAGTTTAGTAGGTCCACAGTTATACGATTTCTAGTAAATCTTTTTGGTACTATCTAAATGTCGTAGGTTTGCAATAAATTAAATTTGCATATTCAATTTTCTGGTCACTCCATTTCGATGTGAGAGGGATGAGGGAAATGTGGGGTCTCATGAGAAAGGCACAGAAAGATAAAAACAACGCTGGTGTCCTGGTTTCAGCCGCAGTGTTCATTTCAGGGGTTGCAGTAGCTGCAATGCTCGTTGCAGGGGTTGCAGTAAACATGCCTGCATGTGCACCGATGTTTAACCCTAAGCAAGACCTGGAACACATTCAGAACACCTATCAATAGGAGCATGCTGTCTCAACCATGCCCAGGGTATTCAAAATTCTCAAATGCTGTTGTAATTCTCTGAGGAGAAAAGGTAAAAAGTGTAATTACTAAAAGTTTCTGCTACATTTCCAAAGTATAAAGATGAAACTGCTGCTGCTGTTTTACCTTGTTCATCCCTCTAAATCATTAACAAGTACAGCTGCAGCACACCTGATGTCATTGTATCATAAGCCCACACTACAAGGCTCAGCAAAGCGATAATCTTGAGCCATTTCCCAGGGATGATAAACAGCCCAACAGGGAGCACATACAGCAGGTTACGTGTTACAAGATGCAACCCCTTAACCCAATACACTGAATGCCTATGACAAATTTGTTCTAACATGCTCTGATCAGATTGTCATTACCTCAAACTGTAGAGCCCCACATTGAGCGTGAAAAAGGACTGTTGTGGGTGAAAAAGGACTGTTGTGGTTTATCCCCAGTCGGCAACTAGGACCACGCAGCTGCTTGCTCACCCCTTCTTTCCCCCCAGGAAGGGTAGGGAGAAAAGGAGGGGAAAGTAAAAACAGAAAACCACACCAAAAACCACCGAATGGGTTGAGATAAAGACAGTTTAATAGAACAATATCAGAAAAGAATAATAACAATAATAATAACGACACACGTAACTCTCACCATCTGGTGAATTGGCGCAGACCTGACCAGTGAGTGTGAGAGCCCACCATCCCCCATTTATATACTGAGCATGACATCTATGGTACAGATAATTCTATTGTCCATTCTGTTGTTCTGTCTATATTCCTTCTCAGGTTCTATGGGAAGCTGAAAAGAGTCCTTGAAAAGCATAAACATCACCCAGCAACAACTGAAATAATATGTATTGTTGACATTCCTTTCAGGTCAATCACTAGAAAGAAAATTAACTTTTTCCTAGCCAATTATTAGGGGAAAACATGGTGTTTTCCTGTTAACTTTGAGACAACATTTGAGCACTGCTGTTTGCTGCCAGAGCATCTCTTGATTGTTTGGGATGACAATACAGATATTTGTAGAAACTTAAGTGAATGTGCCTAAGTGTGACAAATACAGCTCATGAGGGGAGAGTGGGCTGGTGGGTTTCCTACTCGTTTGTGAAGTTCATCATGTTTTGCATTAGTTATTTTACTAGTGTTAATCTTAAAGGGAAGTGGGAAGTTGTGAATATATGCCACAATATGCTTTTAACCACTGTGTCTTGCTGATACACATTTGATTGGAGTTTTATTGTCAGTATACAGTTGGAGGAGGATTTCCCTGAACTACAGTTTTGCATTGCTGGGGTGGAGGGGAGAAATGGTGCATAGGCAGAAATAAGATGAAGCTTGTTGGATCAAGCAAGCGTATAATAACAGTAATTTGTATTTATCTATTGCCTTCTCCTGAACTGTTTAACTCCAGAGCTCTCATAGTCAGCTTTCCTAGGTGTGAAGGTAGGACCGTGTTCCATTCAGTCTTTCTGTGGCAATGGATATGTAGTTCACCTAGGATTAAGTGGAGAATGCACGATTGACTGATGATAGTTCTGTAATTAGTGCTGTTAGTGATTAGGAGTCTCCTCGGATCTAATTTAATGATTTATTTTCATGTAGTTATATGAAATAAAATGTGTAGCTGCAGTTTAGTAAGTTTTCTCCTGGTGTCTAATCTTTTCATTGGGTATTTGTTGTACATCTTCTGCCATTTCAGTGGGGAGATGTTAATTGTCTTAGTTCTTCAGGCAGAAAGAGAAACAACTCTTTTAGAACACTAAAATTTTCTCCATTCACCTTAACTTGTCCTTACAATGCTACTAACAAAAGTACTCATCGCTCAGTAAATGAGAAGCCCTGAGTATATGAATACTCTTGCCGTTCTTCAGACTCAAAGTTGCACAGAGCATTTGGAGGAGGAAGTTCAAGAGGGAGGGAAGGTGGCTGTTCTAGCTCATGCAAGTAAGTGACGTTAACTAAAATCATGTAATGATAAATAGTGGAATTTAGAATAACGAGGCACAATTGCTTTGACTTATTGTTCCGAGTAAAGCTGATTTATCAGAAAAAAAGATACAGTAAAAGGTCTGACTATAGGACCCTACAAAGTTTGTTTGGTCTCTTTAAAAACTGTAACCAGCTTTGTTTAAATAGTCAACTTCACTCTTCTCTGAGTAACACTGATTTTATATCTGAGACTAAATGGAAACAAAAAGAATATATTTTTACGTCTAAAATGCCTGAAAGATTTTGAAAGCTCAAAGATAATTTTGCATAGTGATGTTTATCTACCATTCTGGCACAGATTGCATATTAGCTTGCAATTACAGTTGTTTTACTTTCTCTGAATTTTGAGAGGTACGGGTGATTTCTGCAACTTCTGCTTTTGTCCATGCATTCAAAAATTTTACTCTAGGAAGATTGGCTTTGCCAGACTGGATTATATCTCTACAGCCTTTCTCCTTCTCAGGATTGAGTGTAGCCTTTTCTTGAAAAAAGACAAGCAACAGGGGCTGCGGACAATGGTAATGCACTACGTGCGTCTTCAGGAGGTCTCTGAACACCAAAAAATAAGGTTCAGAATCCAACCTGCCTGAGGTGGACCGTCAAGTCTCACGCGCCAAGGCATGCTGTTCTGCCTTCTGCTCTGTGCTTCACTACCGAGGCTCATTCATTTCCTGCATTTACAGTGTAATAATCATCCTCTTATAGCCCTTGTGCTAGATACAGGCACGGTTAGGGAGTCCGTTGATGCCTCCTGCATGGGGTCTTAGAGAAGTTGCTGCTCTGCAGTTGGAGGGCTGTCCTGTTGAAAGGCACAACTTCCAGCTGCATCTGTGCTCCAGGGACTTTCCACTGCTGTGTGCTCTCACGTGCAAGGCACAAGCCTGTCCCGGGACTCTGTGCCCAGGCATGTATGTGCTGTTTGACTTGGATATCCATTCCCACCATATGGCCTTATGTTGAACCTTATGTGTTGAGACCCAGTAACTTGAGATTCAGTCGGCAGGAGTCCCATCATTGATTTCATGGCATCGGGGACAAGATCTGAATGTACTCATTGCTGGTTAGGTACAAATGGGGAGCTACACTTGAATTTTTCCAACCCTGGTTTGTTGCCAGAAGCTGCCTGCCACCTCTCCCGTGTTATTGTGTCTTAGTAAGTCAGCCTCCCTCCCCATATCCACCTTAGCTCTTCTGTGTTCTTATATTTGAATTATATTCAGCACAATGTGAGTATGTTCAGTGCGAGATGTACACTGTGGAATAACTGTTAATGGTGGTAGTGTTGTACATACTGTTTTGCTATAAGTTAGGATGAATTAATTATCACTGTTATTAATATAGTGTTACTAATTAATCTTACACTGTAGTCTTATGCTATAAAAAGCTTTCAATAATCACTGTTTCACATATGTAACTGGAATGTGTTATGCGAAAGGAAGGTAAGTTAAATCAGGATTGCCTGGGGTTTTTACGTCTAGCCTTAAAATGATATAGGATGCATTTTCTAGGTAAAATGAAACTGGAATCTTATAGATCACAAAAGACTTCTGTGCATGTGTGTTAAACAGAAGAGTATACGTGAATCTGTGCACTTTGAATCCCTAAGAGAAGACCTTTATAACTCTCATGAAGCTTGATCTTATGCCAGAAAACTCTGAAATCACTTTGAAAATGTTACAGACATGTTCACTGTAAGTTAGGGCACTCGGCATCTTACAGAAGTGCTAGTGTACTTTGCAAGTTAGGATGAAAGCTACTTTTAAAGTATCTTCCATGAAAACACTCTTGCTCTCTGATGCTTCCGTGTGGCTATGACAAATGCTTTTGCTGGCTTTTTTTTTTTTTTTTTCAAACTGCAAGGGAACCTGTAATTAAAATATAGAAAGATGCACTGGAAAATGAATTATGTTTTTGCTTTCTGAGTGTCACTGGATTTCCTAGCTAAGGGGGATATTTGTATTTGTAGAAAAGTAAGACGTGCTTGGAAATGCATAAGGCTGCTCTGATACTCTCTTGAGACATCTGTCCTTGATTAGCTGTTTGAATCAGTGATGTTATGTGTTTGTGTCTTGTTGCCAAGGCAGCTATCATTGAGAGAGCTTATTTTGAGAAAGAAAAAGCAGCAGAAGAAAACGTGCTCTTTTACTGCTTCATTCTGAGGTTGTGAAACACTGCCCAAATTAACTCCTAGGCGTTTCATTTTTTGAGTGCTTTGTGGTTCTGTGACTTAATAGGGAAATAAATTTGAAGACTTTTATGTAAAAGCATTAAGGATAGAAAATACAAAAAAGTTGAGCTAAGATGTATAACTATCATGTAATATAAAAGGCACCCTGTAAACAGAATTTGGTTATGCAGGTTTTTTTATTAATGGACTTTACCCATGAAAAATTACTTCAGATGTATTTCTAGTAGTTGGTAAGTTAAAAGAAGCAATTGCCTTTTATGTCATCTGAGACAAACTTCTTTCCTGATAGCTCATATTTTAAGCTTCAGCAGTTGTTACCAACAGCCTACCTGTCTAAGCTAAGTAGCTTTTGGATCACACCAAAATATTTCGAAGGGCAATTCTTTGAATAAATGAGTGCTTTGGGGGTTTTCTGGAACTCACTTGAATATGAGGATCTGGCACTGCCTAAGCTGAAAAGATTGCTGGAATTAAATAGAAAAAGTATTTGGTTTTTGCTTATTTCCTGGCGATTGAGAGTTGAAATTTTAATAGCTCAATGGCAGTGAAATAAATAATTAATCTTTTGAATGTAATTTTTCTAATTTTCCAGCGGTTCTGTCTTATACATGTATAGAATCAAGGCTAGGATGATGATACTGGTATCTTTGAGTGGTGGGTTTATTGCAGAACCATTCCAAAGGATTTTAAATGGACTTGTGTTTCAGCTGAAACACATCATCATCTTCATAGAAAAGAAAGGAGGCCATTCTGATACTTAAAACTTCATAAACAGCTTTAGTATTGCCGTTCTTACTGAAAAGATCTGGCTCTCTCCTTGGACCTAAATGACTTTCATCTTGGGTCTGTCTAAATGCAGCCTGGTAATACCACACTTACAGAAATGTGTCCTGTGGCAATTGCTGGCTGCAGGAAAGCATTGTCACAAGCAGAACTCATCTATAGAACTTGTCTGGAGACAGGCTAAAAGGCTCGATGGACTTTGAGTCTGCACTGTTAGAGACAGGCATTGTTTTAAAGGTCTCTCAGGCTTTTGAGCAGCTCCTGTTGGGTGAAGAGTAACTCTGCTGTCTCTCTGTGAGTTCAGGGAAAGGATGCAGGCACCCGAGCAAGTTTCCAGGCGTGGGCCAGGTGGTGGCTGTGCTCTGCGGCTCCTGCGAGCACCTCCTGGAGAGCGTTGAGCAGCTTTGTTTCACCTGACCTTTGGGGTGGGAACAAGTTACACAGAGCTGCTGTGGTTGAGCTATGCTGAAGTACAGCAACTCATGTGTCTGAATCCTGATACTCAGTTTCACTGTGTTCAATAAAGAGATGGAAAAAGGTAAAGTGAGGGCGTATAAGAGGATGAGTAAAGGTTTTCATGTGGTGATTTTTCATTTATCTATTTTTGGTCCATATGCATGGGATCCAAGATGCTAGGTAGCCACAGACAAGTTACAGACTGGCAGGTCTGCCCTGACAGCTGCTACCTTGGACTTTGGAGTATTTTCCCTGGTCTGATCTGATCTCTCTACTTCATCAGTCTTCTGTAAGTTGAGTGGAGCTGTGGGAGCCATTTCATCCCATGTTTCTAATGCTATGTTGCAGTTGTACTGTTAGTTGTGTGTAAGAATTTGGGTGATCTAACATTTAGGCCTGAGGGAAGAAGATAACATCAGATTTGTCATGTCTTAGACTGGTGTGACTGCTGATCTGCTGATTTGAAAAAGAAGTCACTGTCATTTTTAAGATGAATACAGCCTTTGGCTCAAGAAATTCTTAAGGCAATTGGTGGTTGCTAGGATGGATGTATCAGTGGAAAGATCCCTTTATATCTGTGCTGTTACTATGCCTTTTCACAAAGAATCTGGTGTGGGCCAGTCGGAAATGTGATACTGTGCTGCACATTGTCCTTTGGTTTGACCTGGAATAGCTGTCCTTAAATGATGATTTTTTAATCCTATTCTATCAAAATAGAAACCTGATGATCTGTCTGTCTACTTCTGGAATTCCTCATGTCTTTTCAAACACCCTTTAAAAGAAAGGAAGAATGATTTTCCTCCATGTTAGTCAGCAAAGCAATGTGATCTGACTTGAAATGGAAACTTTGTTCCACTGTTTCCTGATCCAAACCCTGGTTTTCTTAAAGGACAGAACCTTAACACCATCTTTTGGCTATATTGGTACACCAGCTTTGGGCTGCTTGCTTCTTTCTCCATTTTACACCTCTTCTGTCAGTGCGTTGTGGTGCAGAGAGTTAAATATCCTATAATTCTTTTTTTGTCTTGATTTGAAATAAAAATTAATTGAGACTTACTGAGTCTCATTACAAAAATGCCTGCAAGTAAAGCAGATGATAGTTCTCCTTATTCTCAATATCAGGATTTTTCACAAATATTTTTATTTTAAAAGATCATTTGTGTATAAGATTCCTGAAGTTGCATTTTACTACTGTGCTGGAAAAAGGTGAACAGCACTCCAATAGTTAACCTCTGGCACTGGATTTAGGGGGAAAGTTAATTTAAGGTGAGAATTTTGATACACCAACGTGTATTGGAACTCAAATTCGTAGGAATAAGAATTAAAACTCCCTGACAGAATGAAATTAAATTTTATGCATTTCAAATGCTTTAAAAATCTTTGAAATAGATGACATTGTGATACAAGTTGGATATTTAATAGAGGTATGAAATTATAGCAGTCACTGTAAATCTTCATCCCTCTAATGTGCACTGGTCATTTTTGTACTTTAATATTCTCTCTCCGTACCATGTGAAAAATCTTTAAGAGATATAAATTCAGATAGCGTCGCTGATTTCAGTGGATAGCTGTAATAATTTGCACTAGGAACCGCAGTTGTACACTTTTTTCCCCAGAAACAAACTATAGTGGTTGCTAGCAGCTGATTAATAACTTGTGGATTTTATAGTCAGTGGGTGGAAATGATCTGCGTTTGGTTTTTACGTGGGGAAAGTGAACAAATAAATTACTTTACTTTTGTTATTTTGCAGGAATCATGTACATGCCTGCTACAGTAAGGTGGTCTCTGGATGAGAATAGAGAGCTGTTAGCTAATATTAGCAGTTATTATTGTATTTGTAAACAGGGGAATATTACACAAAAAGGGTCTGGATTTTTTTTTTTCTAGTGTATGTGATCTTAAAAAAAACCCAACAAATCACATTTTCTGTATTTGCTTTATTTTAATGCCCCTTTTTAATCACCATAACCTGACAATTTGGATTTAACAGGACAAAAGAGTGTCAGGAATATCAGTGCTCGTTGCCAGGTCTTTTAGTGGTGATTTTTTTGAAAACTGGAGAAAAGATGATGTTCAATCAGTCTGTAAAAGTAAAAAGTGCAACATGCATCAGTTATTTTCCAGTTTGTCCTGGTAATAATGTCACTGTCAAATACAGAATACTCTCAATAAGGACAAGATATGGATAAAAATGAAATTTCATCAAATCAGTCTTGACTGACCTTGTGAAAAATAGATTCTTATTAAATTAATGATACTTTTTTTAATATGTTTACATGTTTAGTGGAGAAAGATAATATTGATATTAAGCTAATTTTTATTTTTTTGTCATCTAAATTAAGAAAAAAAAATTAAATCACATACCAGCTCAAAGCGTTGTAGAATTTGCAGGTATCGTATCTCACATTCATTTAAAATGAATGAGTATTGACTGTGCGGACATGCTTTTTTTGATGTCTAACAGGGATAGATTCTTGACCCTGTGCTATTTGGTACTTTTTTCAGTGCTTGGAAAAATGAATAAAGTGATCATCATCTGCAAACTCTAACTAAAGACTAGGTAGGGAGCGCTCAGCTCTTTGGAATGACCTCTATTGCTTGGTAAAATGGGTAGAACCAAATCTTTTAGTTCAATACAGCCAATATTTATTTCATCATGTTGTTAGCCAGTAAATCGCATCCTCAGTTTACCAAAACCACATATTCTTACTGTAACAGAGATTGCTTATGAGCTGAAAGTGACAATCTTACAGGGAGTTTTATAGAGTGAGGACTAAAATCTTTATTATTTTATTTGTGTGGTGAAAGAGAGACAGAAGCTGATATATTTTCATTTATTTCGAAGTTTCCATTTCCTTAGTTACTAGTAAATAAAACCTTGAAGACAAGCAAAAGACTTTTGCAACAAAAGGACTTATTTAAACCAGGCAGTGCATAGAAAACCTTGTCTTCTGTTTTAAAGCTAGTATGGCAGAGAATATTTCTTCCCCCAGCTAACGGATTACCACAGCACTGTATCTTATTACAGTTGAGTGTTTTCATAACGCTTGGAAGACCTTTCATGCTACTGTCTTTATTCGAGTTTGACAATGTTATTGTTACTCGTCTTTATAACAAGGACATGGAGGTCAGAAGCTGTATGTTACCCTGAAGCTAAAGTTTTAACTCAATAGCTTCTTGAGAAAGAATAGGAACGTTACTCTCTTTCAATAATTTTTCACTTATTTTTAAAATAAGTATATGAAAGTCCTGATCCTTCTAAAGCCTCCATTCAGCAGAAATTCAGTTTCTCTTTACTGTACTTCTAGAGCCATGTAGACTAAGGAGGAAAAAGAAAATAATAATTTCATTTCTGCATTAAAATTGTACTCTGGTGTTTTGAGGTAATTTTATTCTATTCTTCCTTTGAAATGCATGGTTATGGTAATAGTGATTTTTTTTTTTCCTTTTTTTAGACAATTCAGAATTGGCAATAGATTACCATGGGAGACAGAGTTTAGACTCAGCATTAAAACTGTCTTTGACAAACTGAGGTTATGATAGAGTGACAGCTAATTTCAAGGTAAATTGAAGACTGCAGAATTAAAGAAGTTTTTATTCCCATAGCTGGTCTGAGGTATCCTAATATTCAGTGTACATTCCAAATTCCCCTGCAAACATTTTGGATTACTTTCTCTTTTCCCTCTACGGCAGACAAATAACTGAACTTCCTGAGTTTCAATAGACAGTACCAGGAGGTACTGATGGATTATGATATGATGGATTTGTCATGAGCAGTCCTAGCAAACTTGGGCACACTTTTAATTTCCTCATTGACAGAAGTGTTGTTATAGGCAAAATTAAAATATTCTTGTTGCTCTCTCATGAAACTGCAGAAGTGTTTGAGAGCCATTTTAGGAAGACCAAAATGTCACGTGTGCTGTAGCAGAAGTAGCTAAGACACTTTCCTTCCTAAGGTGTTCTCTAGGATTTAAAGATTTCATTTTGGGTACTGGTGAGAGGACCAAAGGTGGGTATTGATGAAAAGCAGAGGTATTGTGTGTGTTTCTGTGTGTATCTCTGTGTCCAGCTTTTTTCACATCATATTATGTACGCTTTGGGGGCAGAGCATGGAGATGGTGGTGTCGTGCAGTGGAGAACTGCAAACTAACATTGCTGTGGGGATTATAGTCCTAGAAATACTATGAACAGTCTTGATCTAGACATCATTTTTAAAATGACATTAACATTTTAATAATCACTCTTCCCCCATAAACAGTTTCTTTCTAAGTCTTCAGATAAGACTAGCTGCTATTTACTTGCATAAACTGTGTACAATGTTTTCTTTGGAATGAAGTCAAATGTTCACTTCCAGTAAATGATAAGAGCTAAGACTCTCCAAAATATTTAAGTAACTTCTTTTCCAGTTACTGTGATAGCAAATTGTGGAGTTGTGCAAATGTAAGCTTTTTATATTAGGAAGTCACAAAACTGCTTAATAAAGGGATATGTAATAATTATATGGAAGCTTATTCGAAACTTGCAAATCTTGGCATCATAGAAAAGATTAAATATGAAGAAGTTGCACAATTTCTTGGTAGACTTGAGACTGTCAGAGGAAGAATAGAGCAAGTTCAAAAAATACAGTATCCTTGTTTTTTTGTGGTTAACTGCCTAAATTTATGCTGAGGTCATATTTGGAGACAAGTAATCTTTTGATGTTCTTCCTGATAATCTGATTGTCTGGGAAAATTCTGTGTTATCATAACTCCATGTTTGTATGGTCACTTTATGCAGGCAATTTAAAAAAAAGTAGCTTTTTGTCCTGATAGAAATGGAAATGTTTTTTAGAAGCGAGAAGGGAGCATCGGTGAGGAATATATGTTTGAGATTACTCCTTTTCAAAATCTAACAGACAAAGATTCAAGATACTTTTTGGAAAAATACACTACGTTTTCACATTGTATCCCAAGGAAAACCTTGACAGTCTCATGCAAGGATGCTTACCCAATTTTCATAATAAGCCCTGTGTCCACCACTCCCTCTGGTGTAAGAAGAATGGGTGCTGGTAAAGTTGGCAGGCTCTGCCTTCTGCTGAGAAGTGAGCTCTGAAGTAGAGGATATCTCATGGAAAACACCTGATCATTAATGCTTTTTATTTAAAGAAGCGTGATATTAGCAAGAGTGTTAGCTGGATGTTTGCCGGTAAACAAATGGTAACCTGTGTAGAGCTTTAAACAGTAAATGCCACCTGAAAAGCAACATATAGCTAGAGGCCAATCTACAGAGAAGTTTTACTGCGTTACCAGCATATAGCAAAATTAAACAAACAGCACTTTTCTGCACTGGCTTCAGCTTTTAGCTGGCCTCATGTGGTCTGCCTGGATGATGTTACAGTAATCTGTTCTTGATGTGACAGTCCCGGATAAATGTAGCAAAGAACATAACTAGACCTGTCTTTTCTTACAGATTTCTTTGTCGGAATAGGAGAGGCAAAAAAAATAGCACCTTCAACTTATGGCCATCCATTTGAATAGGAGTGTCTCAAGAATCAATGAAACCATTAAGTGTAATCCTGTATGAAAAGAAATGTAGTTTAGTTCTTCTGAACAGTCATGTGCATATGTATCACTTGGTTGAAACTTTGGCTTTTTCTGGGATTTCTTTTTATTATCCTTTTATGATTGTTGTAAAACACCAATCATATATGTTCTCCATGTAGGGGAGGTTTCTGTCTGTCCAGCTGGGAATTGATTACACCAACTCAATAACAGGAACAATATTCTCTGCATCATTTCCGCCTGACCACTGCCCCAGTTAAGTTTGCCTTAGGAGAAGCCATGCGCTGTGTCTCGATTGCCCTACCTCAGAGCAAGGCTCTGTACTACATTTTGTTAGCACTGTACAAGAAATCATGGACTGGCCAGAAAACAAAAGCACTGAAGTAATCCTTTCCCATTGTTTTGATTGATTTCCACAATTTTCTGGTGGTATTTCAGTTTTGCCTCAGCAGCCTTAGCCAGCTGCATCTGGTCCAACTTCTGGCCGTGCTCATGCATGAGGTCAGGAGCTCCAGTGAAAGATGTAGGTCTGATTCATGTGCAAGAAATGATTGCAACCCTTTGTTCTTCCACAAGACAGTCCGACAGAAGAAAGGATTATATGATATCAGTGTAGCAAAACTGTGCTTGACCACAGTTCCTTGCAAACGTACTAGTTACATCTTTTTATTGAAATGAAGAGTGGCATAAAAATTTTGCACTGTTCTGTTGGGGAGGGAGGGCCTTCAATTTTCTATAGCTACCTCGTGGGAATTTCTAAGAGAAAATATGTTCACCCTGTGCTGGGAACTGTTTATATGTCAACAATTTATTCTTTTATGGTTGCCACTATTTAATGCCTCTTTTAAAGTGTCGCCGTATTACATGGACGCAGATCAGTTCTGAGCAAGTGATTGCGAATGCTCCAGTTCTGATATTCTGTCTGAAGTTCATGAGATCTCTATAAGACGTCACCAATTTAATGAGTATTATGAATGTGTTTTTTATGCATTTTATGGTGACATATTACAGAGTTTTGCTTTTTGCTTCTTAAACTACACAGGAGAAACTGTTCCCCCCTCAGGTTTTTTTTTCCACCTTATTGGTGAAAAATGCTCTAATAGATTATGTTTTAGGAGGTAAGGTGTGAAGAATAGTGGATGCTTAAAACATGATCAGACATCACAGAAAATCTGAAAGAACAGGGAGGACAAAAAGGCTTAATATGCCAGCACTTGCTGTGGGATTTGGCCAAATATTTCAAGTCTTGAGTTATGAGAGGCTTCTGCTGTGCTGAGTGCATGCCTAGTAATGGTTTTTCATGCACTGCTTCATTATAGAGATGAAACTTGATGCCTGAAAGTGGAAAATACTGAATTAGCCTTACTCCTCAGTAGTACTATTCCTTTAGGCCAATGCAGAGTTACGCTCTGGCAGACATTGGGTGTAGTCCCAGGTATCGCAGACATTCTATGAAATAGCAATTCCAGCTATTTTCTGTATATATATATATATATTCCTGTATTACCAGTTTCAACACTAATTTGTAGCAAGTGAGGAAGTAAACAGTTTGCTATTTATAGTCACAGTAAAGCAAACTTGTGAACTTCTATAATGAAATATGAAGATATTGCATTAAAAGAATTTCTAACCAAGTTCTAATATTGTAGCAGTTGGAAATGTAGTCCTTACAGTTTTGGATTTACAACTTGTCTAAACCACGACATTTCTGCCTAGTTTGTCTTGCCACACAGGAATGCTAATGTTTAATATTTTTTTGTATTATGTTTAATTTAAACTTTGAGGAAAATCCTATATAAAATCTCTATTATAACACATGTGAGGTAATAGCTTCATAACCTTATCCCAACCCCTTACATCTGTAAAGGTACTGCCTGTAAAGGAGGCAGAGTTTTTGTCCAAATTCTGTATGTATACATACCCCCCTCCCAAACACTCACAAACAGGGAAAACAAAAGGCAGAACTAAATAATTGTTGTGAATGCAATAATAAAATGGCATTTCTCTAGAAAATATTATTTACCTTTGGAAACTTCTACCATAGTATAAATAACTCCCTCCCCACCAGCCCCCCAAAAATCTGAAAATGATACAAATGCGACCATGAGAAAAGCACACACAAAGATAGAAAAAACCAAAGATACCTCTCCCCCAATAATGTTTATATTTCTCATTAAACATTGCCTGATCAAATACTTCCAACTTCATTCCTTTAATCTTCTGCGTATATTTGTTTACGAAGGAAGGCAATATGTACTTAACCACAGATCACATATTGTATCAAATATCTGGTGTTTTTAGTCATAAATAAAAATGCAGGACCTTTTAGTACTACTGTGTGCTACCAGTCAACATCACTTAGTACCATTTAAATTTTTTTTTTTTAAATGTGTGATTCAGTGTAAATGCATTTTATGAGAAGGCACGTAGGAAAAACGTGGTGTAGTTGAGAAGCAGTACACAATTTCTGTAAAGCAGACAGAATTAAAATGATACGATAGCTTGAATTTTACATTACCTAATGTTTTGAGTCCTCAGCAGCATAAGTTGGTTCTGTAACTTTCTGAGTTCATTGGGTGGTATATTTAAATTAAACAACTGAAGAAGGAAAAAGACATTTGAAAGTGAAGTAGATGCCACTGTGGCACCGTATTTGAACTCCTTACTGGTTGCTTATGGGCAACTATATTTATGATTAGGATGGGTGAGCTTTTTTTGGTTAAGAAAGGAGAAACTGGAGGTTTTGTGCATTTTCCAAATTATTCAAAACTCCCTCAAAGTGCTGAAATAGCTTCCTTATCTTTACCACCTCATCCCTCTGGACACAGACCTCTTTCATCTGCATTTGACTCTTTAAAGAGAAGATGTAAAATAAGACTCTCTCCCTCCAGCTGTTGCTGCAGTCTTCCTTTTTTACTTACCTTACCTTCTAGCATTTTCATTTTAATTTCCATAAGAGGCTCTAGAATGAACCCGTGCCAACTTCTTTGTAGATCTTTTATTTTATTTCCAATTATTTATCTTCCCATGTTCTCATTCCTTTTCTTGTTGGTGCTTCAGAAAATGTGTTATTCCCAAACTTGGATATTTTGAAGCATGCAATGCAGCCTGTAATAAAAAAAACAAACAAAAAAAAAAAAAAAACACAAAAAAACCCCCAAAAACCCAACCAAACACACAAACAGAAAAAGTGAGATTTATAGGAAAAATAGACTATTGAAATCAGTCCTTGGTAGACAATTAAAAGTGTGTGTTCCCCTGCCATTAACATTCTTTCTATTTAAAAAAAAAAATAAAATAAATAAAAGGGGGGGGGGAATCTTGAGCTACCTGAATTAGCTTTATTTCCTGTTATGGTTAAAAAGTATACTTCGATATTTATAGTGTATTATAATCTATACGTGCTGTATTGATTTGTGTGTTTCTAGCAAACATGATCAATAATTTTGATATAGCAGAGGCAGCAAATTATAGTCTGCACTCACAATCATATTTCTGAATCTCAAACAACGAAGTGAAACTCTGTTGAAAAAGCACATTTTTCAATTAAATTTCTAATGCATTCACTATAATGAAAGAATCTCAAGAGGCTTCAGGTGAAGGCAGATATTATAAAAAGTGCCAGTCAGCTACCAAATGAATATTATTTTTGGATACTGATCTAATGTTGTTTAATTATATCAGAGTGGAATCGACAGTTTTCAATTATCTTGTTACGGGCCTAAAACAACTTTTGCTCGCAAGGGATTAATTATCAGTGTATGTTTCCAGATCAGCCTGTACTCAAATCACCATTGTGGTGTCACTTCAAGACTTTGGTTTTAAGTCTGATTTTTTTCATAGGTGACTGTAAAATCATGAAGTGCTGAAAGACTGATGAAGTCTGTCATGGAAAAACTACTTAATCTTTATTCTGCTGGTAATCTTGACTCTTAAGGACCCCCACACGTATTGGACTGTTGCCTTGCATGGGGTTTGCGCTGTGTAAACAAAGCGTCTGGCCTGGCTGTTGAGGTTGCATGGCTGACCCTAAATTAGCTGTGCAGTGTCTTTGTATCTGAATCCTTATTCCTACATGAATTTTTGAGTCTTAGTTTTAGTAGGGCCAGGCTGATGAGAGAGGAGGTGTTACTTGGTGAACTGGACTCCAGGTACCTAAGCCAGGAATGGAAACGTGCAGAAGTGTGGTAGTGCTGTTATTCTTAATGCTAAACTGATCTAGCTGTGAAGCATTGCTGATAGGCAAAACTAATTCTCCAAAAGGGGTGTGTGTGGGGGGAGGTTGCTATTGTCAGACAGTGGAAATATCTCATCCTCCACTTACGGAACTGTGAGATCCTAGAGAGAGTAAAGGGGGAGCAGGAACGCAGCCAAGACTGGGCTGGAGGACTGAGCTGGAGGGGTCCACCTCCTCTGGTGATAACGCTTATCAGTCAGGGCAAACTATGCCTGAGAGCATGGCTCCATGACTATGTAAATCAAACTGAAGTGGGGATAGTTGTGGTTTCCTTCTCTTGCCATCTGTTACCATGTAGTTGCACTTACTTGGCTGCAGCATTGGCACGCAACTGACCAAAAAGAGGATGGTGCAGGGTCTGAACCTGCTAAAACTAATCCAGAGAAAGAAAGCCTCATCTGGTGTGAGGTGGAAAAGCAGTCATAGAATTTAGCAGTCCCAAAGTCTGTGAAAGTAATAAAAAAGTAGGCATGAGAGTGGCATCGTAATTATAAGTTCAGGAATGGCTGTGTCTTGGTGGTTCATAATTCCTGTTGCATTTGTTTTTAGTGCATTTGTTTTTCAGTGCTTTCTGCTACAATTAATTTGTGGGTGACCTTTCAGTAAGTTAACTGATCTCATATGTTTGCCTTTGGTTCATATGATAGAGCAGTCTTCCCATTTTTAAAATTATTCATCAGGAATCCTAAACTATGAAAAACAAAGTGATTTCAAGATCTAATTCTAAGTGTCTCTTGGTAGAAGTCTCATTGACCATACTGATATTTCTGAGTGCAGTATAGTGAGCCAGGTGTGAAGAATTCATTCTTGTTAAACCAGTCAGCACCTGTGAAGTGGCAGGGGAAAAAAAATGATGCTTGCTATACAGGAACTAGAACTTGAGATGGCTTTTGGCTGGAGAAAGCCAAGGTAGTTTTTGATAGTAAGGGAAGAAATCTTAAGCTTTATGGTGCTTTATTGAGAGGAATATTAATGGAACTATTTAAGGTGGGACCGATGAAGTAGAAGCTTGATTGAGCAAGACTTTGGTCCTATCCTGAACTTGCTTTAGAGAGAATTTGAACTGCAGATACTACCACTTACAAAGAGATATTAAATTTAGATTTAGTCCTAGTAAATATTCTTTAGGTGAGATACTTTCGTGTCACCATTTGGCCAGTTGTTCTCATGGAGTGGCAACAATTGTAAGTAAATTTTCTGTTCCCCTTCCTCCCTCTTTGACAGTAACCAAAAATCTTAGGTGGGGGGGAAAAACCACTTTTGTAAGCAATCGTGTGGGAATGATTATAAACAATATTACATGTGGAGACTCTATGGTTTAATTTATGTGTTTGCCTAGCGCCTTTGTTGCTAGAGCACCATCATATGCCAGCTGCAATAATCAGTACTGCAAAAATGTACATTGATAGTTTATTCTGATTATTTTATTTTAGTATTGTGTAGGCAAAAGGAAATGAAAACACTAGATTTGCCTTCCTTCTTGAGTAGAGCAGTTTGTCAGCTGAATACATCTGGCCTTTGACAAGACATACTTGTATTTGATTACCTACTGAAGATGTAGTGCAGGCGCATACAAGTTTGGTAAATATGCTGAGTGGGCAGTTTCCTTACCTCCCATGAAGAGTATGCTTTTTAACAAATTGTTTTATGTAGAATTCAACTGATGCAGTTTCTCTCAGTGAGAAACTTTTACCAAGTCATTAATTATTCATATGAATTTACATGCTGTACTTTTGCTGAAAAATGATTTCATGGTTCAATATGTTTTGTTTATGAATATATACAATAAAGCTGTGGTTTTTAAGATGCTGGATCATAAAAGAAGCAGGAGGATTATACGTTTTGTGTGTGTCTTACCTGCAGATGATGCAATTACTCTGTGTAAGTCTACACAAAGAAGAGAGCTAGAGAGCATGAAGAGTTTAGTGAAAGATTTGTTGACCTTGATCCCCATACTGCTTACATGAGCAATGTCTGCAATGGGACACAAGAAAGCCTTTTCTTAACTGATGCAGTTCAGCAAAATATACCTGTAGTATTTTTCTTCAACATTCCTCATTATGACAGTAATGAGAGCTTTATATTGCTGCATGAACTGGTTTTTAGTCGTCTTTTCATTGCTGTGATTTGATGTTTTTTAAAAGGGAAGGAAGATGCATAACTAAAATGTAATGATTTACCTGATGAATATTTTTAATGCAACAGAGAAATTTAAATAAGACTTGACAATTTGAGTTATGATGTATGGCAGAGAGAAGGGAAAAATGCTTTAAGGGGACTGTACTGCTGAGAGACATTCAGAGAGCTCTGCAAATCAATGCTGAGAGTGATGGACTCATATATCAACCATGACTCTGCACCAGCTTGAATGTAATGAGAACTTCAGTAATTTGTCTCTGCTATGGTTGAATGCTGCTTCTGGGTGAAATTTCATGAGCAAGTTAAAAGTGAGATGAGGTCTCTTCAGCCTCTTCTGTCTTAGCACACACAGCTAATTTCAAAAATAGTAATACTTGCCCTAGAAATAAAACTTGGGTGAGCAGCAAACTGTAGCTGTACGAGTATATGAGAATAAACGTATGCATTACACTTCAGCCATTTGTTTCCCTCTTTTCTGTAGTGTTTTTGAATTGCCATTTCCTCATTAGATAGACTTGAGGGGAAATCTGTAAATGAAGAGGTTAAGAAAAGTATTCACAGGCAAATTATGAGAATCTGTTGAGGTTTATATTGCAGGTTATTGGAATAATTCACACTGTGGGAGGCGTTAAAAAAGAAAGAAAGAAAAACAACCCCTTTGTATGTTTACTTTTTCTGGGACTGTTGTCTTTATGCCTCCCTTATGTTAAAAAGTGATGTGTTTATTTGCTCTTCTTGTAGCTACGGTGTGAAACTCTTCTATAGTCTGAGATACTGCAAAATAAAAAAGGGCTGTTAATTCAATACCAAAGGAAAAAACCTCAGATTTGGGCTGAAAAGCCTTCTTTTTGACAATAGTTATAGACGTTTCCTTTGCTTTAAGAAGTTCTAGTGTCGTAGTACATGACCGCTGCATTCTCATAGGGTTAGAATGACTTCCAAGAAAGTATTTTTATTGTTTTACCAAAATAGATCAGGATCAAAGGACATTTGCGTGGCGATGACAGCAGGGAGTCACTGGAAGCCTTATGGAGGAGGATTGACTAGTGTTACTACGCAAACAACGTTTAACTCTCCATTTCATAGCTTTTATGTTGCATTCCAAATTATGCCATTGTTTTCAGAAATTAGAGATCTGTCTAAAGACTAGGTATATTTTTGAAAATTGGCAGGAGGTGCAATTGGGATGGGAAATTGCTTGGATGAATAATAGGGGGTATGAGGTTTTTCCCCCCCATATTGAAAGCATCTTTCTCTGGTTTTCAACCTATACCTTGTGCTCTTTGGGTTTCAGTTACTGCTATCAGATATCCAGATGGCTGTATGAAGTCAGAGGGCTTTTTTTTTTCCTTTTTTTGCCCCAGGCTAAAAAGTAATATCCTTCCTTCCATCCCTCCATATATGTATTTACTTAAAGTTCTACTGGAGTAATCCATGTCTGTCCTTTCCACAGTCTGCTACTGCAATCTGAGATTAACTCATCAGGCACAAGAGGAAGCTGAACTTTGTCCCTCAAGTTTAGAAATGGTAAAACTTCTGAATTTTCAGAAACTGAAATAAAACCAGTTCTCAATCCAATTTAAAAATAGTTGACACTTTTCTATAAAAAAGCTCTTTAAAATTATTTTTGAAAAATTATCCCATTATTTTAAAATTATATTTCAACTGTTTTTCATGTATTTGTTGTTTTCCCCATAGTGAAATTAATTTTAAAACATGCAATGAGAAAAAAAGTTTCATTACAGCATGAACAGATGGCACTTCAGTATTGAAATAACCTTTGAATTGAAAAAGAAATTTTTATACAAGAACTTTCTGACTTCCTCTTCGCTTTGAAAATGGGACTAATTAGAGAGTCTGTTACACCAGAGTTTGCACTGAGTACACGGCTATGAAAATATCTGATTTAAGGCAGTAATCCTGAGCTGAAAATGTGTAGTGGGGTGAAATCACATTTTCTGAAGTCTTATTTTCCTTTCTACCTATCTGTGTGATACCTATGGTAAATATGGACCTATGGAGGATCTAGCATGAGCATCTCCCAGTGCGAGGAGGATAAGTAGGGGAGTCCTTGGACATTGAGCTCAAGAATGACTGAAGTCCCAGTGTTTCTAGGACACATCACAGTCTCATTTCTAACTGATAAGCTTTTCCAGTAAAAGAACTGCAAAATAGTTAGTGTCATCCTCCTGGAAGACACCTGATTAAATGCTCGCTCCTGCAGAGTAGAACAAATCAGTTAGGAGGAGGGAGGAGATGTTTGGCCTTTTGGTACTCAGTCAGGTTGATCTTCAGTAATGCGGGTGGCATCTGCATGCTGGAGTGATAGACATAGTAGAAAAAACATGAATGGGATTTAGCCCTGTTTCAGTCAAAATGCAGGGGTAATTAATGGCATAAGGAGCAAATGCCACTCCGTTAGACAACTGTTCAGCACATTAGATTAAAAGATGAGTCACTCGGTAGGACAGGAATAGCTCTTGCAGAGGAAGCTGTTGGGCTTTGACAGTTTGGATGTTGTTAGAAGCTGTTAAAAGGTTGTTTAAAGTCCTGAGTAGGAATTTGAAATAAGGAATTTTGAATATATTGTCAAAAACCTTCTTTCCAGCAAGAGGTACTTTATGTCCCATCTTAAAATTAATTTTAAAACAAAGAAATCTTATGTACAGGAAATGGTTTATCTTTTGCTTTTCAGAATGAATTCTCTTAAACTCTAGTTTTCCATACCTTATTACTTTCTCTGTAGAGCATCATTCTGTGGTAGCAGCCTGCTCCATTTATACCATTTGTTAGTTGATCTTGAGGTGGACGCTAGCTTGTCAGCTCCCAAGAGAGTACCTGTGGTTACCTGAACATTTGGGCTTGTCTGGAGAGGGTTGTATTTCATGTGACAGGTTTTCTGCCTTTTTTTCTTTTTCTTTTTTCTTTTTCCCTTTCCTTTCTGATTAGATGTTGCTCTACAGACTTCAGCTGAGAAGTGTATTAAGAGATATTCAGACCATTCAGACCAGTCATTCTATGATGAGGCTTCATCAATAATAACTTGCTTGACCTTACTGCTACTCTGACACTCCTGTTACAAACAGAAATTGCCTGGATAAGTTAAAAACTAATGAGGGATTTCATCCATCTCTGTGTCTTGAACCAGCTTTACTTTTGACCACTGTGCGCCCAATCTTGAAAATTAAATTTGAGGATCATATTGCATGCCTCTTCACTGCTATCTGTGGAAGAAGCTGCACCGTCCCACTCTTGTTCACCCCACGTGGAAGTCTGCAGTGGTGCTGCTGGTGGTGCCGGACCTCCAGGTTTCCCATAGATGTGGGTGCCCTCCCAGGGAAAGAGAGGCAATGGCCAGCCCAGAGGAGCACTCCTCATCCTCGATACTGTCAGAACACTGCCCAGCAGATGATTTCTCATGAGCCAGTGCCTCACTGACCTCTACAGAGAGCTGATACAATGTGCTCTGTGTTTTTTAGTGAGAGATCGATGCCACTTACCACCTTCCCGTTCAGTGGCCTGTAATAACACTAAGCGTGCCAAGCCAAAACTAAATGTGAATCAAGCTGTGTTAAGAAAAGGTGGTGTGTGTGGGAGAAAGTTGCCCTGTTCCCATTTGTTTTCTTTTAAGAAACACTGCTAGGGGCTGAAAGATTGCTGCTTGTCAGGAATCTATCTTCTGTTTCATCAGCGTGCAGTTGTTTGATTTCCCGTCCCTCATGTTTTGTGACATGAGGCTCGTAAGAAACTAATGCTGCAGCTATGACTGCTCAGAAAGAAAAAGGGAAAGGGATGTTATCTAGAATTGTATTTCAAACATGCTTTCGCGTAAGGACCCCATTATGTTGTTTACAGCTTTTATCTTCCACCGTGTGCTTTGTGTTTTAATCAAACCATGTCTAATTCAGTTTTGGGAATTTGTTTATTTTATTCAGCCTCTACTGCAGAAGAAGATTAATGAACAATATTTCTGTGTTGTTTTTTTGTCGGTTTTTTCTTACCTGCTGTGTATGCAGTGCTGCACACCACTGCAGTTTGCCTCTTCTTTTCATATCCATTGGATAACTGCTTCCCCCCTCCCCCCCCAGTATAAATTTATGTAGGCTGCAGATACCTCCTAGGAATACTTAGCCTCTCAAAAAATTAGTGTGTATGCATGTGTGTATACATACATAAAATACATATGCAGATGTCTGTGTATATATTAAACTAGATGTGTACAGTATTTAGTAGTCAGATGCAATAGTTGTTTTTTGACATGTAAAAATTAATTACAAGGCAGATTGTACTTGCCTCTAAAACACAGTACAAAACAAAACCCTACTGTGTTTCTTTTCTTTTCCTACAATAACCATTGCAATAAAAATTCAAATTCATAGAATATTTGTCACACAAACAACTGTTCCTGCAGTTATAATTCATAAATACGGGCAGCAATTAAATTCCAAACAGCCTCTTGGCAGATGCAACAAAAGGGAAAATGGTCTAGTTCAGTAATGGGGAGTCTGTTGTCCTCGGAGACAAGCCTGAGAAGAGATAACGTGCATATGGGACGGATATGGAGGTCACGTAAGTAGGAATCTTTTAATTTAATTAAAAGCATAATTAATTCTAGAGAGATTCCGTAACCCTCTACAGTTGGATTTTATGGGCCTGCACTGTTTGCCAGCCAAAAAGTAAATGAAATTTTGACATTTAAAGATGACAAAGTATCACTTTTTTTGCCAAGAAACTTATCTGATGGAGAAAGAATTAGCGAAATATTAAATGTCAATTTGCTGGCAAATATAAAATAGGCAATGCAAACCTTTGCCTCTTACAGTGAAAAGATAATGATAAAAACAGCTTTTTTCCACACTGACTTGTTCTGATAAGTTCTGCCTCAAGAATTTTTCCATAGTAGAGTATTATAGGCTACAATATTTGTAAATGGCGGTACATTCCAGTGTTCGTAAAAGCTAAGGCATTAAGCATACGTATTCTAAAAGCTAAGGTATTACCGTACATTTTAAAACAAAATGATAAGTTAAGAATATAACAAAATAATGTTTGCATTATGGTATTGCCTTGCATTTCCTGAGAACCAGATGAACAATATAATATAGCTAACTCTATTTCAACAGAAACAATTGTTTATGATGAAGTGAGAAATCTTTTTCTTGATGAATCTTTGTTTTATCGACTGTTAACGAGCCTTGGCTGCACTTCTCCAGCTGAGAAAAGCGAAGGCCTTTGTTGTTTTACATGGCTCAACACCTTAGCTACCGTCATGCTACTGGTTCAGCATTTCTTGTAATTGGTCTGATGGCAAGGGGTCATCCTTTATGAAGCTGCTGTTGATCACCTCTGTCTTGCTAGAATGATGTCAATTTATGTATCTATCATAAAGTTACTGGATCAGCAGTCCGAGACACTGATGGCTCATTTCAATAGATAGGCATCCTGAGGTGTAATGAATTTTAATTCCTGAATTTCTCAGATGCAGGAATACTCAAATCATGATTAGCAAAATTGGGATGGTGCTCATTTGTTTTGTGGTCTGTAACTTTTTAGGGATGGCATTTACACGCTTTACTCTGCTGTGCATGCTAAAGTTGTTTTTTCAAATTCTGATGTGACGCCCTGGTTGCTCAGAAAAGCGTTAATTATCTTGAAACTAACAATAGACATTGATGGTTATCAAGACTGGTTTGAATAAGTTACCAGGACTATGTGAAAGGCCAGATTCCTGACGGGTTTCTGGCTCAGCATCTTTAACTTTTTTAGGATGATTTCACAGTAACATTAGGTCTTGTCACATCCTTAGGATTAAGCCTGAGTTCCCAGCACTGAGAGGGTGAATGTCCATACTGACTAAGTGAAAGGAGAAGTTTCTTGTGGGCTATTAACTGGTAGAACTGAATAGTCCCTTCTCTTCCCCAAGTTGTGCTACGTGCTTTTTCAGGTCAAAGGAGTTATTCAAAGCTTCTCAGGTCAACAAAAATTGCACTTCTCTTCAGCATCACTGCTTTTCAGGATTTTTTGACTGGTGGTTCTGGTTTTGCATTTAAATAATTTATTCAGTGCCCAAGCATAATTTTGTATTGAAAATCATAGAGATCTCTGTGGATTGTGTTAGCTCAAACTATTGCAGACTCCTCACTTGCTATTTACAGCTATACCATGATTAAGTCAGTAATAGTGGTTTTGGGGCAATGTTGGAAGTGTATGTAAGACGTCTCCTCAAAATTGGTATGTTGGTAAATTTGCATAACCTAGTATATTAAACATGTTGTGAAGAAAAAGATAGATAGAACACAGTAGAACAAGTCTCTAGCCTGACTATTTCCTTCCAAGTACCAAAATGTATGTACCTAAAGAAAGGGTGTGTATGTTTGTGCATGCACTGGTGTGCAGTCTGTGTGTGAATCCAGAAACGGGAATGCTTTTATGCTCCCAGCTTTTGAGGAATGGAGCAGACGACCATGAACATCCTTCATTCCCAACCTATTTGTTTAGACATGTTTCAAAGCCTCAGGATTGGTGATGCCAGTGCTGCTTCTGTTTCTTCTGTCATTGTAGGTTCAGGTAACATTTACTCCTGTATGCCCTATTGTGATATTCTTCTTCCTCAAGTGGAAAGAGAAGGCAGTCAGGAGCTCTGCTCTTAAGGGAAGGAAGAGCGTGACCTCTTTTGCTAACTGTTGATTTCACAGCTATCATCATGCAAAAGGAACGCAGATTAGTTACATCAGCATAACTGTGACTTCTCATTCAAAGGAGTCCATAGTGGCACAGAACTAGATGCTCCCCTGTATATTTTGCAAAACCCAAGTATAAAATATTGTAGCATAGACTTAGAAGTGAACTAATTTAAATTTGGGAAAGAAATACAACAGTAAGTTGGGTTTTTATTAAAGCCTTTTGCTTTTCAGGGTTTTTTTTTTTTTTAGGGATCTTTTTATAGTGGGCTTTAGCTGACCTACCTCAGTCCCTCTTTCCTTTTTCCTTCCCACCACATATCTTGGGGCTTGAAAATGAGTCGATGTACTCAGCACGCCACAAGGCTTGTGTCCATGCTTCTGTCAGGAGAGGGCTTGGAAGAAAATAGGGAATGGCTGCTTTATGTTATAAATGGAAACTGGAATTTTGGTACAAAGGAAGATCACAGGTGTCACATTTGCCGAGGTGTTGCAGCCCATATTGGTCTTTGAACAGATTGTATGAAGTACAATATTTGTAGTACAGTTTGTGCTTAGCTGCAAGAATTTATTTTGAAGGTCAGGCAGCAAAGAAAGAGGAGTGGAAGCCAGTAACAGAGTGCCAGCCAAAGAGAGGGATTTGAGCAAGTATTTGAAGGAGTTGCTTCCCAGGAAAAAAAGAGGCCATTTGAAATACAGGTGGCTGCTGGAGGGGAAACATAAAGTATCAAGTGGGCTAAGGAGAGAAAAGAAAAAGCAGAGCATGGGGTGCAAGAAATGGGTAACAGGAAGAGCTGATACATAGGTTAGAGGTTATGATTGAGTGCAATACAAAAAAAGGCAATAAACAAGAAAAGATACTAGATGAAGTGATGAAACTGGGAAGGTGGTAAAAGCTGGGGGAAATATGATGTAGCACTAACAACAGAGGTGGTAAAAATAGGAGAGATGCTCCTTGCTGGTTTCATGTGGAAGTGGCAGGATTACTTAGCAAATTTCTGTGTTAGGCCATCCTTTTCCAAACCACTTACTCGATTTACATGCATTTACAGCATGTACTCTGTAAATGTGGTTTGAGTTACAAAAACTCAAATGCCTTGAGACAGTTAGAAATTACATTACAGATCTTTAAAAAAAAAAAAAAAAGTACTGTTTGAAAGCTGGGAAAAGCTTAAAACTAAAAAGCACATCTTTGAGTGCAAAAATGAACTTTGCTTGTAGAATTGATGAGGAGAGCCAATTTTAAAATCTCTGTGCTTCCTTTGAGCCTCGTCTTTGTTCTGCCTTTATGAATTCAGATCCCTCGTGTCCTTTCCTCCTCCCCCCCTTTTGGCGTGCCTCTCGATTGTTTTACAATTTATCTTTGCTGCCCAGGGAATCCAACCGTCTGGGGCTGGTGGCTTCATCCCGCCTTGGTGTCAAGGTCGAAATCTTTTAATTTTGCAGGTAGAGTGGGTATCATGACCCCAGGGTCTGCCGCTGTATATTTAAATCCTGTCAGTGTTCTCAGAATGACAATGTCTGAGGTTTATGTCTGTTAGCTGCTTTATTGAGCTCTTTGGCAATATTTTGTCTAATTTCTCTTGGCAAAAATATAACAGTATTTTCTTGTTAATACTAAAAGCCTGTTTCATTAAAACTTTCAGGTAAGTAAAAAGAGCTTAACAACATTCTTATAGAATATGAGTATATATAGAATATATACTTCTATGCAGTATGTTTACAGAAGGTAAAAAGACCAGGTTTGTCAACATAATAGAGATTAGTTTGCTTTTCTACAGTTTCTGCATTGTATCTTTAATCAACACTGGAAATGTTAGTTATGCTAAGGATATCTTGTATATATTCCCAGTCTTGGAAAAGTCATTGCAAAAGGGGAAAAAGTCATTTGCATCTACAAGGTTTGGGATAGTAACAAGAGATTGAGTTTTCCTTTAGGCGATTTTTACCAGAACAGAGCCTAAGTACCTAGACTTGGTTATTGGATTTGCTCATCTTTGAGCAATCCAATAGTAGGAATAGCGTAGTAGGAATGTAAACTGAAACACATGATCTCTTGTGCGTTTTCAGTATTGCTTGAATGTTAACAATGATCACGATCAGTGCAAATTCACTGAAACAGATGCGATAGTTTTTTTGTCAACGATTCGGTCAACATACTAGTATGTTCTCAAAAACTACAAGGGAAGTAAATTAAGGAAGGTCACATGAAAAGCCAGTTACTCCAAAAGTGATGAATGTATCTTCAGTCACATATAGGAGTTGAGAGGCTAATGGTTATTTGGAGTGAAAATAGAAGATAGCTCAGTTCTAACAAGTTGGTACTGAAATTTTTTATGGTGGCATTTTTTCTGAGTCTTATAAATTTGTTTCTTGTGAATTATTTTTAGACACCTCTAACGGATTTTATGATTACTTTAAGGTGCAGAAGTTCCACAGTAACCCAACAAAATAATTGCAAGATTTTTTTTCTTTTATGGGCAAAAGAAAGTATTTTTATCAACCTCAAAAATGTTTGAGATATTATTGCCTAAATCTTTCACTTCTCCCCCCCTTCCCCAATCTATTCGTTTTTTTGGAAAGAATGAAGGCCTGAATCAGACAGTCTGCTTGGAAAAAGTCAGCCAAAACAGATGACTGATACGGAAGAATTATGAGCCTCTGAGAACAGCTCATAACTTCGGTGGCCTCAAAACTGTAGTTGCTGAGAATTTTTTCCTTTATGCATTACCAAATCCATTCTTCTGCTGTTAAGGAAAGGAAAAGCAAACCTACAGATTTCTTAAAATTGTTTGGATAGTCTTCTTGTTGATACACTTCTTGAACTGCAAGAAAGCAGTTATTTACCCATTATATGCAGTTTAAAATCTACATTAGCCATTTATATGTGTCAGTTCACTGAATATTTTGAAAGGTTGTCCTCAAATTTGCATATACTGATGTCTCTTTTGCATGCTTTCTGATGATACTCTTGTGAATAACAAACTGACATACTTGTGGAAGCCAAACAAACCTCCACAGGCAGCAATTGTGAATTCACAGATCAGCCTTTTCCATTCGAAAGAAAACAAAAGGAACCCCACTGAAACGTGATCCCTTTATTGAATTTGGTCTGTTGAAGACTTACTCCTTAGTATTGAAAGGAGATGTGGCAGTCATCATGCCAGATCAATGATGGAAACTATAATTCTGAGAAAGCTGAAAAAGACTTTTTAAAACAGAATCTGTAGGCATCCTTAAAAAAAATGAAATCCTGCTGCCTTATTCAGTTGAGTAACTATGTTGACTTTTAAAGAGTGTGGCATATTTATGTGGGTAAGATGAATTATTTCTGGTCAAAAATGTTTTTGTGTCTGCTCAGTTTGGAATAAGATAGATTACTTATGCTGCATGTGCAAATTGTGCTTGTACTCAGTGGTCTAGACATATGGGCATTTGTGTTGACTAAGCTATCTTATCAACTCTTTATCAACTCTGTCAGCAAAAGGTTTACATATTTTTAATGTGGTAGTATTCCAGATTTCTCAGCATTCATCTACCTTTCTTACCATCTGTAAAGAGATCTGCTGCATTTCTTTGAAGAATCATTATTTATTCATCTTAATTTAGGAAGTTACTGTATCTGAAACAGAGCTGAAGTCCACATATAAATAAGCAGCAAGACCTAGATCGTAAAGAGGACCAGACGCAGTGGGCCTCTTGCACTCCTAATGGCCTCTAAACATGTGGTCTAGTACTTCTGGCTAAATGCAAGACTTAGGCTTTCACTACAAGTTCTGCCATTATATACCACTGCTCAGAACATGTAAATACAATTTGCAGAACAAAACATTCTGAGTTTCAGTTACCAGTTCTGTATGATAACTGTATTTTATACGTATCAGAAGTAGAGACAAATAGATGTATTTTATTAAAAAATGTGTTTAAGCTATGCAGTTTGCAAATAGTTCTATTCCAAATGTATAGTGAAGATGGCTTTACCTGCTTAGGGCACAAGGATGCTAGGAAGCACTGGAAGTATGTTTTACTTCTAAGTTGTTTTCTGAGAGTATCTGACCCAGTCTTTAAAAGTCTCCAATTAAATGTGTCTTATTCTTAAACCTTTCAAAATTATTTGACTAGGTACCTCATCAAATTTGATTGCATGCCTTTTTTTTCCTTTTTTTTAAATAACCTTAATTGACTCAAGTTTGCTTGATACTCTGAGCAAAATTAACCCCTCTAAAGAGGTGACTTGGAGCATTTTGGTAGAGCGTTTGCAGACAGCTTTGAATATACTCCTGTAAAGCCCTCAGCTAGCCAAATAGGAGGCTGTGTGACCAGCACCGTTAGCATGCAAGTGAACCTGAGCTGTTCCCTACGTGGGGCTGGTTAGCTGGGAACAAGTGCCAAGGCAGTCCTGGCTTCTGAGTTGGCGTATGGGCAACCTAAGCCTGTGTTTACTTTCAGAACATGGTTTATGCTTTTGAGGGAGAAGGCTTATCTATTCCAGCAAGGTGCGTAAGCTCAAATGCAACTGACTGAATAGGCAAGAGGACTTGCTTTCTCAACTAACTACCTGAAATAGTATTTCATGTCATAAGCAGAATTATTCTGCTTCTATAACGCAGAAGGTCAGCATCCTGTTATATGAGTCTATGTTCTTATGGATGTGTTTAGTCTTTTAACTTTTTTTAATTAGTGTGTGATTAGTAGAAGATGCAAGTTGACAAAGCAGGGACAAAAGATATTAAACTTGTGTTTTACTGTGGTATGATTTGAAATGTTATTTGTGTTTCTGTTTAATTTGTTATTATTATTGAGTTCTTCAATATTTTACTCATATTGTTCAGATGAAGAAACTGAGGCAGAAATGTATTTGCTGAGTATATTGAAAAATCAATAATGCAAGCTAGAATTCTTGTCGATCCATCTCTTATTTATTGGGTCACTCTGTCTTTAATTCTTTGCTGTTCAATAGTTTATCATGGAATTAAGTTGGTTGTTTTTTGTTTATGTGGTTTTGGTTTTTGTCTGGGTTTTTTTTGTTATTTTTTTTTTGTTTTGTTTTTAAATAGTTTCTTTTGCACTATGCATTCACTCTGCTTTGGCTTTTTCCTTGAGCAACAGTAGTTTACTTTAGAGTGTTCTTAACTCATTTCCTTGTAGCATACTACATACAGTTCCACTTGAATGCCTAGAAAGATAAAATATTTGCCTTGTACAAATGGGGTTGACACATGGCTGTAAGAAATTTATGGCTGGCAAGTGACAGCAGCAAGCTTGTATTATACAATTTAAGGAGGTTCGTAGTGACAAAACCTATCCTCCATTAGTTTGGATTGTGGTATTGCAAAAAAACCCACAACAAACAAACCAAAAACACCCACCATTTGTACAAAAGTCATTTGCTTCTTTATTTAATCCCTGGAAGAATTGTTTTAGACAGCCCGGTCTAGTAAAGGGGCAGTTTTAATGAAGTGATGCTACCTGCAAACAGAATGTAAATCTGAAAGAGTCTGATCTTTTTTAGTACTTCTGCACTTTTTGCAAAAAAATGACAAGTTTTATGTGCTGAATTATTTCAGCAGTTGCCCAGCAAAATCAGAATCCTGCAGGATGTTCTGATTTGCTGTAGTATATGTTTGCTCTAATGAGACTGGATATATGTATGTCCAGTAGTACTAATTTCAGTGGAGAACTAATGAGGATTAGAAAATGTCTTTTGAATGAAAAAGCATGTGTAATTTATCCTTGTCTGGCTGATAACCTCATGACTAAAACTGAGTTAATCTGTTGATTATTGAACAGTGGATGTAAAGCTGAATGCTGTATCTTTAAAGTAAAAAATGCCTGAAATCATGGTTTCCCAAAGAAGTATAATATAATAAATTAATAAACTGTTCTCTTTTTCTAGTAAAGCATTTTTAATCTGAAGAAGTGACTTTTGGTCTTGAAGAACCAGCAAAAAATTGTTATCAATTGGAGAAGCCAAGAAATAATTAAATAACTATGTTTAAGTTTGTATGCTAGGACAGCTTGCAACATGGTAGATGGGAATAATTACTTAGCCAGAAAATAGTTTTGGTGGGTTTTTTTGTTTTTGTTTTTTTTTTTTCCTCTTTTCTTTAAATAGTTACATTTGAAGCTTTGTTTTAATTTCAATACTGTGAAGGGGGGGAATGGATGTACATAGGCAGTGCCAACTGTGGGGGAGACAAATGTCCCATAGGCATAGGGAGAACCTCAGTTCCTACCTGGTGTAATATTTTTCTCACTTTTTAAGATGTTTCTCTTCTGACTAAAAAGTATAGATTGTTTTTCCTGTGTATGCACTAATACACAGCCTTGATAATGACTGTATCCATCTTAAAAAAAAAAAAAAAAAAAAAAAAAAAAAATCCTCATTTAAGGTAAGATTTTAGATCATCCTAGTAATTTCATCATAACATTTCCTTTTTTGACTGTGTATTATTTCTCTGTTGTCAACCTTAATATTCTCAAATGCTAAATTTAAGAATTAATTACCTTAAATTGCTAAATAAAAGCAGGTAATATTTCAGAATGTCCAATCACACACATGATAACCTAAAGACAACAACAGTAACAAATATAAGACCTGTATAAAGAGTCTTTTAAAAACTCATTTACAGTGTTGTGGTCGTATCTTGTAGCCTGTATCTGGGAGTGTTATAAATGCCTGAGCAATTGTTGGTTATCAGGACTTAGTACCTGCTTTGCATTATCTAAAATATGTGCATGTCCACAAATGACACTTCATCAATCCCAGCTATCCAAATGTTTCAGATATATTCTTGAAGCTTTTTATAATTATGCTTTGCACACATGTGCATGTGACACTCATACATACAACAGTTTGCCTATAGGTTATTGAGGAGATGTGTGCACATATGTTTATAATAATCTACCCTGAGCCTGGTGGGATAAATTAGAACAGAGCAAAAACCTACTTTACAAAGTTGCTTCTTCTTTTTCCAGTTTTCCCAAAAGTGTCTTTGGAGAGTGTTAGTCTGTATTGTCTATTAAATTAAACTGCATCCCCCATCTTGCTGTTCTCAATATTTTCTTTCCGAGCATATATAGCTTTGCATATTACAATTGCAATTGTCTGAAAGGACTAAAATGTTGTATGAGTAAAATGACTAAATGAGTTCTTTTTGACAGGATGCAGAAAAAAATGGTACTTTGAAAAGTGGGGTGGTTTTTGACCCTATTTTCCCAATGCTGTTATTTCACTGTTTTCAGTTCCTTTGTGCAACTCTCTCTGTGTGCAACTCTCAGTGTTACTCTCTTTAATTATTCTCTACTAAGACAAAAAAACAACCCAACATTGCTTTCTGGCTCTTCTCTTCTATAACTTTCTTCTTTTTTTCCTTCTTTTCCAGTCTTTATTTTCAATTCACATGCGTTTTTGGCTTGGTTTCCTAAGGAAATATGTGACTTAGGATACAGGCTCTGTATTGTCTGTCTGACAATCGTTCCTCCTTTCCCCAATAACTTTTAGAACTGCCAACTCATCACCACCACATTTAATAGAGGGACAGAGGTTTTAAAGCTATTCCTACAAATTTTGTGAAAACATGGATGTAGGTGAGAAGGAACGAGTGTAGTAATAGACACAAGACAATTGAAGCAGAGATGTTGTGAATGAAAGCCAAGGAGACTAGGCTTTGTGAGTTCTGCTGTTTGTAGATTCAGTTTTTTCTAACAGTTTTCAGTGTCAAAACACATACATTTGTTTCATCACAGTGACCATGTTCAATGGACTTATGGAAAGAATTAGGTGCCATTTATTTTGATTTGCTTTAAAAAAAAAGATTCATGGACCAACCTATTTACACATGTATGTGTATGCATGAGAAGAGACCTTGTGTTAGCTGGGATTGCCTTTTCTATATGCATCCTAGAGGCTGCTATTTAGCAGACAGGGCATAGCAACAAAGGAAATTCGGCAGAAAAAGAAATGGGGAGAAGTGCAATCAGACCTATTAAGAAGCACTTTCAAGACCTGTAGGAAAATATGACAGCATTTTCTTAACTTTCGCGTGACCTTTCTCCTGATGAATAGCTTTATTTGCATGAGATGCTGAAGCTTGGGCCAGGCCCACAAAATCAACTTTCCCTTTGAGTTAAGATTTCTGAGAAAATTCTGTGATGGGATCCATGTGGGGGAATTTTATTACTCTGCAGCATCCTTATGTGAGCATTCTCTGGGAAAAACTAACCTAATAGGGGAAAATAATCTCCAGGGAAAACCATCAGTTTCAATACTTGCTATTAACATTAAACTAAACCCCCCAAAAGGTGAGTATCTTAACCCTCAAATAATGCAACTTCAAAAATGTGTGACTATTTTAATATTTTTTTTTTAAAAGTGACATCATTTTGTTATGAGAAGTTTGTCTGGTTTTAAGGTTGGGGAGAAAGGTTTATCTGTTATGCACAGACTTGCTGAATAGCCACATAATCTTCCATGTCTGCCTTCATTTTTCCTCCTTATGCTCTGATTGCTCCTTTCTGGGTCATGTCAGAAACTAATTTTGTGAGTTCCTTGGGTTACAAAGATTTGTGCAAGGAGGTGGATTAGCATGCTTTTGGGTGTCATTAAAAAAATTGTTCCCATCCTTATAAACCTTTTTGAAAGTCCAGATGTTTTCAACAACTACAAATCACGCCAGCAGGGGTCAGTTTAGTACCAATGGAAGTTAAAACTGCGGGACTGCACACTTGAGGAGCTAGAACGAATATGAAGCTTGTATAATCAGACTACAAGTAAACCGTGTATATATCTTGGTAGACAGCCACTAAAATCATCTCTGCTCTTCCTGCTGGATTTTGGTTTTGAGTCCTTTTCTTAAAAATAGATGAACAAATAACTTTTTCTGGAGTTTTGATGATTTCCCACAATATTTTCAGTATTTTGTCCTTGAAGAGTATGTGAATGGTGTATATGACACTTTGCAAAAAAAGTATATACTCACCCCAAAAAAGCATAGAAACAGTAGGATAGGAAAAAGACTAATTTCTGTGATGACTGACATTTAAACTGAAAAATTTGAACCTGATGCTGGTACATGAAAGTCATCAGGTCAAGTTCTTCAAAGGCAGAAGTACTGGTATACTCATAGAGGCTACCCACCAACTGAAGTTTCATATCCTTCCTGCCTTCCTTCCTCCCATAAAGAAATCTGCATTGACTTGGTTAGGACCACTGGTGTGCTTTTGAATTTCTGGTCTTTGCCTGAGATCACGAGTGGCCATAGTCATTCATTAAGGTAAGCATGTCTAACATACAAAACCAGAAGGCAGGAGGAGGATGAAATAGGGATAAACGATAAATAGGTGTCTTGTTAGTTCAATAATGATGCCTGTAGAGATTCTTATTTTGCATTTGATCACTTTTTCACAAGAAGTACGTAGATAGCTCTTTACCTGGTGAATTTTAAAAACCTCGAGTGGATATTAAGAGTCATGTGAGACATTTGAGCTCAGCAGAGTTACTAAACTTAACTTGTTCTATATATCTAGGTTAATACCGTTAACTAAAATTAACAATAAGAATGTTAAAATGATGATATATACAGAAGTATTCTGAAAAGGAGTAATCACCTTTCATTTTTTTCTCTGCTTTTTTGTTCTGTTCTGATTCCTAGGCACCACAGTTCAAATTAGGTCTAATTCTAGTTTTAATAATGTCCCTGATGATTGTAACTGAGGCCAGGGTCACAATGAGTTATGTTTTAATGAAAGTATAGGAGGAAATATAATATTGAGAACATTCAAAAATTGTTTTTTGATTGAAACCTGTTGCCCAGTCAAGACTGAAATAACATAATATATTTCAAGATTGGAATAACATCATGTTATTGGATAGTTTTATGACTCTGCAGCAGCAGCAGCAAACATAACAGCTTTGAATTTGCCTTGATTTTTTTTTTTCTTTTTTAAAATATAATTTTCTTTGGAAGCTATATCCTCCTTTTGGTTTTCTCTGTGCTTCTATTTCCACTCTGTCACACTCTGCAGATTATGTAACTGAAGTGGATATGAATTTATGCATTACTAAAATATGTCTAATTGGATTACACAGAAATTCAGGGTGAGGACCTAACTTTTGTTTCTATTTGTCATCGTTTCTCAGAGACTTGTCATGATGATTTTTACCTTGTCTGCTATCTAAAGCTAGTGAAAAATTCCCCAAACTTTGGGACTTCAGGTACAAACGTTGGATACCTCTGTTCATGCATACATTCCTAAAAGATACAGCAGGACTTAGGGGCTTGGCCGTGTTTCTCTGGAAAGCAGTCATGAATTAGAATACAGCTTTATTCACTGCTACCTTTTAAATACTTTGAAGGGAAACATTTTCCTATGAGAATATATTATTATTCCTTAAAATGATCTTGTAAAAAGTTTTGTTTGATACAAAATGGAATAAATTAATTTTGACCATTTTGAGACAAACTGTATTGCTTTTTAAAAACTACATTGTTGGTTCTGTGCCTCTTGACTGACTTTCCATTATAAAGTTAGCTTTGGCAAGCTTATGAAAAATTGCTGGTTGAAGGATTGTTTATGCTTGCAGTATGTTACAAGTGTTGAGTCCTATTTTCCTGCCTGAATTTAAAGAGTAGGTGTGTTGATAAATCTTAGTTCAAAAACTACAGGCCAGTACAGTCTGACCTCGGTGCCTGGGAAGGTCATGGAACAGATCCTCCTCAGTGCCATTACACGGCACATGCAGGAGAACAGGGTGATCAGACCCAGTCAGCATGGGTTTGTGAAGGGCAGGTCATGCCTATCAAACCTAATATCCTTCTATGATAAGGTGACCCACTTAGTGGATGAGGGAAAAGCTGTGGATGTTATCTACTTGGATTTTTGCAAAGCTTTTGATACTGTTTCCCACAGCATTCTCCTGGAGAAACTGGCTGCTCATGGCCTGGACAGGTGTACTCTTCGCTGGGTAAAAAACTGGCTGGATGGCCGTGCCCAGAGAGTGGTGGTAAATGGAGTTAAATCCAGTTGGTGTCCAGTCACAAGTGGTGTCCCCCAGGGTTCGGTGCTGGGGCCGGTTCTCTTTAATATCTTTATCAATGATCTGGATGAAGGGATCGAATGCACCCTCAGTAAGTTCGCAGATGACACTAAACTGGGCGGGCGTGTTGATCTGCTTGAGGGTAGGTTGGCTCTGCAGAGGGATCTGGACAGGCTGGACCGATGGGCTGAGACCAATGGTATGAGGTTCAACAAGGCCAAGTGCCGGGTCCTGCACTTGGGTCACAACAACCCCATGCAGCGCTACAGGATTGGGGCAGAGTGGCTCGAAAGCAGCCCGACAGAAAGGACTTGGGAGTGTTGGTTGACAGCCGGCTGAATATGAGCCAGCACTGTGCCCAGGTGGCCAAGAAGGCCAACAGCATCCTAGCCTGTATCAGGAATAGTGTGGTGAGCCGGACTAGGGAAGTGATCATCCCCCTGTACTCGGCACTGGTGAGGCCCCACCTCGAGTACTGCGTTCAGTTTTGGGCCCCTCGCTACAAGAGGGACATTGAGGTGTTGGAGCGTGTCCAGAGAAGGGCCACAAAGCTGGTGAGGGGTCTGGAGGACAAACCTTATGAAGAACGACTGAGGGAGCTGGGGTTGTTTAGCCTGGAAAAGAGGAGGCTGAGGGGAGACCTTATCACCCTCTACAACTACCTGAAAGGAGGTTGTAGAGAGATGGGGGCTGACCTCTTCTCCCTGGTGACAAGTGATAGGACGAGGGGAAACGGGTTCAAGTTACGTCAGGGGAGGTTTAGATTAGATATTAGGAGACATTTTTTCACTGAAAGGGTTATTAAACATTGGAATAGGCTGCCCAGGGAGGTGGTGGATTCACCATCTCTGGAGGTGTTTAAAAAAAGGGTAGATGGGGCACTGAGGGACATGGTTTAGAAGTGGCTCTTGTCAGGGTAGGCTAAAGGTTGGACTCGATGATCTTAAAGGTCCCTTCCAACCTCAACAATTCTATGATTCTATGATTCTATGAAAAAGCAGCTGGGAGCTGCTGCCTCTCTCACTTGTCCCTTTCGAGCTGCCACAACTCAAAGCTCTTTGGTTCTTTCATGTCATTCCATGTGTTTAAGTGTCATTGGCACCTGTGGGATTTCGTTGTTTTTTTGTTTGTTTTTTTTTTTCCCTGGACAGACAACAAAAGAATACTTTTCTTGCAAACGTACTTCCCCTGGGATGGATCTGCAAGTCTTGGACACAGGTCCTAAATCGTTATTCTTTCTAGTTAGTAGTACCCTTGAACAAAAAATTAGAGCTGTCTTCCCCTCTCCCCCAATATTTCATCAGTTCCTTCCTCCGTTATGCTCTTGCGCTGTATTAAGCGTATGGAGAGCCAGCCTTTCAAGGTCTGTCCTCTCATGCTGTGTCTTCATCTTTGCTCAAGTCTTACCAACAGGATTGCTTGCTCAGAACCATTTTTGGCTCTCTGTTTTATCTTCTGCAAAGGGCAAAACCTTTCTTTTCTTGACTGCGAGTCTCCCTTTGAATGGCTAAGGTTTATCCCTTAACGAGTATTTAGATTTCGGCTCCTTACTTAGCAGAAACCATTGCGAGTTTCTTGAACTTCAGTAGTTCCAGCAACAAGACTTCTCTTGTCTTCTTGTCTCTTGTGCTTCTACTCCCAGACCCAAAATGGGCCAGGGCCTGCCAGTTTGTGTGCTGGTGGATTGGAGGAGGACTGCTATATTTTCTGCAGAGGGGAAGTGGGAAGGAGAACCAAAACTTTTAAGACTCTTGAATTCCTGTTCCAACCCCTGCTATTAATTTCAGTGTCTTGTCAAGTGGCACATAACCTAAAGTGGCCCAGCAGTGCTCTGTTGCAGAAGTTTTTGCTTTGCAGCACATATGTCAGGCATATAATGTGGTGCCTGCAAGATGTGGGAAATGGTTCAAGAGGAAAATACATTGCAAAATGGGCAAAATTCTCAATGATATGGAAGTAATTTGCTATAATCATCAGGTTTTCTGATGCAGTCACTTGATAATTGCATATTTTGAGGCTAATAACATATAGTAACAAAGAGCAGGAAACCACTACGTCTGTAAGTGGAAATGTTGCTTTAAAATGTATATAAGCCTCCAGTGCATAAAATGCCCCACAGGATGGGAGGTGGTATGTGGGAACTTCTTTTTCTATTTGTTTTGAAATGAGCTCTAATAAGGTAGGTGGTCTGAGAAACAATTTGCAAAGGACTCTGAAGGTCAAAAGATTCTCAGGAGTTTGGTGTTTCAGTGCAAACCTTCAAAAGGAAGTATTCCTAAATGAAAGTACCTATAATAGCGATAGCGTCCCTGGATTTATACTGCTGGATAAAAGAAGTGTTGCACTAGAAAACAGAAGAAAATACTACACACGTTAAAACCACAAAAGCCTCATGTTCCCAACAATCAGTACACACCCTTATACCTTTGCAACTGAAAGATGGCTTATTTCAAGTAACTGATGTCAGTATTTTCCAATGACCAGGAGCTGGTCTGTGATCGTGCAAATCAGAGGACTTACAAGGCAGCAGTAACAATGTGAGGCTTTCGTGGCTATTAATACTTCATTTCTCAGTCTTCATCAGCTATATCTGGGCCATTAGCTGGGGAATTCATCTTAATGGGGAGCCAGAAAGCAAGTAAGCAATGATCTGAGGTGGGTAAGAAGATTTTGTGTACGTAGAGAATGCTTGACTTGTGTTTATGCTGAACTTATGCAATGTGAGCGTCTCTCGGAAACATGAGGAAGCTATATGCTGGTGAAAATATGAAGTGAAATGGGCTAAAGAAAAACTAGCAGACCTGAATGCTGAAGGTATTTGCCATCGCATTGCTTGATATTGACAAATGGTCCTTCAGAGTGGAATAGGATAACATACCTGAGAAATGACCCCCTGTGTGGGGGGAGAGCAATGGTGCTGGATATAAGCATTCAATTATGTCCATAGCCCCTCCCATCAAATAGACTTGAAAGATACCTGCTCAAGGAAAGGATAACAAAAAGAGAATAAAGAGACAAACTGGGTAGGGGGGTGTCTAGAAGCAATGAAGATGGGTGCCGACAAACAGTGGGTTTCAGGTAGGATTTTCAGCAGTTTTTCTGCTCAGTGACTGACAGGGTTTTTTATGAAAGCACCCTGACTTTTTAACTTCTCTTCTCTAAAACAAAGCAACATATATTGGCCTTCAGCATTCAGAGGTAATCTTTGTTAACTGTATTCATTGCTCAACAGAACTTCAGTGAGAGGTTCACTCTTCATTTCAGAGCAGGTATGGTCTCCAGAGAAGCCACAAATTAAGTGAGGTCCTGAGATTTTTCAGCTGTGATTTGAGTCAGAGAAGCTCACACTTTCATTAAGGTCAAGGTGGGCAAAAACTCAGGAAGATTGCCTAATGGCTGGAGACTTTTAACACTATATTTAAGACACTTTTTGACCTAATGGTTTTAAGCAGCTATATGTTTTGGGCCCTGCTGTGCAGAATCAGATCTATCTATCTTTATCATCTATAGTACAGTCCTTTATTATGACTTATGATGGTCTTTAAGCAATCTTAGTAAAATACATGAAAGGCAAATGATTAGACTTGTTTTTCCTCTCTGCTTTAAGATGATGGCTAAACTAATGATTTAAATGTAGCCTTTTAAAAATTAGATAAAAAGTTACTATTCAGACAACCTACATGCCAGCCCACATCCTTCAGAAATGTAGCTTGAAGTATGACAGAAGTGATAGTATCCAAAACTGTCTTGTGTAGCAGCTACAAAAGAGATGCTGACAGACGCCACAACCTTTGGGGTAAATTCCTTATTAAAAGAAAAAGCCTTTATAGAAATCTGTGCTTTGAATTGCTTTTTGCCCTCTCAAACATAGATTTTTATTTTTTTTTCCTCCTAAACTGGTAAGAAGACAGACTTCATTAATACGAAGCTGTACATGTGATGTGTTCTGCTTGGCTTTAGTTTCTCATTTTGCCCTTATTGTCGTTAAACAGTTAGTTTTATAATAGTTTTACTTCGACGGCAAGAATAAAGTGTTCTCAGTTTTTCTGTGTGTGTAAAAGATGTATTGCTTGATGGTGTAAAATGTACAGGCTTAATGGAAAAGAGACAAAATTTCTGTGTGACGGAGAAATATTCTAAATTGCATTAGAGAAGGTCTTCAGGAGAAAATCAATAAGGCACTGCTTTGTTACTAGCAGTAATTTGGATGACCTTGTATTTTTCAGCATTTACCCATATTTCCTCCCAAACTAAACAAAGTGAAGCCAAATCTGTCTTCAGGCAGTATCACTACGTTGAATATATAAATTAGGTATTTCCAGTATTGGATTAAATTCATAGGAGAAATCAACTGGTTTGGTCCGTAGTTTACCCAGCTATACAATCAAATATGTAAGGAGAGAAGAGATACAAACTAATAATGAATATAAACATAATCTAGCATTCTCTATGCAGCAGCCTTTGCAGACCAGAGACAAATCAAAGGGATTGCTAGAAAGAATGACCCGTACGCTGGTTAATAAGAGAACATGCTAAAGCATTATTGATCCAGTAAACTGGAGGCTTCTTAGTTCGTTCTTATCTCTGTCTGCTTTATGCCTGTTCACAGGCTTTTCAAGTGTAAGCACTATAAAAATTTTGAGGCTTTTTTCCTTCTGAATTCTTTCAGAGTAGGAATGAACTATTACATTAAGACGGTCACTGTCAATCTGACAAATCTGAAGGTGCCAACTTCTCCCCATGTAGTCATTTTATAAGAAAAAAGAACAGCACAGAAGTTGTTCAATTTAGCTAAAAATTGGTTTAGGTAAACTAGTGAAAACTCATACTTGGATGCATCTAGATTTATTTATGGTTGACATGAACTAAATCAGTATGAACTAAATTGTACTGCTTTTATTCTGACCAAATTATTTTCCTTCAGCCTAATAAATAATTATAAAACTAATTTCAAACTGGTGCGTTTGAATGCTGATGACTTACAGGAGGCTGTATTCAACTCTTCTACTGCAGTTTAGTTCAGTAGAGAGGTATGTCAAGTATGAAACTATCTTAATTTTCTCATAATGTTTTTGAAGTTGAAATATCAAATTGAGTTTCATCTTAAAAAGGAAAAGAAAAAACAACCGACAACAAACCTCAAACCTCACTGAGCCATTTCAAGCTGTGAGAGTGTAAGGATTTAGACACATGAACAAAGTATGTGCTGTTAACTGCTCCACGGTAGCTGTCCGTAAACATACTCTCTGGCACTTCAAGGTAAAACATTGTTAATGAGCCCCTATTCCTAAAACATATAGCGAGGATGTGCAGACTGGTGTCTCCAGTAAGAACTGATGACCTTTCAACTTCATCTATGATTACTTATCTTCATAATTCCATCTCTAATAAACTTTTTTTTAAAGTATTTGTGCTTTGAAATCAAGAAACAGATAAACTACCTAGCTCTTCTGAAATTTATGAAGGCAGTGTGGAGAAACATTTTCTGTTACTTCTGCTGAAGGTATGAAGTTGGAGTTTTGGCATCTCATCCTTCCCTTTCACCTCTGAGCTGTTGGAGATTCTGCAGGGAGCACAGAAATGGATGTCTCTGAATCACAGCAAGAGCTAATTTGTTGAGATCTGATGGCCATTAAACTCCAAAAGTAATCAACTCTAGCTACATGGTTAGAAGAATGGATGAGGTTTTAATAGACAGATATTTGGACTTATTTTCACAAGCAATTGATTTAAGGAAGATTAACATCTCTCCTATAAATTAATTTGAAATCCTATGGATATTACTGACAAGTGCCTGAATATTCATTCCTGCCTTGAGATCTGTTAAGTTCTTCTTTTCAATTACTTTTTGGCAGAAGTGAGTTTTAATCACATAATTTGGGGAGATTATTTGTTTTATCCATTTTGAATATAATCTCTTTCGAGTGTTCTCTTCAATTGAGAATTCCTTTGTTTTTTACGTTATGAGACGCTCATGACTGGTTTCTAGACCATTCACAATGTCATGTGCTTTTAGGTTTTCCTCCCAAAAGTCGCAGTCGTAATTTGTTTTTCATACATGTGACTTAAAGTGATTTTCTTCACTCTCATGTTTCATCCACTAATTCAGTAATATCCTTCAAATTTTAATCTATATGCTTTGCCATAGTATTCCTTGCACATTGTTGTTGGTTTTTAACCACAACTGCTGACAAGCAGAGATTTATTTTTTTTTTTCTCTGCCATTGCTCTCTGTAATGCCAGGTTTCTCGAGTTGATTATTTGGATGGTCATTTCCCCCTCCCTTATTTTGCATTCATCAACATGCTGTATCTTTTGCTTTTGCTTTACTAGTTCACTTTGTGTGCTCTGAAATGCCTCATTGTATTCTCTGCTCCTGCACGCTGTAATAACTTTCTCATCTGCAACTATTACTGCCATTTTTACTTTATCCATTTCTGCTTTCTTTCCTGTTCTAGATCACTGGTAAGTATGCTAACGATGGGAAGTCTGAAGTGTGTGTCATCTGAGCTGAAAAGGGACTGCTGTGCCTCTTCCTACAGCCAGTATTTCTTTCATGGTGGCATAGTAATGCCTATGCCAAGTCAAAATTTTAAAACTGACAGAATTCACTGTGCACCAAATCTGTTGGCTTTTTTCAGTGGTGAAATATGTAGGAGGGCTAAAAAATATGACAGAGAATAAAGCTGCCGGCTTCCTCCTTCCTGCTTCCAAAGCATCAAATAGGTAACTAAAATTGAAAATTTTAGCCTAAAGATTATAATTCCCCATATGTAATTACTGTATTGCATAATAATTTTTTTAAGCTCAGAAAAAAGGCGAGGGAGAATTGCTTTAAACAATGTCAGTTAATGAATTTGGACTTGAGGAATTGCTGTTCCCCACACTTAATTTCCTGCATCAGTTCAAAACCACCTACTTTTTGATGTTTCATGATCTCTGAAGCAATTAACAGTGATATCTCAAATTACAGTTCTGAATTTAGATGAATAAGCTGCAGGGATACAAGAACAGTAAGCAGCAGTTAAAATCCTGCTTTGCTGTTGATATTTCTGGTAGTTAAAAAAAAGAATAAGATCTTTCAGCACAACTGTCTGAAAGTGGGATATTTTTCCAAATTTTATGGGTGGCATCAGCAGCAAGTTTATAGTTTTGTTTACATGTTTCACCTCCTTTTTCTACTGTTTGGTGTGCGCAGAAGATACTGTTTGCAAATCATAGATTGGTCTGCATGCAAGGACAAAGCAGATATGCACAAATGCACAGATGCATTTGCAGTGATTCAAAGCACAACTCTATGCTATACATGTGCATTGCTCCGTTAACTTTCTAGATTGGAGGCAGGTATCCACATCCAATAAGCTCCTTTTAAGTGACAGCTGCAAAAAATATTGCTGCTGTTTGTATTGTTAATGAGACTCTTTTATAGATTTAATCTCTGCTGCAGTTTCCAGAGAAGAAAACTGGTATATAACCTGTGAAGAGGAAAGGGGATCACTTATTTATTTTTCCTAAGGTCAACTCATATGTTACTAATTCACTTCTTTTACTGTCTTTTCTCTTCAGCATTATTAATTTTTCCTATTTTTTTTCTAATTTTCATTGCTTCCTAGACTGATACACGTTTATTAAAACTTGCAGGTTGATGACATTCCTCAATTTAGAGAATGGCTTTCTTTGAAGATTATATAGCTTTGATGGGAGAAAATAGAAACTCTATTTCTGTAAGTAGCTTTATTGGCCATATCAAGATCAAATTATGGATTTCTAACAGAATGCGGTTTACAACTTTTATTATATATGCGCTACTGCTTTAGTCCATGCATCTTAGAATCAGTTATAAATTAAGACATTAAGGCTACGATACACAGAAGATGCAAATATTATCAATTTGCTCCAAAGATCACAATGATATTCAACATTAAAAAAATAATTTATTTAATACTGCCTCTGTCAAATTTATCCGATATTTTGAAATTATATTGGTTGTGAATTTAGCTAATTTTTAATGTGATATTGTTGACCGTATGTTAGCTGTTTCAGGGTAGTTATCAAATAATTGCTTTTTCATGTGGCTGATTTAAGCTTCATTGGTAAATCACTTAAGAACCTTTTTCTAAAGATCTTCAAGTACAGAAGTCCTCCACCTCCAGTTACATTCACAGTTTCTACTGAAGTTTTTACTCATGATGTTAAGGGAACTTTATCTTAAACTTTCTGTTTGCCCTACTGCTTTCCCTGATGTCCTTGTTACAGTCCTGTTTTTTCTCTGCCATCCTAGAGATTACAGTGAATCACGCTGTGGTATGGAATGACAGCCTCCCTTCTAGAAGGTGATTCAAATGCATGGCTTCCCTTGATACTGCCATGCCTTGTATAGTTCTTATAAGTCAGTATGTAAATTTTGCATGGATACTGTGAAACTACAAAATGACTTAAAAATTCTTCATTTTTGTTCTTTATGCAAGACTTTAGTCTTTGAAATGTCATGTCAGTGTAAGTGCCAATTTGTATGCGTAATCTGAAGGATGTCTTAACAGGAGGCTATGCTTGGATTACAAATTTGAGTAATCAGGAGAATGACAGCATTGACTAGAGTCGCACAGAGGGAAACCTGGTTACAAACAAAAGGCAAAGGGCTTGATCATGCCAGAAGATATCAACAAGAGCTTTTCCACTCTCTTATCTGCTTCTATCGCTTTGCCTGTTGCTTGTACTTTGGTAGATCTTATGTATATCTTAAGCACCTACTTTCCTCCCACATCATTAAAAGCTCTAGAAAATGCAGGCAAATATGAGTGGAGTTTCTCCTTGTTTGTATTTTGTAGCCTTTCTTTTACATTTTTTACTTTGTGATTGTGTACCATTTCTGCAATGGAAATGCTGTCTATGTATGTCATTGATAACAGCAGGACTGGCATAATTTTCAAATGCCCCGTCATTTTGCAGCTACTCTACCTTTTTTCAAAGAGGAGTTGTTATCCAATTATTTCACTGTTTGAAATTATTTACACCACACTGAATCATGAAAACGAGATGAGAGGAGTGCAGCTTTCATTGGGAGAATCAATTCTGCAACATTTTAAGCTGCCGACATGCGTGTCTCTTTGTTGTGGCTCTTGATGTATGGAGAGACATGAGCACAATTTTCTGAACTTGTTCATGGAGATTACCATTAGTGGTCATGAATTGTGGGGCCTATCTACAAGTGTCAGTGAAGGTGGCAGTTAATGCCAGTAGTGATAGCAGTTGTATTGCAAAGGAAACAGAGCAGTAGCTTACTGATATATGAAACATGTCAGAGGATAGTGTGGGGATTTACTCTTCTTCCTTAGGCTTCACCTCTGTGATTTACACAGGGATTTCCCTGTGCCCTTTTGGAAACCACTGGCAAGATGAAGGAGTAGAGGTCAGGACAAGTAAGCTGATGAGCTTTCTCTTTCTGTGCCCTGAAGAAGGATGTCAGCAGGCTGGGATTCACTGGGGCGAGGATGGGGCAATCAGAACATAAAAAGGCTGTGCTAGGTCAAGCCAAAATCCACCTAGCCCAGTCTCTTGTCTGATAGTGACCAGAAAGAAATACTTCAAGACAAATACAAAATTATGTTCCCTCCAGTGTAGTTTTCCACGATGAAGCAGGCTGTAGCCTGAGCCCTTGCAAACAAAGTTGAATCGGGGTAGTTTTGTTTAATAGGCCTAAAATGACTTGTTCTCCCCCTTAATTTAATTGCTCTTTGTTTCTATGTCTGTTTTCTACAGCATCCTACAGCAATGCAGTCTGTAATGTAGTTATCCTTTATATGGTGTTTAATTTGTTGTGAACATTCTGCATGATATTCCTGTTCAGCTTCATATTTCTCATGTGTGAGAGAATGAGTATTTGTTCATCATCTCCCTTCCATGTGTAATTTTGCCTCATATCTAAGATGTCTTTCTCCGAGGTGAGTCTCCTGAGCTTCTCTTGATACAGACATCACTCCATAACTTCCATCTGCAGCACTGCTCTTCTCTATAATGTTTCCAATTCTGTTACATTCCCTTTGAAATAGGATGACCACAGCTGCACGCTGTGCTAGGGAACTGGATGCTTTATGGAGTTTGTTCATTGTCTTTATTCATTTTTTCTGTTTTGTTCTCTGTTCCATTCCTAGTAACACCTACCATTTAATTTGCCATGTTCACTGCTACTTGGCTTTCAACTGATACTTTCAGAGAAGTTTAAACAAAGACACAAAAATCTCTTTTCTGATTGGTGTCAGGATTTGACTCTAAAGCCCACTATGGTGTGTGCGTCGTCATGGTTATTTTTTATAAATATGTTACTCTGCATTTATCAAAGTTGAATTTAATCTGCTAGTTTATTTTTCAGTCCCTCATTATAGAAATTCCACAGGTCTTCATGGTCAGTTTGGGGCTTGATTATCCTGAATAATTTTGTATTGTCAGCAGACTTGACCAGCTCACCTTCTTTTGCACAGTGAAAGTTCTGGCACAGATGCCTGTGAGACTCCACAGACCCATTCCCCATAATGAAAACTGGCCATTTCTATAGTAAGTATTAATTTCTGAGAAGGTTCTTCCTCCTACTTGATGAAATCTCAGCTTCTAGGAGGGAAGAATTTTTGTGCAGAAGTTTGTAAAACCCTTTCTTGGAAATTCAGGTTGTCTGTCAGCTAAATCACAGTCATCCACTCCATAAGCTAGATGATTTCTTTGAAGATGTTGGGAGATGAGGTGTAGTTTCTTCCCAGGAGAGATATATTGATTCATTATAATAATCTCTATGACTATTAATTCTGTTATCTTATTTGGTTACTTCTACCATTTTGGGTAGTATAGAAGTTGAACTTGGAGGTGTTCATTTCACAGGTGCTCTCTGAAACTGTTTTGCACCATCCATTTCATTTGTCAGTTTTCTGGTGTTAAAACAGAAATCGGATTTGTCACTTTGATGCACTTGCTGTTTTGTGTGTGTGTGCCATTTATGTATGTGCGAAGTGACTTGCTGTTTGTTTCGTGAGCAGCATCAGTTCCCATGAGGAACACTTTGGCCACAGATCACTCTTCTCCCAGGATGCTGTGGTGCTTGTAACTCAGTGATATAATGGTTTTGCCTACACAAAGCTTTCTGCTCCGTTGTCCCTGTCCGTACCTGCTGTAGTGGGGCAGACTTCATCACACTGTTTACATCAACTGTGCTATAAATTGTTCAAGAAAATGTTCCGGTTCAAAATTCCTCCTCTTCTAAATTATTTTTAATGGGAGTCTCTCTCTTTTGTGGTTCATAATGATTAACATCTTGTGCCATATGACAAAGATTATAGCTGGGAACAGGGGAAAAGAGTAAAGAGTCCATAAAATGCTATCGCCATCAAAGCCCTTGTATTGTCAAATGACAGCGTGTATGAGCTGACGTCACAAGGGGTGCTTGGTTGGAAAAGGAGCTGGTTTATGATAGAACATAATGATAAACAATGTTTTTTACACCTAACCGAAATACGCTATTGAAAGCTACAGCAACTAATAAATGATAGTTACCAATAAATTATATAGTTTACCATTTATCATCTGTTTTGTTGTAACAATAGCCTGAATATTAAGTGTCAGGGTTATAAAAAGTTATGAGTCTCTAAGAATGCCATAAAATACTCTGCTAGCTCTAGTATCTGGCAAACCACAGAAATCATGTTGCTGTTAAGATCTCTAGGTCAAATTCTAAGGTGATTGTGGGTGTGGTGACTGTCTGCCTTGATGTCAATAAAACCTTCCTGATGGATGTTGCTCATTCAAGAGTTGACCACTAAGTTGGCTAAGGATCAATATTGCTTACTTTGAGATTCCCTGGGTGGCGATAGATTTCCCATAGCCACAGTGTAGTATTTGTGCTAAGCTAGATGCTGTAAAGGTAGTTATTATTGTACTGCTTAGGGCCTGAAGTTCAGGCTGCACACCAACCACCTGCGCAACACAGCCCACTATAAAACACAAAGCAGTTTTTAGGAGAGCTACCAAATGTGATTGACGACTAAAAGGTAAATACTCCCCAGATATACCATTTCCCCCATGACGGTAATTGATTAGACTTACAACAGAACAGTTGGTAGAAGAAACCACATTACCTGACTAAGTCTGCAGGTTTGGTGGTGAGCAGCACACTTCCAAAACGATGCAGAGGTGAGTGTTGCTTTGATATGTCTGCAGTGGTTGTAATAGTTCTTAACAATTCTCCTTAAAACAGTTGCTAAGTGTACATGGGTTTTTAAACTACATATGTGTTTTCTTGTGTGTGGTACTCTTTCTGGCTACTTATTCAGAGTAGAAAATGAGTTAAAGGAACATAGGTTTGGGATTTAGCTTCAGGTCAAATTATAGTTTGGCTTTGAAATGAAGGGAAAGATTTGCTTTTAGGTATGAAAGGAGCACTTGGAGTGAGGCATAATGTATTGCACACCCTCTCATTTAATTTATTTCTTTATTATTAATGTTACTGTGCTGTGTAGCTCATGGGGGAAGGAGGTCCCACCGAGAATGGCTTTGGGAACTGTGGCTGCTACAGAGCTCTTCTGAGCACTGTGGGGCTGGGTGGCCTGGAGGGCCATGGCTGGGGGCTCATGGCCACTTTGGAGGTGGGAAATTGCACCTGCTATCAGGAGGTAGGAGTCGGAAAGGGCTGTGATACAGAGAGCAGCAAAGGGTCCATCCAGGTTTTGAATGCAGCTGCTTTCCCTGGTGGGATGCTGCCTTCTGTCTTGCTGTGCTCACTGCATTCAGGAGCTCTTGTGCATGGAATTCCTCTGCTTGTGGGTGTGTGTTCAGAATAGAAAATAGTTGGAGGAGACATGGGGATCAGGCTTAGCTTCAGAAGGTGCTAAGGAAACAGTAGAAGCTGGTTTAGACATGATAAGAAATTTTGCTAGTTGAGAAGCAGAGGCTCCCAGCACCCCAGCTCAGTGAGATTCTCACTCTGCAACAGAAGCAGAAATCCATTGATCAGTTGGTCAATGGCATCATGTCTCTGCATAAAATATGAGCAGTTAAGTTAGAAACAGTGTTTAATTTCCTTCTTTGCCTTTGATGTCCAGCGTTGTGTGCACTTGTACCGCGGTTGAGATCTTGTATCGCACAGCTGGAAATTTGGGCTTAGACTGTAGAGTTTGGTGGAAGTGAGCTGTTCTCATGAGACTCCTGGTTTCTTTAGAACAAGCACCAGAAGAGTAAGTGAGACAGGCATGATCAAAAAGAGAGTTTTCATGTTTCTGCCAGCGTATGCTTGCGAATCCCTTGTACTGGTGTGTTGTTAGTGCTATTTATTCTTTGCTGTGTTGTAACAAGATCTCCATCACTGACTATTTGTTCAAGGCTGGTGACAAAGTGCATTAGCAATGCATAAAGATGACACTTGAGATTTTTGGTGATCTACTCCTGCTTCATAGCATTCGTGATTACTGAGATTTGATTGCTACTTCAGTATGCTATGGATCCTACTAAAAATGGCAAGGTCTGAGTACAATATTTCTATGACATTTGGAAAACTTTGTCTTTCACTGTGTAGTGACATGGGCATGAGCACAATGATCTTAAGTTGATTGGGGCCCTCTTTGCTTGGGGAAAAAAAAGTATCCATACCAGTATACTCCAACCATTCTATGTAGATAACTTTATTTTTATTTCTGACTCACTTTTATTGATTTGTTTTGGGGAAGGTTTTTTCCTTCTGGGCTGCTGTGCAATTACTCAGGTTCAGGGACTGTTGTTCAGAAACAAGGACAAGTTTTTATATAGAATTCTTGTGGTTTTGTACTTGAAGAGTTGGCTTAAAGAAATATTTTGCTTGTATAATAGAAAATCTCATTTATTCATTAACAACCAATGTCATACAGAAAAGCTGAGAAGTCTTCTAAAGCTTTGAAAGTTTTTGTGGTGCTATGCTGTTGTTGGGGTTTGGGGTTTTTCTTGGATTTTTTTTATTGGTTTTGTTTGGTGGTGTCTCTTTGAGATCATCACCGGTGCAAGATAACCATCAGAATCAGTTGAACCGTTATCCTAGATAAATTAGAAAAGATAAAATAGCATCATAGGATAACTTACGCCCAAATCAGTGCTGAAAAGCAGGATCTGCTCTGAGGTCAGACTAGGATGCTCAGGGCTTTACGCAGTCATCCCCTCTAAGGACGGCAAGACTGCACAGCCTTGCTGGGCAGCCCGTTGTGTAATCTGTAAACCTAAATGAGGCTGCCATTGCAAATGTTTCAATACCTCTTTTATTTTCTCTTTTATTACAGGACTGCCGTTTAAATTTAGTTAGTGTTACGCCGCAGCAGCTGCTGTGCATTTGTGAGCTGCTTTGTGTTTTAATAAAGCTCTATTAACATCATTCTTAATTATGGATGGGCAATACAAGTCAGAAGTATAGAAAGCTTAACATTTTCAATGATGCCAAAAGACATTTATCAGCCTTTGTGAGTTATGGGTTGTATTTCTAGCCCTTATTGTATTTATGGCAAAGAGATACTATCTTGTGCAGTTGTGTTGTGAGCCTGAACTCTACTCTTTTACAAAGTTAAATTGAAATGAAGTTTAAGGATTGATCCTCTGTAGAGTAGCTGAACAAGATTAATGTTAATTGATGGTTTCAGATAAGCATCAGTGCTAAATAATATAGCTACATTTAATTTTTAATATGATTTAGACTTACACATACGGATGGATCAAAAAAAGGAACCTGAGTACTTCCTTGGCTGTACAAAGCTCCTAGCATTGCTTCATTTGTAAATTCAAGAGAGAAGATGCTTTATTTATGTGGATTGTTCATTTAAAGAAAAACAAAGTCTTCAAAGTCGCCTAGAAAAAATTACTTTAGAATCTCATTGAAGCTGAGGGTAAAAACCAAGAACAAAAAATGGTACTAGTGCAATTGTTCAGTAAGTGAGAATTATAATTGGAAGTTAGGAATTTTGGAATTTATTACAGAAATTATTGTTAGAAAAGCTAGGTAGGTAAAAAGAGTCTGAATACCATCAGTTTAATTTCCAGTGGATTTTATGCAATAAAACAATGACTAAGGTAAAGTAAAATTTAGCGTTTGTTGAATGTACGTTAGATTATAGTGGCTTTTTTTTAATGATGCTGTAGACTATTTTTTTAAATTCTATTTGTCTCCTTATAGCCTCACTTCCAGGCAGTTAGGTCTGTATTTCTTAAATAGTGTGTATATATGGTTATATATATGTATTTAAAATATAATAATCTAAGCTGAAGTCTGAATTTCCAGCAGTTGCAATTCCCTGAGCATTTAATAATTATAACTCTTTGTATTTATTATTACCACTAAGGTTTGCTTTATAAGTTTTGCTTTAACATATAGCATAGTTTATTATTGAAATGCACGTGGCAACACTTAGTTGGAAACTTTAAAGCATGCTGCTCTATGGTCTGTTTAATGACTAGGAGTTATTCTAAAAGCATTTGTCTCGGAGTGGCAGAAATCATGCTTTGCCCTGCGCCGTCCTAGGGCACTACTGACCTCCTGTCCCCATCCACAGCGGAGCCAGAGGTAGGCTGGATCTGGCTAGCAGCATTAAGAAAGTTCACTCTTTGTGCATCAGTGTGCTCTCTGCCAAGCGTGAGGTGCCTGAGCAAAACTGCAGCCCACCACGGGTTCCCCTTCCCTGATTTATACTTGGCCAGTACTACAGCCTCCTTTCTCCTGTTTCAAACATTGAGCGCCTTCATTCCTACCTAACTGCCAGAATCTTGAAATCAAAACATTGATTTATATTTTCGGTAGTAACCAAATACTGCTTTCTGTGAGAAAAAGCAGAGTGGAGGGAAAAAAAAAAGAGATTTATTCCAAGCTACTTAGGGAACTACTTTTCTACAACCCTAACCATGCATATTCCTAATATCAAGGTTTTAGGGTGAAAAACATATTTTCTTTTTATTTAATAGTGACGACTTTCTGCACAATCACAAGTGTGTAGTACCCCAGGTGTTGGAGGACAAACATGAGCTGCTGCTACTTGCTGGTGCTGCAGCATGTTTGCCACATTGCCATCCCTGCCAGTTCTTCAGCTTGTAGAAGTCAGCTCCTGGGTGGTTTCTCTAGTTTTTCTAATTGACTTGTTGGTTGTGGAGGTGGTAGATCCGTGCTCACAGAAACTTGTATTTCCTGGCTTCCAGGTGCTGGCTGGAGCTCTGTGGGAACAGGGAGCTGCTGCAGGGTTTTAGAAACCTGGGACAGAAAGGGGTTTTTTCCCACTGGCTTCAGGAAGGAAGCTGATGAATCTGCCTCTCTTTGCAATTTTAATGCTACCAGGCATGCTACAAACATTTGTGAGGCTTATCCAAGCCTGTTTCTGTTAACATGTGTGTCTTTAGGAATGAAACTCAAGTCCAGAAAACTTCCTGTGTGATACTGCAGCATATTTTTGGATAGTTGGTAGTTTTAAACCATGTTGGTGCCAAATTACTGTCAGCATACAAAACAAAGAGGTTTTGATATTTTATTTTTTTTTAATGAAGAAATTTCTAAACCTTACTAGCTGTGACCATTAGAAGCTGCTTTTTGTCCTCACTGCTGCAGTGCTTTTCCATCTCCTCCTTTGCCCTTGGCTTTCTGCATCTTCATGTCTTTTATCTTTTGTGCTCTCCCATTTCCCTTTTCACATGTAAATGCAACATTAAAATATTGAACGCTATGTATTATTTCTCTTCTCATTCTCTGTTTTCAGGCATCTGCTAATTTTTTGATCCCCTAATTCTGTCTTTGGGAGCTTATTTATTTTTTTTTCTGCTTGTACAGTTCTGTTCCTCTCCTCTTTTGCATCATTCATGTCCTGTCAAAGCTCGTTCCATAACGCTGACCATCCTTGTTATCCCTCCCTCCCCGCTCCCATCCCACACAAATGCACCGTGCTTATGTTCCCACCGTGCCACTCCTGGGCTGAGCTGCGTTGGTGCTGTGCATCTTCAGCCATGGGACTGTGCCTTCGGGGGGCTGGGGGAGAAGGGAATAAACCCTCACCAGTGGCTCTGTCTAGTGAATTTGGACAAATTTAGGATGTGGTAATTTAATCATGGTATGTGATGAATGTGCAAGAGAAAAGGATAGCTGTCTGCCCCTTATCTTTAATGAGAGGGTTTTACAGGAGTTTGGGTGTAACGATCCTGAAAGGAGGATGCACTTCATAGTTTACTTACTGCAGTACCAAAATCACAAAATCATATTGGGTTTTTTGGGCTTGGTTCTTTTTTTTTATTATTATTTTTTATTATTATTTTTAAGCACTTCATAACTGGGAGTTGGTTAGGCAAAACAAAAAGTGAATTTAGGATTAATCTCCCTGACTATGCAAATGCTTGTCTCTTGATAATGGGAAGACTAAACCCTTAACTTACGCTTGCATACAAGCTTTGTATTTTTATTTCATCACTCAAGTTTCCTTAGAGCCATCACAATCTAATTGTAAATGAGAATAAAGAATAAGTGATCGTCATATGTTCAAGTGGCCAAATGCTTTTTCTATGACAGAATCAAAATGAAATAGAAATGGCTGGGAACAATTTTTATTTTTTTTCTAATAGGGAAAAATTTTGTGAATATGTTTTACAGTGCTTGATTTTATAGTGTCTCAGACAAAAAATGCTTCCAGGCTGCTGTGTATTGTGAGATAGGTGAGGACTGAATGTTAAACTCCTTGAAGTCATATTAATAAACAAAAGCATAGATAATGCTATGAGGATTATTGTTAATTTTTGCACTTCTCTATGTAAACAGGAATAAGTACTTACTAGTGTAGGTATAAATCGTCTCTAAGAATATTTATGAAGAAAAGGGGTGGAGGTAGCGAAGAAGTACAGCTGGAATGTGAATGTTCAGCACAATGAACATGGGATAAAAGCACACCAGTTTGGTTTTGGGAGGATTTTGTGTTGATTTGCCTTTCCAGAGGGAGGAGTGTGGTGAGTGTGTGGGTAGGGACGTGCCTGGAGTTCTGCCTCCCTATTTGTCTCTTCCCTTCAAGGGGATTTCAAACTCAGATGGTCTGAAGCAAAGCAGACAGGAAAATGCAGTTAATAGCAGTCATAATAAAAGTGATATACAACAAATAATAGTTGGTTATGAGGGAAGAGTTAGGGGGATTAAGCTTATTTAGCCTTCGGTAACAGCCACAGGTTGCTCTCAGGCTGCTGCTCCGTGGACGGATGCAGACCGCAGAAGGGAGCACGGTGCCTGTGCCCTTGGACCTGGCTCTGTCCTGGGAAGGCACAGTCTCACGTGTGGTGGTGGGTAGCTCTTTGGAGGGCTCTTCTCCAGAGCCCCTTACTGCAGGCAGATCACCCTCAGCCTGCTCTGGTGTCCCCTTTCACTCCCATGCGTCCCCTAAGGGAAGCCTGCCTTTGCCTGCTGTGCTGGCTGTGAGCCTCTCTGATGTCTGCGGTGAAATACCTAGGGAGCAGGATTTTAAAATTAAACTGCTTCTTAGAAGTGAAGTAGTTTTATTATTTTGCAAAGTAAGAGAGCAAATCTAAATTATTTATAAATGCTATCATGGAATCTAGAGAAAGAGCGAGTTTGTGAGACACACAGGCTGAGCATCTTTTTTTTTTTTTTTTTTTTTTTTCCCCACCCTCCCCTCCTATGCTGTAAGTGCACCTTGAAATGCCGTTACCTGCAGTAGCTGGGAACAAGGTAATTTGTAATGTGCAACAGCTAATTTTTCATTGTGGTTCCACTGGGGCATAATGCAAAACAATCCAGTATAGGTACAGTGGTGCTGCAATAACCCGCATTCAGAGCAGGTACCATGTCAGTTGCTGTATCCTGTCACCTTCGGCCGATAATGAAGCTATTTGCAAAATCACTGTAGGCTTTTAAATATATTTCACATATTGTACTTTTTGCAAAGTATAGAAGCCTATGCAGGAGGAAAAAATTCAGCTTGGGCCATTATAAAAAAAAAAATAAAAATGCAACTTATAGTTAGCTGATGTCTTCCCAAATGTAGGAGCCTTAATTAAGTTAAGGAGCTAATTTGGTGAACCAGATAGAAAGAGAAATGTTTTCAGAGCCAGCTTAGGCAATTGTCTGAGGTGGGGTTTTTTTGTTTTTTTTTTTCTAAATTGTAGCACATGTGAAGGAGCTGGGAAATGCTGGCTCTTTTAGACTGGCAGCACCCTGTGATGTATTGGCTTTGAGAAGAATCTGGTTTAGAACAACTTTCAGCAGGACACTGAGCTGCTGTATTTCAGAAGTGTTGGTGCACAGCTGCAGAATTAAGCTGCCCCATGAATTTTGTTCTGTTGTCTGGAAGCTCAGCTTTCAGCTGCAATAAAGCTTAAAAGTTAAAAATAAAAAAATTTTTTTTTTCTTTTTTGAGAATTAGGTCCTAAACTGCTCTGTGTTTCACCTACTGCAATTTGTGTCTCTTCTCAGTCACCTAAGTAAGAGGCAGCATGCCCTGCGTCCAGCCAGAGCACTGATATGGTCATTCTGCTGATGTTCCCTCAGACAATTTTTTGTATTTCTCTTGTTTTACCCAGCCTCTAATTCTCCTGTAACTTGCTGAAATGTGATGTCTTGCAGACCACTGTTCTGTTGTCAAATTAAGCTAAAACTGGCCAGAAAATTTGGGAGTTACTTGGAGGCGATCTGATAGGCTCTGTGATTGATTGTATAAGTCTGCTTTTGTGTACCCTGTGACTAAAAAACCATGCCAACCCCCAAGAAAAAGAACCCCTTAATTTTGCTACAGAGGTGGTATTCAAATGTCCCTGTGTGTTTGATCTGCGTGTTTGGGTTCAGCAATATGTATTATTGTACTACTGTGTTACTTTATATTACAATATTTTAAGTATTACTGTACATAGCAGTATCTATATTATTAACACGCTGGTACTCTGCAATGGGTTTTTCTTCTCGACAGAGCAAGTTCTGCTGTATTATATTTAGTTCCTAGAGAATCCCTGAAAGGTGACTGAAATTTTACTTCTCGAATTGCATCGTAATTCCTTCTGTGTGAGAGAGTCAGAAAACCCATTCTGCAAAGCTAGATTCTATCTCCTTTTTGTAGATAACAGGATTTTTTTTTTATTTTATTTTTTTTTTGCTGTGTAATCGCAATCCTCTTACAAGGCTGCCTGAATTAGCAATTCTGATAATCATAAGTGGTATGCTTCCTCAACCCCTGTATTTACAAATTATTTACTTATTCAGGGCTTGTCTACCTGAGTCAAAACCAACTCATCTGTCCTCAAAGAGAAAAGGATTACAGACTCTGAAATCTCCTTTTAATATCAATTCTGTTGTTGTATGGAACGGATTACTATTTTCCTGGCTTTAATCAAGGTTGAATTATTTCTGATATCATTTGATATCAGAAAGAAACTGAAAACTCTTAAAAATAATAGTAATAAAGGTAAATTCTCATTATAAGTTGCACTAAAGAATTTAAATTAAAGTCATGTAAGTTGGCGTGCCTTGAGTGAGAATCTGTCTCATTAATATTAATCTCTGGACTCTAATGAGAACACTAAGCTACTATGTAATGCTAAAAGGGCACAGGTGTGACAGTCTCAGAGAAGGTGGAAGCCCTAAATCCCACAGGCTATTAAACTATAAATTGCACTACCTAATTATTAGGCAGTTTCTTGCCTGGTTATTGAAAAGGATGAGGTTTTTAGTGTTTATCTGTGAAAAATAAATGCACACAGAAGACATTTTCTCATACACGGAACTACATATCACTGAATTTCCCTGTAAGAGAAAAATATGATGGAGAGGAGTCTCTGACCCCACTACTTTATCAACATACTAATTCATACCCTAGGCAGAACAGTTCCATGGAAAGCCATTTTTCCTTCTTTTTTCTTCCATGGATTCATGATTTCCTGGGCTGCTCTGTTTGTGTCACAGTAATGCTGGGTTGGCAGTGTTGAAACTGCAGTGCTTCAAGTTGCAAGGTATTAAAATTAAAAGCATTGATTACAAGCACCGTGGTAGAGGGCACCCATGCCAAGGAAATTACAGGAGAAAGCAGGTGCTCATATTTGGGGAAAAAAAAGGGATATATTTGCAGTGTACAATCAGTAAACTGTTTTTAGCTAAAATTTTCTCTTCCAAGCAGCTTTTTTGGGGTTGTCTGTCTTTCCATCGCTGTGTTAAGAAAATTAAAGGTTTGAAGCTTAGGTGTGTTCTCCACAGCTCAAGCATCCATCAGTTGGTTTGTCATTGAGGCTCACTAAATAGCGTGATTTAGTCTCAGGAAGGAAAATTCCGTTCACAGTTTCCCTGTTGTGCTCAGGTTTGAAGGGATAGAAGAGAAAATAGAATGTACAGTTGCTTTCCTGGGCAATGTTAACGACAGCAGCCTGGGTGCATGCAGGGAGCATATTTAATCTGTTTGTGCTCCTAGAGTTTGCAGTGATGGATTCCGTATAAATAAATAAAGACTCAGGAGATTTAGTAAGGTGCCATAGGAAGGTGATCACAATTTGTCTTTACTAGTAAAGCCTTGTGGTAGAAAGATCCATAAACTGTATACTAATATGTTGTCCGCTCCCTCTGAAATTAAATAAAAATTAAAGGAGAGGGGGAAAATCTTTTTAGGTGTAAATGTCCTTTCATTATTCTGCCTGCTAGTGTAGCTGTTGTGTTAATTGATAGTTTTTAATGAGTCCTCTGGTAGTGGAACAGAATTGAGGTGGGAATGTGCTATGTTAAAACCAGAAGTAAAATATGATTCTGTTGTCTTGAACAGAGAATTATTTACATGGTGAACTGTACAGATGGCTTGTAAAGGAAAATTACTCTTCCTTCCTGAAAAACCACTTCATAAATCACAGGCTTCTCTTTATGTTTGCTTCTCTTTTAGTGTCTAGAAAAATCCAAAAGTTATGCAAATGTGTAGTACTCCAATCACACTAAACACCTGGAAAAACATAAGTACTCTTAACAGATTACCTTAATATGCACTTTTTTTTTTATTCCTAACATTTGTTGAAAAACTCCCGAAGTCCTAGGCAGTGTTTTTTAATTGGAAATGAGAAGTTTTCTATGTATTATGCAGTTAATGAATGTTGCATCTTTTATAATTGACAGAATCAACCTTTTCAAGTGGCTCACTAAATGCAACCTATTAATCTATTGCTTATTACTTTTTTCCGTAATAGGCAATGGCAACATACACATAAGTCAATCCATAGGTTTTTTGCTACATAAGACTGGACTTGAGTTTGATTTACAAGTGGTGAACTGTTTGGACTTTCAGGTGAGACAAGGATCGAGATCCTAGCTCCTGATTGTTAGTTATTACCAGTAATGTTGTGGACCACCTTGGAGTCTGAAGGTGTTGCCGTGTGGCCGTTGGGGACATACCGCACAGCTGGTACCCACGTTACAATTCCTGCTGTGGTTCTCCATGGGAATGCAGCATGTTTGGCTGCCAGTCCTGAAGAAATTAGTGTAGCTCTGCCCTCCTGCCATGCCTCGCTCCAGGGTAGACAGACTTTTAAATATGCATTAGAAATGTTTCTGCCCTGCAATCCTTGGATGTTTCAAGGAAAAAGTGATTCTCGCTTGGCCCGCTGCGCTGGCGTTCAGTAGTACTGTGAACCCTGCCTTACTGCCATGAAGAGAGTTGTAGGATAATGTCTTAAAATTGTTTCTCTGAGGTGTGGAGAGCAACTGAAGTAAAATATAGTGGGTTGTTAGTTCATCAGGATTGCTTTTCTATGTATGCTGGATTTCTGTAATCTCAAAGAGCATCTGTTATTAGCATGTCAGCTATGGCTGCCTCCTCAGTCCTTATTTTGTCAGAGTTATTTGGCTGATTTTAGCCAGATTTTTTAGGAAGACAAAGGGGTTTTTTGTCTCTTCGTGTTGCTGCCTCCTTCTCCATATGGGTTTTAAATCCATACGTGAGTTCTGAATGACTTTGGCTGGAGGATGGAGGTCTCACAGTTACCATATTTTCATGAGCTTCCTCAGTCGTGATAGCTTGGCTGGGGAGTGCTCAACAAAGGAAGAGGCTGTGGTGTGGCGTATGTATAACGCCAGAGATGCCAGTGAATCCATGGGAGCAAGGGCCTCAGAGCCAGGCTTTGTACTGTCAGCAGACCATGGAGTACCTTGGGCTTTCCGGTCTCTGAGAGGTGGGACAAAACTCATGGATGGGTCATCTCCTCCTTGTTCAGTCCAGCCGGTCTGTGTATGAGCAATAGCTTCATTCACATGAGTTTTCCTCATAAAATAAAGATCTGCTGCATTAAACCCAGTGGTCTAACTGGAGCAGATCTTTATTTCATGATGTGATGAATCTTTATTGATGATGTGATGATCTTTATTTCATGATGTGAAACCACCAGTGGTTTAACTGGTGGCCTTGTCCTTTGCTATTCTGAAATGGGAGTAAACTGTAGCAGGTCTAGACATGATAGATCATACAGTGTCCGTTCCCTGCCTCACCCATCCCCACTTGTCCCTTGCTCAGAGGAGCTGTGTGACTTTGGTGATCCCTGTGAAAACAGCAAATGTAGACACGTTCTACACCTTGCATTCCCTATCCTTTTGTTGACACTGAAGTCCAACAAAGTTTTGGTGTCTAAAGGTACATGCTCTAAATCAGAAAACAGCACCAAATCTGATTATTACTTGTTGAAATCCATTTATTTTTCTACAGTAAATATGCCATTGTAATGACTTGGTAAACAGCTTGCTGTTCACATATGGGGGGGGAAAAAGAAGAAAGAATCCTCAAGAGTACAATATCAGATTGTTTGTTAGGGGGAAAAAAGCTTTAATGCTTGTTAATTGCATGTTTTAGAGGCTTCTGTTATTAGCATAGCTGGTTAAAGACAAGTCTTTCCCTTTAAGCATTGCAGGAAAAATACCGTATGCTTTTACTTTCTTTTCTTAAAAAACAAATCAATACAAACAAAATACCCCTTGCTTTTACTGACAGTGAGGCAGTGTCACATCAAAAGAAGGTGGACAATGAGAGTGTGTTGGAGGTAATGTTAAAATTTGCAAATAACAATCCAAAAAATATTATGCCTCTACTTACCCTAGACTGCAGCTGACTAGGCAGCGTATGAACAGTGAGGCAAAACGTTAATAAAATGTCAGTAGTTTATATCTTGTGTTGCAGGTCAAGACTTGTGCATGCACGCCTGCGGCACGGTGAGCTGTGTGGTTTCATGCAGGGGCATTAGCTCGGGGCCCAGTAGCCAGAGAGCCGGGTGGTGAGTGCATCGCTGTGTCTGAGCAGGGAGGCCGTGCCCTGGAGCTGAGCTGCTTGGACATGGTGCTGCATCCATGTCCGGAGCCAGGCTGGCACTGCTCACGTAGTAATCTCTACTACTTGCTTCAGCGTACGTGACTGAAGGGAAAGGTGGAAAGAGCAAGTTTACAGGTGATACAGAACCGGTAGGAGTGGCTGATATATCAGATGGTTGTGCTGCCATTCAGAGGGACCTTAACAGGCTGGAGAAGTGGGCCAACAGGAATTGCACGAAGTTCAGTAAAGGCAAATGCACAGCCCTGCCCTTGGGGATGAGCAGCCTCAAGGACCAGTATATACTGGGGACTGACTGGCTGAAAAGCAGTCCTGCAGGAATGAACCTTGAGATCCCGGTGGACAACAAACTGACCATGAACCACCAAGGCACCCTCATGGCAAAGGAGGCCAACAGCATCCTGTGCTTCATTAGGAAGACTGTTGCTGGCGGTTTGTGGGAGATAATCCTTCCTCCCTATGCAGTGCTGGTGAGGCCAGATCTGGGCTCCCCAGCCAATGAAGGATATGGACTTACTGGAGCGGGTCCGATGTAGGGCCACAAAGATAATTAAGGGACTTGAGCATCAGTCAGAGGAGGAGAGGCTGACACAGCTGGTATTGTTGAGCCTGGGGAAGAGAAGGCTCAGGGCAGTCTTATCAATGAGTATAAATAACTGATGGGAGGGAATGAAAAAGAGGGAGCCATACTCTTCTCAGCAGTGCACACTGATGGTACAAGAGGCAATGGGATGAATAAAGAAAACCATGAAATTCCAACTGAACACAAGAAAAAACTTTTTCACTATGAGGGTGATCAAACACTGGAAAAGATTGCTCGTAGATGTTTTGAAGTCTCCATCTGTGGTGATGATGGGGCATGATCCTGGGCAACCTGCTCTGGGTGACCTTTCTGAGCAGGGAGAGATGGACACTATAATGAGATCTCTAGTGGTCCTTTCCAACCTCATTGTTTCTGTGAATCACACTGAAATTCACCATATGTAGAAGATGTCAAAATGTCCCAGTGGTGTTGTATAGGTCATTGTTTAGAAGGTAAACAGTTGGTTTTCAGCACATTTTCAGGCTTTCTGAGACCTAGGGGCTTGAATCAAGTCAGACGCTGAGAAAGGATACTTGCTGCACACTGTTCTGCATGTCACTAAATTCGTACCAGAGCCCTCCCAGTGGTGTATTGCAGGCTCTGTACAATTCTGTCTAGGCTGATTGGGTTTCTTAAGAATGAGAGGCTTAGGTTTTCCAGTGGTTGTGAAAGTTGGTCTGAGCTTAGTCTTCTAGAAAATGTCAGATAGCTGAAAATAAAGGTCTGTGCACAGCAGATGGTCAGAGAGTACATCTCCTTTGTTTTTTCGTTTTTGTCTTTTTTGACTCATACCTGTAGATTCCCCAAACAAGTATTTGGCAAGTTCACACTGAGCCCTGGATCTACTCAAGTCTCCCTTCAAATGCAGATGATATGCTTAGTTCTTCAAGAGCTATATAAGCAGTGGTTTCAGAGACACTAGTAGTTCTGTACACATAAACTTGTTTGTCTCTTTTCTGGTTTTGGCTGGGATGGGATTAAACCACAATAGAATGTCCTTGCTCGAGGCCAGTCCAGCCGAAACTACGACACAGATACACGCTCTACTTGCCCAAATCAGTTTCTTTTGGTTTTTTTTTTCCCTTTTTTTTTTCTTCTGATTAATATCTAATTACCTGCAGAATAACGTTCTGATGCTCTTTCTACTGATTTATATCACTGTGCATGCTTCAAAACAAATATTTGCCTTACAGTGAGGTTCATTTTGAGAGCTGCTAAACACATATTGTTTTGCAGGCGATATGCAGCATTCAGTAATGGAGAGATATAATTTCAAAGTGCTAAAATGCATACCAGCATATACAAACCAATAACCAGCACAGTATGATTTGAAGAAATGACTTCCCCCTATACAGTGCATGTTCTTTAAAGAGAGCAACCACTGCTTTCTAGCTCATTGTAATTCACACTGCGTCCAGCACTACTGGAAAACTAATGAAAATGCTGGGAGTACAAGGCTTTATTTTACTGTTGAGAATTCTCAGTGGTTACAATATTATGTTGTGCCTAATTCTCCTGGTATCACATTTTTTTAACAGTGATTTTTATTTTCAGCCCAGTGATCCATTTCATGCATTAACCCCCTAACTACTGAATATACCATGTAGCATAAAGGAGCTGTCAAAGCAAAATGCTTTTATGACATTAATTGTAAATAGGAAAAATCTTTTCAGTCACATAGAAATCTTATATGCGTGTGCTCACTGGCATGGAAATCTGGGAAGCAGGGGCTTTTATGTCCACCTCCAAGAAGATGAAAGTGCAGGGATAGAAGGAGGAGGGTGCTGGAGGTGCTGGTTTTATTTTTGCATCCAAGACTGTGTGATGTGAAGTGATGTAACTGTTGCCATAGTAAAGTTATATTGAATTGACTAGAAGCCAGTCAACACCACTGTGCAACACCCCCTTCCTTACCCACCCCCACCCCCCCCAACAAACTGGGAGCATAACACTTCTCAATTGATTTTGTTTTCCCTCCTAAAAAAAAAAAAGTCACTGCTAGCAGTGAAAAGCCAGTGAATATTTTTGGAATTTAGGATATATTATGTTTCAGATGTAATGCATGTTTTTTTTCTATAAACTGTCATTCATGAAGCACCTTCACTTGTCAACCACGTGCTAAGAGAGTCATGTCCTCAGTTAACCGAGTGAGTATTATCACTAGAATATTATAAATGGTATCTTTACACATCTGTTGAAGCTTTGGAGGAATTTACTTTCATTCTTTCGTGATTTTGCTTTGTTATTCTTGAGTAATTTAGAATGCGTCTGAGGAATTGCCCTGTCTCCCTCTCTGCTGTACATACGCATACTTGCAGGGAATGAGAGACCAAGAAGCATCACATGTCCTGGTATCTGCTCCTCAGCATCTAATTTTAGGGAGACATTTATGAGAGTGTGGCAATGAAATAAAAGAAAAAGTAACTTTTGGTTGTGTTAATGTTCATATTTGCATGGTTCAGCAGTTTTGTTAAAGGTATACAGTGGAGTCAGTATCTGAAGCATTGCTATGCTATTAAAAAAAGCCATTAAAAATCCAACAAACTTGAATTCTTGCAACCAGATCAGACAGACACAAAGTGCAGAGGCCCATCTGCGTTAAGATCTCTTTCAAACGTTGCCCTCCTGCTGCACAAGAGGTGAGGGCTGACAGCCTTATTACAGAGCCCTTCTTTTACTTCAGAAGTTCTCAATTTCCTTGTGTGGCAGCACTGGAAAACTTTTGAGTAACACGTCAGGGGTCAGATGCTGCAATGTGACCCTAAGTGTCCACTGACATTTGAGATGATCTTGAGTGTCCCACCTGGCCTCTTGTGGTCCCGTATCTATATCTGTATCATGTCTGCCAGCCTCCGAAGTTGTTTAGATGCACAGAGCATCTCATGTGGCTCTCAGTTTAGTCAACTAATCTTGCTTCAGGCAACTAATACCCTCACTAATGTGATTTGCTCTTTCAGCTTTTCCAGAGAAGCAGGTGTACTTTGAGGGGCGTTATTTTATTTGAAGGGGCTTCATGTGTTTATTTTGTGCGGTGGCTTTAGGGAGGAAAGCAAATTGGGTAAGTGTTTCTTGCCCACTGAAGGCAGAGAGGCTGATGTTGCTCATAAATTTGTCAAGGAACAGTCTCCCTCCCCTATATTGCACAGACAGGCTTCCCTGTTAGTGCTAAAGGCAGGCTGTGTCTGGAGGGTTGACCGTGGCCTTAATTTTGGAGGGTAGATGATATCTTCCATGCCTAGAACCTCTGCCCTTGATTGTCCCAAATGTCCAGATTGAAAATAGGTGACTAATTAGCTTTTCTTTTTTTTTAAAAAGAGCTCTCCAGCAAGCCCCTTCCTAGCTTATTAGGTGTCTGAGAAATCACAAGCATTCTCTGTTTTGGCAGTGAACTTATGCAGGTACTAAAACTTGCTGATTTTGTAGCAGGACTAAGTATCTTAAATCAGCAGCAACAAGCAGAAATCCCTGCCTGCAATTGTCCCCAAGACCTTGAATTTTATTTGATGCTCTGAAGGAAGCAGGCTTTAAAAACAGATTTCTTCTATTGGAAGTTTGGAATCCATGTAAAAGATGAGAAACAAGAAATAAAAGAAGTAAAAGTATTAATTGAAGCAGGCCTGGGAGAAGGGGAACAGTTTGTGGCCCATTCTGTCCCTTGGGGAGTGCAGTGAGACACTGCACTAGCCAGTGTGTTACATGGTGATAGCAAAGCCCTAGTAAGCAATCTGCTGCTCCTTGAAGTACATATGAAGATGCAGATTTGAAAATTTAACAAATAGGCCAAGCACCTCACTGTCATTGGTAAACTGGGAAATGAAACATCAGGGATTTAGAGAGAAACCAGAATGGGCCAGAGATAGCCTTGGCAGTCAGGGAGCCTGTGTCGGAGGGGAGAGGAAAGGAGAAACCAAGGTGAGCCCAAAGAGACGGGTGGCATGGCCACAGTGATGGGGCTAGGATCCTCTACAGCACCATGTGGGAATAGATAGGAGTAAGGAACAACTGCATTTGTCAAAGAAGGCGGCTTGTTCTGGCAGCCTGAGTTTATACCTCACACTGAAGTTTCTTGTTGAAGTGTGCATACACAGATAAGGTTTCTGCTGTGGAAGTATTTGAATATGCCTTAAAAACCGATCAACCTGAGTGTGTTTCCATTTCAGTTCAATTTATTTGAAGCAAATGTCTGGTAAATAACTTTTCCTTTCTTATTTTTTTTCCCCTTCGTCTTTGTTAGAGAAATCAAAGCCGTGGTTACTCAGATGTCCCCTTTCTCCAGGAGCTGGATGTTCTTTTGCATTCTCTGAAAGCACGTGAGCGTGCTGCAGTGTTCAGCTGCTTTTGACAAGGAGTGTCAGTTCTCCATGTGTCCTCCCCCCTCATATAAAAATAAGGCTTTGGTAGTCAGGACTGTCCTTGGGGAGGTCTTGTCCAGGTGAAGTGCTCATTATCTGCAGTATACATTGAAAAAAGCTTGAAGACTTCATGTAATGGTTAAATGTGGGCAATAAAACACACATAGGATATACTGTTAGTTTTCCAGGTACTTCAAATGATTGCCTGTAATTAATCTTTTTTGTGCAGCATAGCAATCTCATGAGTGTATACATTTCATGTTTCATTTTTACTAACCATAATTTTCAATTTTATTGTTTTTTTCCCCTACCGCTTCATTTTCAGTTAGGAAAGGCTTGTTTACAAGGCTTGTTTAGAGGTACAATTCCTCTAAAATAAGTGGATTTTTCTAAATACTTTATTTTTATTCCTTTTTAAAATAATTATATGCTCCAGCATTACAGCAGATCTTTCATCTGCAAGACACAGAACAGATTTCAACATGAGCGGTAAGGGGTGGTGTGGTGCTGTCTCATTCCTTCATCCTGCAGCCTTGTAATCCACTAAGCAGCTTTCTTATTTACAGCATTGGCCTGATATGTTTATACTAGTGAGTTAGGTATTACAAAAACAGTTGTGGAAGAAACATCTGTTAGCTAAATTGTGCTGGCTTATCACTATTGATTAGCAAGTGCTTATCCTGATGTCTATTGACTACTTTTGTGGACTGGCATTTTTAAGGGATTATTTTATTTTATGGCATCCTCTGGCTGTAACCAGTAAGATAAAGCCTCCTGTATTTAAAATAAGCTTATCCATTATTTTTCATTGCCTTTTCTATTATAGATATTACCTTAGATCATGTAGATGTAGTAGAAACAATATTTATAGGAAGCAGTTAAATCTTTTCTATTAAAAGGAAGCCTTTCCGGCTCCTACCCCATGAGAAGGAAAGATGATTGTTCTTTTAAGGAGACAAAAAGGGGAAAAAAGACATGCCCCCAAAGAAACCACATGAGTTACAGAAACAACATCATATCTAGTACTTTTTTAAGGCATAATGTGCACCTTTCATTTCCATTACAAGTGTAACTGGAATAGCACCGTGTAGATCAGTATTATGCTGGGTTGATACTGGATCAGAATGATACATGAAAGTTTAGCCTTCACGTGAGTAAGTGGTGATGGTGATGATGTGGAATGTGTACATTATTGAAGGGCTCTGTTTAACTTCATGGTTCATGTTATATTTTAAAGATCATGAAGTGTCTCTGTATAAAGAGCCCATTTGCCACATCCCCCCCCCCCCCCCCCCCCCCGCCAAGAATTTTCTTGGCTCTTTTTTCCTTGTACCTCGCTAACCTTTTACCAAGAAGGGTTACATGGTGTTTGTTCTTCACAGTTAAACCTTACCAGATTCAATCCTCCTATTCTGGCCTTGTGTTTGGAGAGAAAAGCCAAACATTAAAAAAAATGTTACATGTTTCTTTTCTGTGGTTATTGATGAGATCTGTATTTTGGGTGATAAAAAGCAGAGGGAAAGGCAAAGGGTTCCTTCATCAGAAGAGAACAGCAGGAACAAGTCTCTTGACGATTGCCCCCATCTGTGGCTGTTGCAGAGAAAGCAGACCTTGCTAAACCCTGCGTGTAGGTCAGAGGTTTCTCCCAGCCCTGAGAATCGTTAATGAGAATCCATTTTCCCCTCTAGAGATAGCCAAAGCAGAAGTGAGCTGGGTGGCCATTAAACAAACACAGCTTTAAATGGAGACAGGCATTTAAAGCTTGCTTCTATATAAATTTGAGTTGCTGCTTACAGGACCACATTTTCACAAAATATTTTTCTTATTAAAAATACAAGGAGCCTAAGAGCTGCAGTTTTAGACAGTATTTAGAAATACATGTTACACTTTTAGAAAGGAAGAGGAGTGCTCGGTCTTTCACGTGTAGTCTTTAGCTTTGCAATGTCTTCCTGTATTCACTGTTTCGTTCATTGCAGGAGAATATGATTTGTAGAAACTTTTCTTATGAGACAAAAAAAGGAAAGAAAAAAATCAGCTTTTGGTTGGTGGTGGTTTCTTTTTTTTTGTTTACTGCTCTGGAGAAAGAGAAAGCATTGATGGGAACTTATGACAGTAATGATAAAAGATGAGCTCTTTACCATTTTTTTTGATTTTTACATTTTTACTTTTTTTTTTTTGCGTCACTGATCTGTCTGCACTTATGTGAAACTTAGCTCGTGGCAATGTAGTTCTTGATCACTGAATGAAGGACTTAAATTAGAAAAGACAATTTTTGCCAGGAAAGATGGAAGACGAAATGGATTTTGTCTCCTTTATAAAAGGTTGTGTCATTAATTCAAAACTTTTATGTGATAGATGAGCCCCCATGTGTTATACAGGAAAATCTTGCCGAAGCTTACCAGAAGCTCTCATAAACTTGCCATATGGAGAAATGCTATAATAGTAACTTTCTCAGACCAAATTGCTTAGAAGTATAAGCTATCTGTGTCTAAGAGCATTGATAATCAGTACAGAATTAGATCTCTGTTCTGCAATTTTGTCTTTGGTTTTACAGACACTGGGATTTGGCAGCAAATTTTTTTCCATTCAAACCTCAGCACAGTAGCTAAAGGCTTCTTGCCATCCAGGGAGGTGAAATAGGGGACAGCAAAATGTTGGTAGGGCAGCAGTTTTTCCCCTTGTCGTTCAGGTTTCATTGTCCTGCGATTCTTTCCGGAATTTCAGGCGGCTTGGCAGTGTAATACTTGCATTTATCTGAATAAAATGAGATATTTTTTTCGTTCTTATTTTGCTTTTTCTATGAATCTTTATTCTCTCTGTCTTTTTTTTTTTTTTTTCTTCAATGTTAGTGAGTGTAACCACTCCTGGAATATGCTTTAAGGATTATGAAATGAAGTCTTGGAAGATTTCTGAGGTTTGAAAAACACTGAAATGTCTAGTAGACCAGAGAGGCTTATAAAAAAATTAGCTATAAAATAGGATAATAACTGTTTATCCCAAACCTTTTTCTTATTCTTACCTCTCCAGCATTCTCCAAGAGGACTTTCATGGTTGAATGGTGTTAATCATTTAGAGGATGTGGTAAAATATTTTTGCTTTTCTGTTGGAGAAGCCTGAGAAGTGAGGACTAAAGTTACTTCCACACTTGCCTTATGTGTCATAGATGCAGAGGATAATTCTCTTATGTAGGCCATTGTCTTGAGAGAGAGAAAACAGCTGGTGCTTTGCTTTTTCTGTAGAGGTGGACAGGCATCTGTGAGATGGGGTAAGCTGCTGGTGGAGCCGTGGAGGGTTCTGCTCCGGTGCATGAAAGAAGCTGAAGCAACATAATGAGAGTAGAGGCAAAAGTCACTCTGCATTGATTTCATATTTGCAGAACTGAAATATTTCCAAAACCCACTGCAAATTGGAGATAAAATAATACATAGGGTTTAACTTAAGAAAATTTAACTTTTGCTTGAAAATCACACTAATTTGGATATTTATTTAATTTTTATATTATTTAGTGTCATGAAAGTAGTAGCAGTTCACAATGCGCTTGATGCTGTTGTACAGTCTAAATACTCAATTGAAACTCTTAATCCAAGTGATTGTGGTCTCTTGTCGTTCTGGGCTATCAGTGGAATTCTACTGCTGGTGATGGTATGAATGAATATTGGGAACGTTCATGAGTGAGCAAAGTAAAATATGTTTTACAACAGACATTACTGTGAAATAAAACATTTAGACTTAAGAAGAAACACTTGAGTGTTATTTTAAATTAGTCAATAATATTTAGCAAAAGCACGGTGTCTTCAAAGACATACAGTAGTCAAAAATTGTTTTAATGGAAATTTTTCGGACAGCTGTAGTAGCAGGTTTTTTTTTTTGCAGGAAAGCTGTCATGGCAATTCATATACATATGTATTTATATATAGTGAGTCTATTTGACAGAATTGTGGAAGTCAAGAAGATAGGATAGGTTAACATAAGAAAAGCAATGCTAATGAATAATTACATGCATTGTTCCATTAACGATCATTTCTCCCTTACAGCGTAGGAAAATAAGGGGGAGGTCACCGGAGAGAAAAGAGAACAAACAGATAAACAACAAGAAAAAATAGTGATCCCTCCTCTCTCCCTCCTCCTCAGGCATCCTATGTCTGAAATCCTTTCTCTTGTTAGGAAACTAATTATATGGAGGTTGCTAACCCAGTCCTCTTTCAAGTACTAAAATCATGGAGAATCTTTCTCAGTCCAGGTAGCAATTAGCAGTCATCTAGGTCTAAGGCTGGTGCTATCCTGTTAGCTGCTCAGGGAGCCCTTCTGCATTGATTTGAATGGGAGAAGGCTGCCAGTAGAAGAAGAATTCCCATTAATTCTTGATTAAATTTTTGTAGTTCTCTGTCACATGCCTGATTTCCCCTGCAGTACGCTGCTTTTTCTCAAGCCACCAATCTCTACGCTGGCTACTGTTCATTTTCACGTCTGTTGTGTAAATTCATTCACAGAGCTTGTGATTCTGCGAGATAGATAGTCTTCCCTCTCTTTGTGGGCGGATTGACACCACCATTAATACCTCCACTCAAGCCTGGGGACCATGTTTGGGTGAAGTAGCCAGGAGTAAGATGAACAGTCTGTCCTTCCTCTGTGAAGTGTCGAATGTGGCTTTGGTACTTCACATGATGGTGAATAGATAAGCTGCTTTAATAAACCAGTTTTAGCGTGTAGCCAAATCACCACAGTCTGGAAGGCTGCTTCTCTTTCTTAATGTTTTTGGAAAGCCAGAGGTTAATTAACTCCACTCCTATTGGAAATAAGAAATCTCTACAGCCGCTACCAAACATATCTTGGTGGGACTGAAATCAGAACCGTGTGTGGCTTATGAAGTCAGCTATTCTGCAGCAGCATCTATTTTAATTAGTTTATTGAAATGAGATTTTAAAACATAGCACGGGAGCATATTGTTATGGTTGGCCTTGTTAATCATAAATGGCTAACTGACATGTTCCAGTGTGTCCCTTCACTTTCTCATTCCTTTCTCCTTTACTCATGGACCACAACTGGTTAGTAGGACGCTCAAGCCAAGAAGGATCTTTACAGATCTCCAGGCTGGTCACATGTCCATGTATGGAAACACAATTTCATGTGCCTGAAATCAATGTCAGGATTTGCTCAAAGTTTTGTAGTAGACATTCTGCAAACGTGATCTGCTTGATAGTGAAGGAAAACATTAGATGACTGCTTAAAGTCTATTTTTTTTTTTTTTTAACCTGAATCATAGAAGGAGCATTTAAAAGAATGAAAATTAAGTTTCTTCATAGAGTTTTTCTCTTCATTCTGGTCAGGCTGTATTTCTGGTACACTTACATATTTCTGGTTAGTCTGTGACTGAATTTGGGGTTTGTAGGGAAATATGTAACAGAGAGAGAGACTTTAGGTAAGGCAATGCATTCACTAAATTTGTGGAAAAGAAGTAGAGAAAAGGAAAGAGAATCATATGTAGAAAAAATAAACAAAATACAATTATTTTAAAATTGGGAAAAATATTTATTTCATGTGATGCAAATAATAGCAGTGTTTGTTCTTTTTCTGAAATACTAACAGTTTGCCTGAACTCTCTTTCCCTTTCATTCTACTGGTATGTATTTTATGGAGATGGCACTTGGGGGTATTGACTACTAGAGTACGTATGAAAGTCCAAGTGACAAGAACAGTCCTCCAGAAACTTGTGGCTCAGCACCTGGCCTTTTCTGGATCTGCTGTGGAACATCACATGCTCCATTTTACACTGTTTGGCATCAGTCCATTTGGAGAAGGAATAAAAAAGAGGAGGGAAGTCTGTACTCTGCTTAAGAAAGTCAACATCGTTGAAGAAGTGCTTGCAACAGTTTCTAAATTTTCTTTTGAGTCAAGACTGGCTCATGTATTTAACTATTAACTTCTCTAATTATTTATGGATTTAGAAGCACATGTTTGTGTCCCTCTGTAAACGATTCTTCGGGAAATCAAAGACTTCTCCCTGAGGACCTTGAAGGATGGACCACTTTATGGCGATGCTTTCTATTGAAAGCCTGATTTAGGTTGCTGTCTGGTTTCATCCTTATTGTCACTGTTTTCTTTCATCCTATGCAGACCAATAAGCCATAATTCTCAATGTACATTTTTCAGGGCCAATGGTGGTTTGCTTAAGAATTTTGCAAAATTGATAAAAACTTTGTTGGGCTTTTAGGGGGAGAGATGGGAAGGCAGCAGGTGATTTTGCCAGTGCCAGGCCTGCCTGGGTGCTGTACGACTTTGTATACTTAAGTAAGCTCTTGTATGTGTGTTACATTTGTGCATGGTGGACATAGATGTAAACTTGGTGATTTCTTTTGATCTTGGTTCTACCTTGGCCTGTTGTGTAGGTGGGGCCACGTTGCACCCTTACAGCAGCAGAAACTTTGTCAGGATGCAGAATCAATGTGTGCTGGCAACAGGAGGCAGTCACAGTGCATGGACAGTTTTCTGGTAGCTTATGTGAAATCCTCCATATTTCTTGTCCCAGTTTCAGTGTATGGGTAACAGATAGTTAACAGAGGAATTATTAGTCACAGGCTGTTCTGCTGTCAACACAGAGGACATGGAAAGTGAGCCACTTCCCACTTCTCTAGGTGACGTTTCTTTTTCAAGAGTAGTGGTTATATTTTATTCATTTTTACAGACAAGTACATGTAAGACTCTAAAGGAAGGTTACTCTACTCCTCCCATGGGCAGTATGCTTATCCTAAAATACATAAATAAATAAAACCCCTTTATTCTTTAGGTTGGTTTGGTTCTGTCTAGTTATTCTTTGGGGATTTAAAATGTTAGATTTTTCATGTTCATATATACAGAAGTATATACTTGTAGCGATGGAAGGCTTTTTTAATAGTGTGAAAAATCTTCATTTTAATTCTGCCATCCATAAAAATTGGTATAATTTACATTCAGTGTTGTCTTATGGTTTTGGTGTTCTCTGTGGTTGTGTGGGCTTTGGGGATCAGCTTTATGCCACTACAATTGTTGGCAGGTATTCAAGCCTTGAAATAATTGCCCATCTGTGTAACTTGCAGTGAAAAATTAACCATTCAGAAAGAGTAGCTGTGACATAATGTGAAGTCTGATTTTACAACATCTAAGGTAACAGAGGAAAGTGAGAGATAACGTAATACACAGTCTATCAAGTAAGGTTGTTCATGCATCTCTGAATTCATGATTCACAGAAACGGCAAATTCAAGGATCAAGAACCAAAAAAAATCCAGGCAGAATTTAAACATCTGAACATCAAGGGAAGATGTAATGAAATGTCTCCTAGCAGAAAGAACCGTATAAAAAGAAATGCAAAAATCTGGGGCGGGGGTGGGAGCGGGGGTTGGGCCAGGAGGGCAAAGAAAAAGTGGTAATTGAGAGAAATAGTGAGAGGAAAAGTGTGCTTGCTATCTGTGGGTAACTGAAGTTGTGTGAGTTAGCTTTCTGATAAACAACTAGTGTTTCTGATCATTGACCAAGGGAAGATAATACCAGAAAATGTTCTTTCTGTTAACTCTCTTAACTCATTACTTTGACAAATGTCAATATGCTGATGCAGGTTTCTTTTGGGGATGCATGTCTGAATGTTTGCTCTACTCCATTCAGGGTGAGCTGAAAATAAGTAACTTGCCTCTGGTGAGGCAGTCAGTGCTGTGTGTGGCATCCACCCACACTTGAAGCAGATAGTCAGACAGGAATTACTGTCTCACAGAAACAAAAACTCTTTTACTGTTACTGACTCTTTTCCCCCCGTATTATAACCTGATGTTTCTTCAGGGGCTGAGGTAAGACCATCATCGGAGAACTTGGCATGGTTAAAGATAGAGCAGCAGGGTAATGTGTGACCAGCTGTCTGTCCCTGCCTGCCTGCCGCTCTCACCCTGCCACTGACAGCCAGATTCAGGGCGAAGGTTCTCCACATTTGCTTCACGGTTCCTGAGTGTCTTAGACTTAGACTGCAGTCGTGTGAGCAATCCTGGTTGACTTTGCACAGACGTGGATGGCAAAGTGCCTGTATGAGCTGTGGTTTTGGCAAGACCCTTACGTTAGCCCTTCTGCCTGCTCTGCCTGCGGCTTTGTTGGTAATAAATGTGCAGCAGGTAGTTTTCTCAACCCGTAAAGCTGGGATGGCTTTTGGAGGGAAAAGCCAGATACAGTGAGAAAGAGACGAGGAGAGAGAGAGAGAGAGAGAGACCTCTTCCTATTACAGAATAGCTGATAACCAACTTGTTATAGCAGAAATGTAATTATTTGGAAGATGTGGCCTGAAGTCCCAGATCTGAACCAAGCAGAGCAGGCGTCTATAGAATCATTTAGGTTGGAAAAGACCCTTGGGATCATGGAGTCCAACCATCAACTCCACTCTACAAAATTCTCCCTTACACCATATCCCTTAACACCACATCTAAACGAGTCTTAAACACATCCAGGGATGGTGACCCCACCACCTCCCTGGGCAGCCTATTCCAGTGTCTAACCACTCTTTCTGTGAAGAATTTTTTCCTAATGTCCAGCCTAAACCTACCCTGCTGCAGCTTGAAGCCATTCCCTCTTGTTCTATCGCTAATTACCTGTGAGAAGAGACCAGCACCAACCTCTCTACAATGTCCTTTCAAGTAGTTGTAGAGAGTGATGAGGTCTCCCCTCAGTCTCCTCTTCCTCAAACTAAACAGTCCCAGCTCCCTCAATCACTCCTCTAGGAGCTTCTCTAGGCCCCTCACCAGCTTCGTTGCCCTCCTCTGCTCTCGCTCCAGTATCTCGATATCTCTCTCATATTGAGGTGCCCAGCACTGGACACAATACCCAAGGTGTGGCCTCACCAGTGCTGAGTACAGGGGGACAATCACCTCCCTCCTTCTGCTGGTCACACTATTTCTAATACAAGCCAGGATGCCGTAGGCCCTCTTGGCCCCCTGGGCACACTGCTGGCTCATGTTCAGCCGCTTGTCAATTAGAACCCCCAGGTCCTTTTCTGCCGGGCAGCTCTCCAGCCACACTTCCCCAAGCCTGTAGTGATGGATGGGGTTGTTGTGGCCCAAGTGTAGGACCTGGCACTTGGCCTTGTTGAAGCTCATACCGTTAGCATTGGCCCATCGGTCCAATCTATCCAAGTCTCTCTGTAGAGCCTCCCTATCCTCATGTAGATCAACACTCCCGTTTGGCTTTGTGTCATCTGCAAACTTACTGATGATACTCTATGTCCTTATCAAGGTCATCAATAAAGATGTTAAACAGAAATGGTCCCAACACCGAGCCCTGAGGGACACCACTTGTGACCGGCCGCCAGCTGGATTTAACTCTATTGACCACCACTTTTTGGGACCGCCCATCCAGCCAGTGCTTGGTCCAGCAGATCGTATGCTCATCCAGGCCATGAGCCGCCAGTTTTTCCATGAGAATTCTATGGGGGACAGTGTCAAATGCTTTTCGAAAGTCTAGGTAGACAATGTCCACAGCCTTTCCCTCATCCAATAATCGGGTCATCTTGTCATAGAAGGAAATCAGGTTCATCAGGCAGGACCTGCCTTTCATAAACCCATGCTGACTAGGCCTGATCCCCTGCTTGTCTGTTATATGAGTTGTAATGGCACTCAAGATGGTCTGCTCCATGACCTTCCCTGCTACCAAGGTCAGACTGACAGGCCTGTAGTTTCCCGGATCCTCCTTTCTGCCTTTTTTGTAGATGGGCGCTACATTTGCTACCCTCCGGTTCATTGGGACCTCCCCAGTTAGCCATGACTTCAGGTAGATCATGGAAAGTGGCTTGGCGAGCACATCTGCCAACTCTTTCAGCACTCTTGGATATAACCCATCCGGTCCCATAGACTTGTGTGCATCCAAGTGGTGTAGCAGGTCACTGATCACTTCCTCTTTAATTGTGATGACCTCGTTCAGCTTCCCCTCCCTGTCTCCTAGCTCACGAGGCTGCGTGCCCAGGGAACAGTTAGTTCCACTGCTAAAGACTGAGGCAAAGTAGGCATTTTCTCAGCCTTTTCCTCATCCTTTGTGACTATGTTTCCCTCTGTATCCAGTAAGGGAGGGAGATTTTTCCTAATCCTCCTTTTGTTGTCTATGTTTTGGTCTTTGAAGTTCCAGCTGTATTTCCCAGCTCCAGGTTATGGAGTACTTTGAGGAGGCTGAAAGACCTTTGGCTGCACCAAAATTCCAGCTATGTCAAAATTAGTTGCTCTTGTTTCCACTGTGTTTGAAAAATATGTTTTCCCAATCAGCTCTGCTATGCATCTCTAAAATGAAAGGGTGGGGCTTGGACTGCCGGGGTAAAACCATGTTTGTGCCTGAGATGAATATTTAGCCACAGCCTGAATGTTCACACTTCTCTCCTCTGGGTCTTAATGGGAAATTTACTGGGAACACAAGTGATACTGTTTTGTCCATTTAGCAAATAACATAGGTTAATTTGGGAAAGCATCTTAAGAAAGATATCTTCTAGTCTGTTAAATTGCCTCTTCAGTGAACCTTCCTGTAGCATTAATGTTTTGGAATCAGTCCTGTTTCAGAAGTGCTTAGATAGGAAATGGCCGTAATTTGTGAATGATGCCTTACTTTGTGCGTGTTTGTGATATAGTCCCACATTGGACTCTCGTCCAAGGAGAGCATATGTTCCCAAACAGCCAAAGGAAAAGTTGTTACTTGCCAGGTCAGTGATGGATCTTCAGATCTACAAATCCATATATGTCGTGTCTCCTCTTGTGCTTTGATTAAATGCTCCTAGTACGTTTGGGTTCTGAAGGGGTATATGTGTATGTGTATATGTAAATATACATATATTTGTGTATATACTGGAAATGTGTGCATATATATGTGTGTGTATAGGCATATATATAGGTTGTATAAATGTATGCATATATCCTAGTTTCAATATGCAGCCTTCATGGGTTGAACCATTGCTAGTAAAATCCGTCATCTAGGACACATGAAATGCATAAGAAAAAACAAAAATCCCAAAGAACTCCATTCACTTATTAACTAAAAAGTAGCTTTGTTTACTGATTCATAAATTTACATATTTTTACTAAACACCAAATCCCTGAATTTCAAATAGCTTTTAATTTTTTTATTCATTCGACTTTTTATGAAGGTTAACCTGTTGATTAAGTAAACACAGTAAAACGTTGAAAAGAGTAAATGACGGAGAAACACATGAATACGTTTTACACGTGAGTCATCAGAGCTCTGATAAGGCAGAAAGAAAGAGAAAGCACAGCTCCTCTTCAAAACATCGTTGCATGCCAGGTGCTTTGATCAATGTGTCAATTCTAATGACAGCTTAAATAGCTTGGCTGCTTGCAGGATTTTGCAAGAACAGCACATAGTGAATATGTATATAATGAGTGAATATGTATATAGTGTATTAATTTAAATATTGCTACCTTATTTCCTCATTTCCATGTCCAGCAAGTTATGTTGTGGACCACAGAGATTACAGTCGATCAGTAATTATTGGTTACTGGCTCACTTTCGTTAAGATTGTACATTCTTAAAAAGTTGTTTGAAAAGTCATGTGTATAGGTACATTTATTTTTTTTATTTCATTGTCCACTGAATCAGCGGGACTAGAGGGGGCAACACAACTGAGTAGCTTTTGGTAGGTTTTCCTCCATATTTTTTTTTCTTATTGTCCTCTAATATGTAGTGCATACTAAACTCTCTGAGGTGTTGCATGAGTTTGACAGTAAAAGCCAAGCAAACTTGTAAGTATGAATTGTTCTGTCATTAACCAGTAATGATGTTTGACTGAGCAACTTAACTTAAGACATTCCCCATGTGGCTAGAAGCAGTAGGCATCCTCACAGTGATTATAACCACATGAGAGGCTGAGCTTGATATCAAATTTGCTTTCATTCACTTAGCAGAATTATTTTGAGAGTATATGGCTGTGTTCACTTTGTTACTTATCTCTTGGGAACAAGAGTGATGCTTCTTGGAAATTGTGATTCATTTCACCATCTATGCAAATTACAAAAATGGGTTGTTTTAAGAGGTCTACAGTAGCAAAGGTGTCACTGCAACACTTTAACTGCTGTGTTAATTGTGTTAACTGGATCAGCTGTTATTTGAGATATATTGAACATACGTATGCAGTAAACAATACCATTTTAAAACTTCTTAAATGTGCAAAAAGTATCAGGTTTTAACAAAACAAGTCACATTCCAAGTTGCCAGGAGATGATGACCTAATTAGAGCTGTAACATTCCACCACCAAAGAGTACCCACGAGCTTCCTTCCACTTGTACAAAGTCAATAAATCAGTGAGAAGCCTTCATTTTAGAACAAAGGGAAGATAACATAAGTCCTTAGATGTCGGATTATATTATGGCACTGACAAGCCCTAAAGCCAAGTAAAGCCCTGTTGTAACATTGTGTTATGCTCTGAGCAATGTAACCTGCTAATTTAGCTATAAAACTGTTGGGGTTTTTTTCCTGATATATTTATCTTGAGTCCAGGTAAGGGGAGAAAACAAATGTTCCGTTTCATCCTTAGAATAGTACGCATCAGCATATTTCTCTCTGCCTCATGAGCTTCAGTTGGAGACTTCTGCAGGTGATCCCACTGAGGAGAAATTTCTGTTCAGAGAGGTTATTGGGATGCCCCCCTCGCTCATATTTCACGGATCCAGTTGGTGCCAGGTTCCTCATGTGACTGGGGGTAAGCATGAACCCTCTCTGGCTGTCGCCGCCTTCCATAAGTGTTGCAGGTGCTGTGGTAAGCCTCGTGCTTGGGCACCAGGTGGTTTGGCCACAGGGTGCTGCCCTGGCCTGGCAGCCTGCCCAGCCCTCTGCTGGTGGGGCTCTCCTGCGCCCCAGGAGGCTGCAACACCATTTCTCCCTTGGCTTCCTCTGGAATACTGCCTGCACCAGGCCTCTCCTCTCATGTCAGAAATGGTGCTTCACTGTCCGTTTTCTGTGTGTCCTCAGGGTGGGGTGCTGCAGTCGCCTGTGTTCACTTCTCCTCAGCCTCCCTTGGGGAGCACAACTGGTGATGTGCAAGATTTGCACAGGTTTCCAAACATGTTTCTGGTACAATTAAAAGGTAATCACAAGATACTATGGAAAGGCTAGGGAAAAAACCCCAAACTTTTCTAAGCACAGTGCCACTCCTCTAACTCACCAGTGTCCTAGGACACTATCTGTGCCCAGGAAGGCAGGTTATCTTCCTCCTTGTGTAAGGTGCTGAGGAACACCTTGGGTAGGGGACGCCTGCCATGCTGGCACCTTCCAGTCATCATCGTTGCTCTGACTAACCTGAAAGTGGTGGTTGCAGGTGCCAGACCGGTGAGCAGGCCACCAAGCGACAAACTTCTTTAATGCCCCATTTCTTTCTAGACGAGTCAGTCTGGGGTGAGAACATCTGCACCAGGGCCAGATGCTTGGCCAACCCTCCTCCTCAGCCCCTGGCTGCCAGCAGACCAAATGGCGGTGGGCAGCATGTACAGTGGTGAAAGCAAAAGGGGGTCTGCCACCATCTCCTGTCTCTGCAGCAGGAGAGGCTGCAGTTCAGGGCTGGCACTCAGTGCCAAAATCCAGCAGGTCCAAGGTCGGCACCTGGCCCCGTGCTGGGGTCACTGAGTTGGTCTTGGCTTACCATTGCTTTCCTAGGCTTTGTGGAGCTCTCCTGTAGGGGAGGTTGTTGTCTCCTTCACAGCTGGTGTATTTATAGGTGTTTAATAACCTGAGAAAAAATGTTTTGCTAATTAAATCTTGGATCACCTGGGTGTCCACATAGAAGATGTTTTACTTTTAATCATCCTTCAGAAAGGACCATGAGAAAACATGACAGGTCATAGTCTGGTTATTAAGGATATCATACAGGGAAAATGAACCATGTGAAAGGCACTGGATTAAAAAAATAATAAATCCTTGTAAAGAGCTTAATATAAATATTATATTGAAACAATAAAAATATAAAAAATCCTGTAGAAGTAGCTCAGTAGCATTTTTCCTACATATAATTATTCTGTGATAGCAAAATGAAATAATGCTGTATAGAAAAGATAGGGGAAACTCCACAGGGAGTAGGAACAGAGACTGTGGAAGTATTTAGATGACTTTTCAGAGGAAATTGCAAGAGAAACTGTTGAGAGAATAAACTCGTTTTGTGAAATTATAATCCAATACACCATCTGGGAATGTGCACGGTTCCAGCTGAGCAAGAAGTCTTAGTGGTTTAGTGTGATAAATACTAACTCATCGTAAAATCCCATTTTCTTGATGCTGTTTCCTGATTTCTTCTGTTGAGGGGAAAAAAATAGACGTATATGTACGTAGCTTTATTTCGGGGTAAAAAAAGCAAAGACAGCTAGTAAGACAGAAAAGACAGAAAATAAATTAAAATATTTTCGTTACCTTAAATTGCTGAAAATTCACCATTTGTCATGAACGCTAATTAAATTGTCTTAACTACATTACACTACATGAGCTACATTAGTTTAAACGTTGGACACCAAGTGCATATTTTAATTTATATATTTTAGGTGAAGTTGATGAAATTTGCTCTGCTATGGTATGTCTATTAAATGCCTTTTGCAAAATTTGTTGTTGTCAATATATCCAGTGTGTATCAGAGGTCCTGGATCAAGTCCTTAAAAACAAATAGATGAGGTTTAAATTAACATTGAGAAATAATGTGTTTTGCATATCCTGGCTTTCAGTTGCATTTCAACCCCTAGTTACCTTTACCATGGCAATTCCTTTTTCTCATGAGCTAACAAAATGGGAAGACCTCCAACTTGCTGGATAAAAGCAACGTTAGCAACCAAAGGTAAGTATATCTTAGCGTGCACTAATCGTTACGCAGTATACATCTTATTTTCCATTAGTACACTGGGCACATAAGGTCAAATTGTATTGTCTGTAATAAAGCAAAATGCTTATTGGTGGTTACAGGAGGATTTGCTTGTGGAGTGTCTAAAGGGTTTTTTGTTGATCTATATATAAATGTCTTTTTAAACTTGGTTTGTTACATTAGCAAACCTTTTTGGGGGAGAACAGCCGCTGACTTGTCCCCCCCCATGCATACCTGAAGCTGTTGCAAAGCTGTGTGTGTGTGTGTGTCTTGGTCTGTTCCACCCAAGACATACCAGGGACTGGGCGCTCCTGTTGCCCTCCTGTGCTGCCCCAGGGCCGCAAGTGCCCGTGCAGCACGAGGTGCTATCAGTGGCCCATCTCACGCAGGAGATCACGTGAAATGCAGAGCGAGATGCAAAACGGCAAGCTGATTGTCAAGCATATGAGCATGGAAAGTTAGGATTGCAGTTGAGGGCTTTCTACTACACAGCTCTGAAGCACACCAAGTTGAGTCTGTGAGTGAAAACCTTTTTATCTCCTCTCTCACATTCTCAGTTGTTACTAACAGACAGTGGTTTCCAGAGGCTGCACTGAATTATGCTGTCACAGAATCAGGATACATGATTTCTAGAGGAAAAAAAAGTAAGAAAAAATACCTTGAAAGGTTTTGAAATAATCATACCGACAATTTGAATGTCTGAAGTATGGAGTTCCTGTCTTGTTTGATCTCAGCTTTCCTTCTATTACAACAGGTCCTACTTATCTTTCAAGTTGGTTTGGGTGAAAAATTGTAGCTTACGTCAAATTTTCTCTCTCTCTCTCTTATTTTTTTCTCCTTAGCAAAACATTAAAAAATATGGTAAATAACAGAATTGTACCTATTCTTCTCTTTTTAATACTTTGCTTCACTCTTTGGTAGTTTTACGGTCGGAATGAGATTAGTGATAAAATTGGCTCATCGTTCATTTTTTCCTCTTTCCTTCTGGACTGCTTAAAATCCTTGATTATGGATAAAGACTGTAAGGTGCTAGATAATGCACAAATTAAAAATAATAGTAATAATAATGAAAAAAATCTGTTCCTTGCAGTCAAGCAGTTCATTCCTATGTCTCACTCACATCAAGCAAGCTCTTAGGATATTAATATTGTTAATAACAGTTTTCTAATTGCCTGCTAATATTTGGAGAGGTATAAATGCCAGGAGAGCTGCAGGTGAGGAAGAATAAATAATATGCCATGAGAAAATATTTAATTACAGTACAAAATTGAGATAGCAAGCTTCTTTTCTCTGTGTGCAGGGAGAAGTGGAATTGGTAGCAGCAGCTATAATTCATGATAGGTCAAGTCATATATGAAGAAAAAGCTTTCACTTGTAAACATTGTCAAGCCCAGGGGGAAGCAATTACTGATGAGAAACAACTTTCTTTCATGTCAATCTCATCAGGAATTGTTTTTTGTTTTTAAATAAGGGTAGCTCTTTTTTCCTGTTGTCCCCAGAAACCAACAAAAGTGACATGCAATATAATGTAGATTGAAGAGGAAATTCAGCTGTCAGCTTCATGAACAAATTAGTACTCATTAACCAAACGTAGGTCTCTGAATGAGTTTCTTGCAAAGGGAAGGGCTAGATTTTTGTTTCTGAGCGCAGCTGAGTCAGTACAGCTACTAAGTATTACTAGATTGGTAAAAGCCTTTGGAAGCCATGTTGCCACCAAGGCACTACCCTCCGAGATATGACTTTGCCCCATTTTCTCTTGCTGTGCATGTATGTAGTAGTTTGCCTTTGGCCGATATCAGTCTCACATTATGATCTTTCTCTGACCATCTCAGCTGTGATAGCTGACTGTTTAGGAGGAGTAAAACCTATCTGCCCTTACCTGTCTATTCACAGGGTGAAGTCTCAGCGCCTGCTCACTCCTTCCTTGTGCCCCTGAGGGACCTACTCCAAGTCACAGTTCTGCCTCAGGGGAGGAGACAGAGTCTGGCAGGGCTGACTACAGAGACAAGTAAATATTTGCAATTTTTTAGGGGGATAAATAACTTGTAGAATTCTGTTTCAGATGGCTTGCATGCCATGGAAGTGTTTCTGCTAGTCTTTTACGTTAGATCAAAGAATGAAAAGCATCTTTCTAAGATACTAGTGTTACCTTGTTTCTTTGCCGTAATTAATTTGTTATTAGTTTTTATCTCTGTAGAAAACTTCCACCAGTTCTGAGCTTTTATGACTCTCATGTTTATGCATATGTCTTTGTAAAAGAACCACATAAATAAGATAAATGTAGTTGCTCTGGGGCTGTTCTGTGCAAAATTTTCTTTAGCATTTTGAAAACATGCTGGAAGGCATTAGCTCCTACTCATTCTCATTTACAGGAAAGACCTACTTCAGTTTGAACAGCTGGTAGACGAAGGTGTGGGTCTGATAGGACATCATTACTAGGATGTGAAGAAATAGCCAAACCATTTAGTTTGCAACCACTTGTTTAAAACCAGTTTGTTACCTTGTGACTTCAAGAGGCTAATGTGTTACAAGGTAAATCACAATCTATTATTTCAGAGGAAATGGATAGGAACTGTAGTAAAAAGTGAAATTTATGGGCATGTGGCCCATAATTTATGGGAATTTATAGGTTATATGGAAGAAGAGCCAACACAGCATTTTGTAAAGAGAAGTCATGCTTCAGAAATCAGTGGAATTCCCTGATGGTCTCAGCAAGTGTGTGGGCAAGGGAAGTCTCTCATTAAAGGCTCTCAAAGAAATTAAATTCCCATGAATTGAGAGAATAATCCATTGGTTGAAAGAGCAAAAAGAAAAGGTGGATTAGTCAGTTCGGTCAAAAGGAGAGAGGGCATCAGTGAAGTCCAGTATGGGTCCATGCACCACAACATGTTCATAAATGATACAGGAAAGAGCTTGCATACCTGTGGTGATTACTGGTGGGTCAAATTCAGCGTAGAGAAATTTTAAATTATGCACAAGGAAACCTCAAAATGAGAAGCAGAAATTATTGGAAAAGAAATGGAAAACAGTAGGAAACATCAGTGACAGTTTGTAGGTCAGCGGTGCTCTCGCATTTGGACCCTTCTTCCCTTTCCATTCATAAAGGTGTGATAGATCTCAATTAGGTACCTAGAAGAAGGATTGAGATTATGGAGTAGTTTCCATGCTAGAGAATCACCAGTTTAGGACTCTCCAGGCTGGAAAAGTTAACTGTGAAGAAATATATTTTCAAGCTGAGTTTTGTCAGCAATTACCGCAGATACTTTTCCTTGATTGAAAAGATAGTAATTTAATGTGCCTCTTTAAACAAACAAACAAGCCCCCAGCTCTAAAGAATTTAGATGTGATTTCAAAGTAAATTTTCAAGAGAGTTGTACAATTACTGAACAACTTTATGTCAGACTTCTGTGACCTGTAGTTCTTAATTATGGCCATGTCTCTGAGCTGGTTTTTCATAGAATATGCCCCAGTTCTGCTGAGGAAGCTGCACAAATGTAGTGCATATTTTAAGAGGATGAAAACCAGTATAAGCACAGACAGTGCTAAACTGAAGTCACTGCATTGCTCAAACTTCCAGTAGTTTCTGGAAGAATCAAAAGTCCATCTTGCATCCTATAGTGTTGCTGGTTTTGTGTGAATTCCTGACCTGGGGTAAAAACACTGTTTATGTTAAAGTTTGCCCTTTAAGCAGAGACGAGCGCAGCAGAAAAATCCAGGAGCTGCTTTTGCTAGAGTTGCATTTGATCTTGGACTGCAGGAAGCACAGGGCACTGACATGCGGAGAGAAGGGGATGTGTGGAGGGTTCTGCTAAGCAAAGCACTTCAACTTCCTCACTTTCTAGTTATGGACAAAAAAACAGCAGTCTCCCATAATGGTCTGGGCAGAGCCAGGAAATAAGAAAATGTGTAAGCTTTTGTTCAAGTCCAAGTATGTTCGTCTGTCTGTCCAAGTATGTTCGTCTGTCTGTTGCTTCTTCATGCTTGGTTTTGTTGTTCCATCAGTTTGTTTAACATCTTGCTCCACTAGCTGCTATCTGGTGAAATGCCTGAGTCTAGCAGATAGCAAAGCCATTTTCCCTTTAAGAATTAATATGTGGAAGGTTGGGGGCAGCGGGGGTGGAGGAACTTAAAAAATTGCATACCATGTAAATACACATGGACAGTGTGTGTGGTGTGGAAGATGGAGAGCCAAGGGCAGCTACATCAAATGGAGGAAATGCTGGTTTGGGGCCTAGCTGTAGACTAGGATGTTTTCAGGCTCAGATGCAGACCTGGTGAAAGTATGTCTGGACATAGTGGAAGAAAGGAAGTATACAGGCACATCTGGGTTTTACCAACCCCTTTGATCCTGCTACCAAAGATAGTTGTTTTTGTGATGAGGAGAGTATGGGACCTCTAACATTCACCAATAAGTTCCATCCTTTTTGGTTTGTGATCTTTAGTAAAAGCCTTTTAAATCAAAATTCTGCTCCTGTTTCAGTATGACTGGAAATGGAACTTGCTAAAACCTAATGAATAGGCTCTACCATCTTTCTTTATTCCACGTTTGATTGATTTGTTCCCTCGCTTGCGTAGCCTGTTTAATATCTCAGATACTAATTTCTTTTTTGTGTGTTGACATGTACTCTGCAGTACATCTTCTGGCATTCAGCTATTACACATATGATAAATGAACACTGTAGTGTCAGGCATACTGAAAATCATTGCTGTTAATATGCAAACAAATAACAGACCTGTAACCTCTCTAAAGGAAAAATATCTCAGTAACTACGGGAATCAAATTTGGTGTTACCTTGTGAAATCTGCATTCAGAATGATAATTCAGGCTAATGGCTTCAGGCTCCCATGGGGCAGCTGAAATAGATTCTGAAATGGCAGAAGAAAAGGGTATAGTAAATAAACGCAATGAGCTGTCAAAGAATATTTCTACATCAAACAAGTCTCTGAACCTTTTTGTGCTTCATAATCTGACCTTTTCTGGCTGCTCCGTTTTTTGACTGAAGCAGATCACGAAATGAAACACATTAGCTATGAAATAATAATAATAAAGCATTTATATAGCCACTAAGACGTAAGGTGTTAGAATATTGTAGAGGGGTTTCTATTAATTTACAGTAGATCGGGGAGGGTAAAACACCCTTTGATTGCAGTTGCTAGGCAACCCTTTGAGCAGATGTAGGTACCATTCCTGTTTGTTTAACACCAGCCGTACTGGAGTCTGTCAACAAAATATGCTACAGCAGCAGCAGGGAATAGCAAAGAAGAACAATTTTAGCATCACGGTGCTAAAGTATCTTTCTCTTGCATCCTTCAGGCATGAATAATACAGAGGAGGTTGCGCGGAGAAAGCTTGACACATTGCAGAAAATAAGCTTGTATTAGCTGTGTGCATGTTTTCACCTGTTGATAATAAAGTGCTTTGTGTAGAAAAATGCTGTTATTCCCATTCTGCAGATGTGGAAATGAGGCACAAGAAGGTTAGATGTTCCTATGAGAAGCTGCTCATTAGGCAGTGACAGGGCTGAACGCAGAGCCCAGGTCTTCTTGGTCCCATGCTCAGTGGGCTGTGTAGCATTTGCAAGACATATTGGTCCTCAGAGCGCTATGGTCCAACCAGCTACGTAGGATGATTTTGTGGCATTTCTTTTACAGGGAACATCATTCCTATTCACAGGACTGTATCAATGCTTAGAAAGAAAATAACCAGAGTGTTTAGAGAAATGTGATCTATGCTTCTGTATAAACACCAGTGTTAACATATGTTTTTGTCATTTATACTTAACTCCCAGAATGTTCTTACTTGTGCTATTTACTTTTGCAATTAAAAATTAAATATATTTTATTCCAGACAGAGACCAAGAGAGCAGTCTGTTTGGATAAGTCCATTGAAAATTCATGTTCAGTGTGTTGAAATGTGGTGGTTTCCTTCCAGAAGACCTCAGGCTTAGAAGGCCAATGTATGCAAAAGCACTTGTTTCAGAAGAGCTTTGCTATAGGGAATGGTGAAAATAACATGACATTTTTTACTACTTTGTGGTGTAAACATACATTATGATGGCTTCTGGCATGAGGATGTGAATGGGCCAAAGAAATAAAAGATGAAAGAGGTTAATCTTCCCACCTAATTTTTAAACTATAAATAATTAGATATGCAATTTAGAGAACATGAGGTCAAATAACTGTAGTTGATGCTGAGTACAGGTAATAAGATCTGTGATAGTCTTCTATTTGGCTTTGGTTTGTTTCACAGGTGTAAGAAGGCTTTTAAGGCTTGCTTTTTTTTTTTGCCCCCCACCCCCTTTTTTTTTTTTTTTTTTTTTTTTTTTTTTTTTTTTTTTTTTTTTTTTTTTTTTTTTAAAACCTCTGGATAGAGGAGGGACGATATGCCTTTTCCTTTGTGGAAAAGAGGAGTTTGGAGACAGGAGGTTTCCCTCTGCTCTTCTCCCTGCAGCTTAAAAGGTATAATGGTCTCTTCAGAAGAAACGAATCTGGATCTGCTGGTTTGGGTTTATAGTCTGCACCACAGCACACATACGCCTGGGGTGTCTCAGGAGTGACATTGCCAGAGCATCCTTAGTTACTCTGAGAAGTGCCTGTTTGCACGGCAGGGAACGGGAGGACTTAAGAGCTGTGGACAGGAGAAGTCCCCAGATAGTTTTAGTCACAGATATTGTGGTTTTGTTTTCCTAATTAATCAGTGTGTGGCTAACTTTCATCCTAACTTTGCTGTCATTTGAGGAATTTTATGTAATATAGCTGAGGGTCCACTGAGTGATTGATGTTCTCAGTAACACATAGACAAGGTTTACGGTGAGAGCTCTAGGGCTGCGGACAGCCTGATCTGACCTGCTGCACTGGTGAAAGAAGTGAGGAGTTTTCAGGACTGAAGTCCAATAGACAGAGAAAATGCACATGCCCAGATTTATTACATGAAATGGCTGGCCTAGAGTTTAATGATGTTTATTCTGATGTTTGTAGGTGGTTTTTTTTTAAAGTTAGTAATAAGGCAACTGTAAATAAAATGGCTTTGCCTGGCAATTCAGATATTTCAAAGTGGAAATTTTGTCTCGTGATAGGTATTTTGAAAGATTATACAGCTCCAGGGGAATGGATTTGACCTCTTAAATAAGTTTACACAATAATATCATCTATATACTCAGAAGAGAAATGCATGTGGTGAGGAGGAAAGAGGTTTCAGTACAGCTGCAGCTTTGCAAATAGAAAATGTAGTTTTCTAAGGACCCACATAAGGGCCGATGCACGCTAATTATTAACTTGCCCATCAAGTCATTATTATGTTTTCATCAGAACTAACAATGCAGATGTTTTGTAAACATAAATATACAAATATTTATCGAGCTGGCCTTGCAGTGTATTTCTGTTAATAACAATCTTGACCTCATTGTTTATCCCTTACAAAAGTTTTTTTAGTTTCTGTTGTGCAGCATAATATCTGTCTTTGTTTCTGGTTAAGCACTTCATCAGGTGGGGTTTGAGTGTTGTACTAATCAGCAACAAGAATTAGTTAATGTTCTCTATAATGAAGATAACTTACATTTCTTTTATATGTTGTACATCTGTTTCTTTTTCCTCCCCAGAAGATCTGCCTCTGAGGTAGGACAGAGAAATTACTGTGTATTTGAAAAAATAAAATTAAAAATACACAGTTATATTTACAAGCTATCTTTTCTTTAAATTGGCATTGAATGTATTTCAGTCGTGAAGCTTAAGGGAGTAACTCCATTGTATCTAAAAGGACCTTTCAGAGCTCATCATCCCAGCTCTTAAAACCTCATGAAATGAACAGGCATAGTGCTCTCAAGAAAACTAGCAGCTCTGAAGCTTTTATGTAGTGTTGGTATGATATAAAAGAAATGCTTATATTTCAGTTGCTTGGCATGAATGGCAATAGCTTCCTTTTCAGTTTCATGGAGCAGTGCAGTACTTGGTCTCAAGGTATAAAGTCTTCCTTCCTTCATACATGTACTTTACATTAATAATAATGAGAATTACACATGTGGATTATGGTCAGATATTTTGAAAAGACACTCAATAAGTTCTAAGGTGAATTCTTATTTAGTGTTTCAAGTGTGTTGAAAGGTACAGATGACTTCAGCCATGAGAAAATGAAAGGAATTGTGGAGAAAGTGGCTGTTCTCAGTACCTTATTTTGGTTGAGAATATGATAACACATTAAGAAGACAAAAGCTAATCTTTCCCAGTCTGTGAAAGTCATTACCATTTGACAGCTATTGGAGGTCTTGCATGAAATATGTTCGGGGTCTCAGTTAAGTTTCTAGTGCATAGGTGTCTTTAAACCACCACACACATCATAAAAACAATGGTGTTGGAGCAGATCTACTTGGTTATGGGTATGGAGAGGGAAGTTGAATAATTTTACTAAAGCAGGCATGTCTTTTGTCTAGTAAGCAGCATACATGATGTTCTGGGATTTGAAGAAGTGAAAAAGTGATGAGGCAGCAATTCTAATCATCCAGTTCAAAACAGAGTACAGAGAGAGGGAGGGGACTATGGTTTAGGAATAATAATAATAGAAGAAGGTGGTACTTAAGTTTTGGACATTAGCTGCTGCTATTTCAAGTGACAAGAGTAGGTGCATGTATTTCCGTCCCTGAAATTGCTGATTTTTTGCTTGGCTGAATGAACATTGTTCAAATCATAACTTTTGTCACTGTTAGCGTTCTTTCATTAGCCTTATTCTTAATGGAAAATATTCTCATTGATCTGTGATACTTTATGTTGAAATAATCTGTAGTCATCTCCAGATTGTGTTTATTCAGTTTCCCATCCACCAGTTGCTGTAGTTCATTCCCATTGCACTACTGGGGAACAAGGCAGACCTAACGTTGCCTCCAACTACAAATAAATCAAGCATCCTGATAAGGGACAGGAGTAATGCATCCAGCTAGGGCTGGGTGTCAGTCCTCCACAGCATGAACCATCCTATGTTGCTTCAGATCTTGAGCTGCAAATACTGTTTTCTGTATTCAGAGTGCCTTAAGACAAAGGACGTGACAACATTGTTTTAGAGGTATCTGTGTGTCTCCCAAATGCTGTACTAAACACCTTGTTGTCTTTGTTTTCCTGGGTTCTGAGTTTACGACTATAAAACATCTCCTATACAGCTCCCTTCTGTTTTACTTTTCACAGATTCCAATGCATGGTCCTCCCTTTTGTTTCTTCTCATCTGAGTCTCTGTATGTGAAAACACACTAGGCAGATGCTGCAGTACACCTGCTTTTTTTTTTTTTTCTTTTCTTCCTATTCAAGGCAAAAACGATCCCCCTGACTTTCTAGTCATTTGTTTCCACTTGCTAATTATTTTCAGTACCAGCCAATTGGTGCGCTTGCCCTTGCTGTTCAATGTGGATTCCTTATCTTGGAGCTGTGATTTTTTCTTTACATTGTGCTGCAACTTCACTGCTTCTGAAAACCAGACAGTAATACATGAATTTCACATACATCCTACTGACTATTGGAAACAGAGGAGGACAGGAACACATTTATTCAGGAGAAGGATGAAAAAGCAGAGTCAGATACAGGCAAAAGGCAAGTGCTTGGTTATTTGAATATAACATGCACAATTGCATGGTGCGTGTTGACAACATTCAAAAGATAGAAGGGAAACTCAATTTAAAGGGAACACAATTAAAAAAAGTCCCTCTTAGTTGGCCTAAGGCCTGGTCAGATAATCTTCCTTGCAGTGACGGACCTGCATGGGAGAGGCTGCGATTCCCACACTAAGCAGGTGATGTTACTGGAGAAGAAAAACAAAAATTATAGGAAAGAACAGCCAGAGACAGTTGCATCCTAACCTGGAGCTGCTGCCAGCAGAGTGTATTTGTGGGCCAAAGCCAAAGGGGGAAAGCTGAACGTTTCACGTCTAAGCTTGGTATTACGATGATCTTCCAGCAGATTGCTCTACCCTTGGGTCTTGCTGCTAACTGCTTTCAGATTCCACCTGAACATGCAGAAGTTGGAAGAGCTGGAAACTAAGGCTTGCTTTTATGATCTTGGGTTTAAAAAGTGCTATGTCATGTTTAAGCATGTAAGTAGAAATAAGGGTGAGGTGACATTGTAGATGCAGATACCCTCAGCGTTAGTGCTATAAGTCTGTGTATTAGCTCCTGAAAGTATATTTTTGAAATTTTCTTTAAATGTACATGGTATACTTGACTGCAGCCAAAATTCAGTACCAAACCATCTCACCCTGTGAGAGACCAGAATCTTCTGGTGAACTAATTTTAAGTTCTCCTCTGTAGAGCAGCATAAAATTAAGTATCTTTTTCTATAGCCTTAGTCTACAAACTAGTGGACATCATTGTCAGAGGAGCAATGACGTTCTCTGTACATAGTGACCTAGAACATGCAGTGGTTATGCAAGGTTATGAAACAGGCAGCTAATCGTGTTGCCAACCTTTCTTTCTCATTTTCAAGCAACAAGGTTTTAGAAAGCCTGTGGACTCTGGAGTACAGGTGGTCTGGTCATGGTTGATGCCCTTTCTTGCTCTTTTTAGCATCAGAGACTAAATATATTTTTTTTCAAGAGAAGTTATCTGTTAACTTTGTGCTTTGCTTACATTTTTAAAATGTGCTAAATATAAAATGATCTTGATTTGCCACCTGTTATCTATTGTTTGTCAGAGGGAATGACAAATATACTCATCTAAGAAATGCTGAAGTAAGGATTCAGTGCAGCCAGGACCTAAATTGCTTTTGTGTACTACAGTGGATAAACATCTAGAGAAAGAATTGAGTATTGATTTTCCTAATCTGTTTTGTGTTTGTATCAACAGACAATGCATACATATGCAATACCCATACCAAAAAAGTTTCTTTCCCTTAGAGCTTTATCACGTGTTTACACATATATGCACGAGCTATACGAAGATCTCACTTTCAAATATTTTGCATTAAATCCTCATTTAATTGACAAAGAAAACCGTAAAGCATTCCCTTGAAGTCGTTATAATTTTTGTTACTGATACCAGACTCTAAAATCACATCTTAGGTTTTGCTGAGTCTGTTACTTAAGTAATATTCTTTTGACGTAAAGACTGAATCGCAACTTCTGCTTTTATTTATGTTTGATTTGCTTTCTTCATGCTGAGTCTGGAGTGGTATATGCCTCTGCAAACAATCTGGGTTTGTTAATGCAGAGATTTATAGGCCTCCTACTTTCCCTCAAGAAAATAGCAGAAGCTAATATAAAATGGCTGCTTTACCTGCACTTAGAAGTATTTCCTAAATACTTGTGAACCAACTAGACAGAAAGCATCTGTTTTGGTCAGCAGTTAATATATTTCTATATTCCCGTAACATATAGACTTGTTATAACCCAAACTGTGGTCATGAGTAACCCTGCCTTTTGGGAAATTCATTTAGAAAACGCTTACTTTGATTTTTTTTTTTGTTATGATGGGACCTATCAGCTGCAGTCAGGTTAAGTGCTCTGCTGTACTTAACTGCACTCAGTGGCTGATGGGGGCAATTTAGGATTTAAAGAATTTTAAAGCCACTTGTGTTTGATCCGGAGCTTAATGAAAGCTGGTGGAAGGTCTGCAAGATTAAACCAGTGTACTGAGAACAGTGAGCGAGCAGGTCTTTCCAGAGGTACATTGCTAGTGGGTCAGTGTAGGAAAGCTAAAGAGAAAGAGACTTCAGGGACTGCTCTGCCTGAGAAGCTGAGAACAAGCTTCAAGTTTGAGGAAGTTTGGATTAGCCTTTCAATTTTTCAACACAACTTTATCTTTAATATTTTCCAACACCACTTCATTGTACTGAACACATGAAAGAAGTGAGATACTTGCAGCTGGGTATGATTAACATAGCTTTATGCTGCTAATTTAACACTCTGCAAATCGTATTCTTTCCCAGTTAGCTCATTGAGCACTGGATGTGAGGTGTCTCTCAGCAGAGTGTGAGTCCTCTTTCTGTAATTGTTTCATGCTTTTCACTTGCAGAAATTAAATTTGCTCTGTCTCGTCACACTTTTTACCATGTTTTTTTTAATCTTGTAGTTACTTGGAAGGAAAGCTTCTAAATGAGAAATGCAAACCCAACTGGTAATTATATGAAGAAAAAGATTCTATGAAGGGTTCAGATTTATTGCCTCCCCCCAAAGGCTCGGTGACTTTGATTTTGGGCCAACCTTTCAAGAGTTTTTTGTTTACAATGAGCTGAAGATGGTGGGGGTTATTTTGATCTCATGTGGGTATAAATCAAGAAAAACTTTGAAGTTTGGCTGGGGTTAAAACCAGTGCGACTTTGATGAGACTCGAACTCCTGTTGTTTCTATAAGGCCTGTGTGAAGAGCATATGCTCGTGCTGGTGGACCTGTGGCCTGAGCAGCCGTGGCCGGTGCTAGAGCCACCTCCTATGGATTGCTGCATCTCCCTTGCCACCCAAGTGCCATTTCCTTTTCGGCATGTAATTATGTACACATTCACTTACCGAATGTCTATAAGAAGCTGAAGTACTGCTGACATTTTTCCTTTCCTTCTATTTGAAATGGACAAAACAATGCAGTGACTTCAGTGGAGCGGCTCATTACGAATTACCACCATCAGGGCTCCCATTATAGCCCTGCTCACAACCCAGCCAGTACAATGGACAAAATCACAGGTTTTGCTCTGCACTCACAGAAAGGCTCAGGGGCTAAGGGATGGCAGTGCTTTGCGGGCGGAAAAAAAAAGCACTTTGCAGTTGTTAGCACAACACAAAATAACAATCCCTTCTGTTTAATAGCAAAAAGCCGGGGAGAAAATGGCCCCATGCTGAGCCCAGCTGTGATTTGTGTGCTGTTGGGATGCCAGGGGAGCGCAGGGGGGCAGGCACTGTTTTTCTGCTGAGAGATCAACTGTGGGAGTTGCTCCGTCTTCTCAGCTTTTGTCGAACAGAAATGAAGAGCCACAGGGCATTGTGCAAGGTCTGCATTTTTATGCTGCTGGGCCTTTCTCAGCTAGAGATATTTTTGTTGGGAGTGTTTTTACTTCTTTACTTACTCTGTTGTTACTGCTGTTGTCAACAGGTGGTACCCAGACGTAGGCTATCCATGTTTTTCCTGGTTGGGAGAGCAGGTTCTTACCCTTGAAAGACAGCATGGTGATAGCGGTACACTTAGAGTGATCAGCTGGTGGAGAGAGGAAACCCCACAACCATCAGGAGTACTGTCATGTGGTCTTTGGTATTGAGTAACACCTTCATAGTCAGATGTAGCCATAATGAACTATGCAATGTATCTTCACCTGCAGCAGGATTTTTAGTTCCATAACTGTAAACACAGGGAACATCACTGCTAAAAAGCAGTTTTGCTTTTGAAGCTTTTTTATTTATACACCAGCCTAAGTAACTTTTGGACACTTTTGAAAATGACGTTTAGGAGCTACCCTGTCAATTTAAAGATTAGCATGGCACTATGTTTATTCTCACCCTTTCCTGCTTTCAAGAAGCTATTAGATGTACATCAGCTGCTGGTATTGCTTTTCAGGTTCCGTGTGTTTGCCTGGTGGAAACATTTTCCTGTTTTCAAACAGTTTTCATTGGATCAGACCAGTTTTCTTGACCTGAATTTATTACCCCCATGCTTTCTGTGTTAATGAAATTAATTCCGTATACTGTCAACGGTGGCATTTTTGCTTGTGTGTGTGAGGCAAACACCTGCGAAATCAGTCGGACTTCACATGTCCTGCGAGCAAGTGTGACGTGACTGGGAGGCGGCAGTTGTGGACACAACCCTCTGTTTACTGGGGACTCTGGGACCCAGGGAGATGAAAGGCAGTGTAAAAATGTAAAATATTGTAATTACTCGAGCAGGATCATTGCCAAAAGTCTCTTATTGTTTTCATATGCGGGAATGTGTGCCGCTTTCTTAATTTAAAAAGTAATTCAGATAGATAGCTTATTGGCTCAGTGAGGGAGAGCCTGAGCTAAGGGGGATGTTAGAAGCACCTTTTTTTGATTCTTGTAAGAAAAACCCCAAACCCAGGGATCAGAGCTTTCTTGAAGTATGGGGGGAACATTGTTTGGTAACAGCCGTGTGGCCTTGCAAGATTTTTTTCCTGGATTTACTGAGAACACTTTGCTAAATCCAGCTTTGTGGTGCAGGGCGTGCTCATTGCAAGGAGCTCCTGACTAACTTGAAATCCTCAAATGTTTTTAAAAATCGTTGTTTTTGCAAGAGTTTGCAAACTGTAAAACTAGAGTATGGACTAGCTGTAGAGCTAGAGTATAGGCACTAGCTGTCAATCTAAAATGCAAGTAGTTCAACTCATGCAGAGAAGCGGGATTGAGCTGTGCATGCTAACATCAACCCGAAGTATGAAAAAGTCATGAGGCTTTCTTAAGAAATGTAGATTGAAATAGCTTTCCCCCAAATTTTGGGCTAATTTAATGTTTAGCTTTGGCTTATTTTGTAATTTTGCACTGTTCTTATCAGCTGTTAATGCTTATGAGTTTTTTGTTGTTTCTGACTTTTAATTTGTTTTACTTTCTAGGAGTTAAGATAGTAGGAAAAATGCATGTCTTTGGGAAAAAGACAAAATTGAGAGCCTTATGTTGGTGCAGGAGGTAGAGTATTTCTAACTCCCCTTTATTTGTATATTGTCATCCTCCATGTGTTTTTGGCTGGAAAACCTGGCCCAAGGGCTCTGTCTGCTCCTGGCCTCTCCTCTTTGTCCAGCAAGGGATGCTTACAGCAGCCAAAGCATGTATCTTATCAATCTTTATTTGGGGGCTACAGTTCTTTGCTTGGCTTTAAAGGTGGCACATAAGGAAGGTAAGGTGGGTCTCCCTGTTCTCCTAGCAGGTCATCACCCATAGTCCAGATGAGGAAGAGCACTTGTGATAATTTATTGGTAGCTTCAGGTTATATAATTATCTGTAGCTAAATTCTGGTCAGAATTAATGCGCTATATAGAGATTTAGCCATAGACCCGGGAAAGGTAATAAGGCTGTGGAGGCAGCACCTGTATAGGTTGCATTATTTTGCTGTCTTTAAGTACTAAATTCATATGTGAGCGAGGTAAAATGTGTGGAATGCTTCTTGCACATACAGCATATTAGTCTAATTTCCTAGTTTTAGTTTCTATTTTGTAGAGGTGAGACCAAAGGAGGACTCAGGAGGGAAACAAGAAAGTAAAATGGCGTGCATCTTTTTTTATAATGTTATCTAAACTCCACCAAGGTTGGCAGGACAAAACAGCTGCTATTACTGTACTTTGCCGGCATGATTAAATGTTTTGCATACTCTTCGTGTACCATCTGTTTGGTTGTTCAGTGATACAATGACCAAAATGAAAAGCAAAGACATTTGCGCCAGCATTGTGTAAAATAAACTGCTGGAAATCCAGAGCACTTCATACCTTCCTACTTTGAGTTAGATCCCTTGTTCATTCTGATAAATGACTCCTGGACAGTTACTGCCAGCCTTTTGGAAGATTGCATGCCCATGTTTTTAGGTGCTGATCATTCAACACACACATGTACATAAACACGTTGTGTATCTGGCACTGGCGTGTACTAGGGCCAGATTTTCAGAAGTCCTTGGCTTTCCACACAAGTGTTACACTAAGGCCACATTTCCAAAAAACTGATTATTGTTAAGAACTCGTATTTTAAAAAACTTGGCTGGTTGGAATGAATTATTTTGCTGCCTAAAATGAAACAAAGCAAGAATTTGCTTCTTGACAGTGTCTGCAGAGCGTAGGAAAATTCTGACCAGGGTAGGTAGTGACAGATAGCTGATTTTTTTTCCTTGGCTGCTCATTTAAAGTGTGAGCACTCAGAGAGAACCTAAGTCTTTTCAGGAGCAATGACCTCATAAAGTGAAATCTTACAGAGTGAAGGGAATCTGACATGTATGGGGGAAAAAAAAAAAGGTGCATGTTTTTAAGGATGTGGCAAATAATACATATTCTTTGTATTGTTTAGACAAATGCAGAGCTTGTTTTTCTTGAAGTATGTTCAGCAAAACCCACTACTCTAAAAAACAGGATATTTTATGCGAAACACTGTGTTAAGAGAAAGCTGTCATTCAGATGGCTACTGAAGTGTCAACAAATGCCAAAGTTAAGTTTATGTGTTGCACCTTCGTTCTGCCTCCCAAGCAGTGCTTTTAAGAAGACCTGCACCCAGGAATAAAGGATTCTGCAGTCACAACCATGATGTTATCTCAGCTTTGTTTGAGTTAAGTCAAAACCAGGTGGCCTTTGACACTGGATTATTTGTTCTACTCTTCCAGTTCAGATAGATCTAACAGAGAGACATCAGAAGTCATCAGCACTAATGAAGACATCACTCATTTTTTCACAAATCTTCACAGAATCTTTCTGTGTATGCTGAGCTAAAGGATGTCAGCAGAACGTCCTGGGAGCATGCATAAGTCATTGGTTTAGGAGGAGGAGGCACTGCTCAGGAGTTAGGAGGAAACACCCGAAACACCCTCTGTGCTTCCAAATTCTTACCCTTGCCCAGGTGCCTGCCTATCACTCCTTTTGGAGACCAGGTCCATAGGTTTTCAGTTTGATCTAGGACAGCTGTCTGCTTTTCGGTAGGATTGTGCTAATAAAGCACTATTGTGAGAGGGGGACTTTGAGGAGAGGTGGGGGCTCCATGGTCATTTGTGCCACTTCCATCCTCCCCACTGTATGCAGGCACTGGAGTGGGGCAGTGTCAAGACCTAATACTACCAAAAGTCACCACTAGCAAGTACAGCTAAGATTAATGAAGCAAATATATTGTATTACAAATTACTATCAGCAATCAGTACTATAGTAACAATCAGTAGTATAGCAACAATCAATACTATAGCAATAACCAAGTATTGCAGGTTACTACGAACTACTTCATATTAGTGAAGCAAACTTATCAACAATGTAACAGCGGATATACTTATGACAATTAATTAAATGGATATATAATACTGGTATCAAGCAAATTATACAGATTGCAGAAGGGGCCAAACCATCCCAGAGGGGAGGACAAACTGAACCAACCCCAAAAGCGGGCCCAGAGAGGGACCAATAAAGTAACAGTTAGAGTCTTACTTCGATTGAGTACACCCTCAGCAAGTTGTAGACAACACCAAGCTGAGTGGTGTGGTTGGTTGACACTGGAGGCAAGGGATGCCATCCGCAGGGATCTGGACAAGCTTGAGAAGTGGGCTTGTGTGAACCTTATGAGGTTCAACAAGGCCAAGTGCAGGGTCCTGCACCTGGGTCAAGGCAACCCCAAGTATCAATACAGGCTGGGGGATGAAGGGATTGAGAACAGCGCTGAGGAGAAGGACCTGGGGGTACTGGTGGATGAAAAGCTGGACATGAGCCGAAAATGTGCGCTCGCAGCACAGAAATCCAACCATATCTAGGCTGCATCAAAAGAAGTGTGGCCAGCAGGTCAAGGGAGGTGATTCTGCCCCTCTACTCTGCTCTGGTGAGACCCTGCCTGAAGTACTGTGTCCAGTTCTGGGCCCTGCAACATAAGAAGGACATGGGGCTGTTGGAGCAAGTCCAGCGGAGGGCCATGAAGATGCTCAGAGGGCTGGAGCACCTATGCTATGAGGACAGGCTGAGAGAGTTGGGGTTGTTCAGCCTGGAGAAGAGAAGGCTATGGTGAGACCTTATTGCCGCCTTTCAGTACTTAAAGGGGGCTTATAAGAAAGATGGGGACAAACTTTTTAGCAGGGACTATTTTTATTTTTATTTTGTTAAAGAAATTTTTTACAGTGAGGGTAGTGAAACACTGGAATGGTTTGCCCAGAGAGGTGGTAGATGACTCATCCCTGGAGATATTAAAGGTCAGGTTGGACAGGGTTCTGAGTAACCTGATCTGGTTGGAGATGTCCTGGCTCATTGCCGGGGAGTTGGACTAGCTGACTTTTAAAGGTTCCTTCCAACTGAAACTACTCTATGATTCTATGAAAGATGATCTGCGTCACAGGGTCTGCAGTCAGCCAGGCATCCCACGTGAGAGTCCAAGAGACTGTAAAAAGCTTGAGCAAAATTCAGCCTGTTTAGGAAAAGGAAAGGCAGGATAATTTCTTGGAGAGAGCTCCTTTCCCCCCTTCCCAGGCTGTTTTTCAACTTTTCAGACAATAAATTGCTGTTGCAGTTCCTTGTTTTTGCACCTATCGATGTTGGATGTCTCTGGTTTCTAGGTACCCAGATGTACTCCAAGGAGGCCAGCTGCACTTTTCAAGGATGTTTTCAAGGCTTACAGCTCCCAGGCTGGCAGGCATTTTCTCTGTCAGTATTTTTCAGTAGACATTTTCTTTTGTTCAGTAATTTTCCCCTTTTAATCAGGCCACCTTTATGGCTGCTCACATCAGGCAGGCAAAACAGCATCCCCCCCTCTCTGTGTCACCCTCCGCGGCCACCCCAACACCCCAAATGTGGTGGGTGTGAAGTGGCTGCAGCTTTTCATCCCATAGGATCTTAAGGTGCGCTACCCTGTATGCTGGTGATGTAAGGACTCCCTGGGAATGACTTTTCTGGATTGAGACCTTTAATTAGCCATTGATTCTCACTTTTTTCACATATGAGCTGATGTTTGCTTGGCACGTGCACTCGAGTATTTCCACAGAAGGGAAGATAACTAAGCTTTTACTTCACAGAAGTTCTGCAGCATCTTGCCTGATTTAAGATAATAAATGGTAATATTTCTGGAATTAGTAAGAATATCTGCTTATGATAGTGGCAATTTCATGAAATCTAGAAACAGAAATGATAATGTATTTAAAGTGGTTTTCTGTTTGCTTGGACGGACCAAGAGTAATTTATTAGTGACTTCTAATAAAGCTAAGTGCATGCTGGAGGAACTATAAAAATCCCAATTTACTCATGAAAAGGATAAACTTTGATAACTGATGCCTGTAATTTATTTTTCTATTTTACGCTGAGATTAGCACTTGCAGACAGAGAGTTAAAGTTCATAATTTACAAGTGCCAGAGGCACTTGACAAGCCTTTTAATAACTCCAGTAGGTTTGATATTAAGCAAAGCCACTGGAAGTTCCACATGAATATTCATTTTAATGACATATATTCATAAGCAGAGAATTGCAACTTGTATGATATAGATGTCTCTTAAAAATTAAATGAACATATGGTAAATGATAAAAATTTTAAAGAAGCTACAAATACTTGCATTACAGTTAGCTGGCAGTGATGGAATTAATAATAATGAGAAAAAGAAAAGCTTTCCTTGTGTGTGTGGACTGAAACCGTGATTACATTGGTATCACGTGTATAGGATAAGTGGGAAGGGACTGCCCATACCATCTGAAATTGCTGACAGCTGTTAAAAATCAGTCTTGTACCATGCGCAGAGGCATTAATCATGTTGCTGACTGCATCTGTTCTTGGGAAAGGGAACACGTCTTGCCTTTGAGGACAGTTACCTGGCTAGAAAAGGCTTGTTTCCAATTGTTATGCAGACCCTTGTGTCATACCGTTACCACAGACTGTGAGCTCGTGATAAGAACTAATTGACTAGCAATTCCTTATTTGCATCGCATTTTTGATTCCTGGAAATCAATGAGTAACCTGAAAGTCATGACATTGTAAAGGTCAGTGTGCGCACACACACCCCAGCAAGGCAGAGAATTTCATTAGCTGAAATGGTAACAAGGTTTTTGTACGTTGTTTTTTTTGTTTTTTTTTTTTTTTTTTTTTAATGTTTGATGTGCAACACAGCCAGCCGAGGTAGGTCTGACTGAGAAGTATTCACCTACAATCTTTTTTTCTGTCTGTCAAAACCAGAGGCAGTGTACTCGGGTATCATTAAAGCTTGTACTGCTGACATCAGATGGTGATCTTGGAGTTTCTGTTGAAGTGTCATGATGCCGAGGAAACAGATTTAATTATTTCCAATGTTGCTCCTACACTGGCTAAAGAATACAGGATTTTCAGGGCAAGCCTAGGAAAAGAAGGTACTCCACTGAGGGAGATGCTCTAATACCCAAAACATGTATACCAAAAGCCTGAAGAATAGATTTTTGTTCCTCCAGAACAGCAACCCTTGCTTCATACTAAGCAGGATTTCTAATATGGCAATTAATTTAGATTTTCAGGTTCTGTGATGGGGTGTGCCGTATTCAGTATGAATAATGAATGCTTTGAAAAAAAGCAGCAAACTTAAAGTCTAGGAGGGTTGATTAAATATAATGTGTTGTAAATACTTCATCATAAATGGTTTTGATACCCCAGAAAATGTTTCTCCACGCAGCTCATTTTCATTTACAAGTTGCATAGGAAGAGGAAGGACAGTAGTCATTGTTCACACAGTGTCTCTAAATTGTCCATTAGAGCACATGTTAACAGTGCCATGGTTTTTTAAGAGGGAAAGGCTATTTGTTTATCTCTGAGTGAATTGAGGTGGTGGTGGCAGACAATGATGAGAAAGACAGGCAATTGACAGAAAAGAAAGAGAAAGAATACAGAGAAAATGTAAGATTTTTGTAAATGTTCTTGTGTCTTATCATGCTGCTTGTTTTTTAAAATGGAGCAGGATTTTAAGTAAAGAAAGGGAAAGAAGCTTCCAGGAGAGTTTGATTTTAAAAAGCAACAACCCAAAACTACCATCCATTTGATATGAATTAATACTTACATTTAGTAATATGCATTAAAGGGGAGGGAAGCATGAAATGCTTTACAGCCTTCAAACAAATGGCTAGTGTGCACACTAGAACAAGTCTCCTTGCATCTTAGACATTTCCACTTACTACATTAATCTGACTAAAAGTTATACATTTATTTACTATTTAAAATTTTCCTCTTTAGGGAATGAAAGATTTCCGTGTTAGTACAGCAGAAATTTCCTCAACAGTTTTATCATTCCACTTACTACTTAGGAAAATCTTTTTAGTTCTGTGGACACCAGAATGTTTTTCGTCTAAGTAGCTAGCTGTTATGTAATTTGTATGTTAACACAATATAAATAGCCTTTATTTCTCTCTAGTCATTTATGGATTTCATACACAAATATGAGTGTTCTCACCTACCGATACGTTACTGCATATGCACGGAGCAAAGAATGACATATGTTTTTGTAAACTCTGTATGTCCATGAAGTGTAGACATCTTTTTAGTAGAGCTACTGATCATCATCAAAAAAAGGTAATACTATGTCAGTTCTGGTGTTGTTACTTTTTAAAAATATGGAATAATGATTTTTTTATTTACTGTTTTTTTTTTTTTTAAACTCATTTTGAACAAGCAGGATTTTCCCCACTTTGAACAGTAAAAACCGAAAATCTGAAAATTCGTTTGATAGGAGGCATTCTTACACTGCTAAGAACATATTATGAAATGGTGTTTTAAGAGAATTGGTAAGAAGGTGTAAAATGATATTTGTAAATAAAATATCATGGCAGACAAAAGTAACAATTTATTTTATAGTTTCTACTGTGTCGAGACAGTGGTGTAAGTTATTTTTATTCACTGCAGAACAAAAAGCCTACTCCCTAAGACAGAAATTCTTTTGAAGTTGCTCTGTATATTAGAGAAAACGTCATGGTACATGAACCTCTACAGAGCTGAGGCTGCCGCATGGCTCAGCCCCAGCTCTCCAGGGGCCTGCCCAGCTCCGGCATGGAAATGGGCTCCTGCCTCTGGATGCATTTAGCTGAAGGGCATCATCGTTAAAAAAAACCTCTTCAAAGTCTGCTGGTTGCTGTCAGGGCACATGGAAAATCCTTCAATCTGTGTTGTTGCCTGTGTCAAGACAGACCACTGTCTTGGTGCTGCTCCCTTGCGCTGTGCTCTTTCTGGGACTCTGCTGCCCAGTACTGACCCGTGGTACCTCACAGGCTCTCCTTACTGGCAAAGATGGTCAGCGGTGTGTTATTTGCTGTAAGCTTTGTTGTATTTGTGTTTTTTTAATGAGTAAATAACATACAGTATCACCACCAGCACTGTTCTAGCTTTTGTTGATCTCTGTGACCTGATCTTCGCAAGGCTGGGACATTTCATGGAGAGGCAGAAAAAGACACAACTATTTTGTAGTAGCAGATGATAAGGGTGTGAGCAAGCTCTGTAGCATGAAGCCATCTATAGCTTCTCTCTTGTGGAGGCATGTTGTGGTTTTGGAAGCAGGCTTTTGGAAGAGTGGGAAGCTGGAATGGTGGATTTTTATTTACTTATTTATTTTCTTTAAACAGAAGTACCTGGTATTTGGTGGTTTATGCAATAATCAACCAAATTTTAGCATATCGAAGGTTTTTGTCTGACAGTTTCCCAGGATAGATTGCATGTTGGGTCTTTTACGCCATAAGCATTTAGGAATAGCAATGTTTGAAAATCAAGACTTGCCTATTGCACTTTAGAAAAGTATTCCTTGCTTGAAACAACTATACCAAAGGACGATAATTACTGCAACAGAAAAGAGTAAATGTTTCAGAGTTAGCTATTCAAGTACTATTGATTTGTGCTGGTCTCCTTTTGAAAAAGCTCCTTTTGGTGAAATCTGGAGGAGGAAGTGCAGTGGGCTTTGAAGGGAGCATCTATCAGCAGAGGGAAGAGGGCACCTGGGCTGCCTCACAACGCCATAAGGGAGAGGCATTAACCCGACCTTTGGTATTTCCTTCTCAGCATTTTTGAATTGTTTCTCTGTTTTTCCTGGTGTGATGCTTGGAATAGTCGAGAAAGCACTTTGCATTGTCTTCATAATAGAAACCAAGCGCCTGTCTCCCCCTTAGTAATATTACGTTACCTCATTTTTAGCAGCTTAATAAAGGAAAGGTTTTGCCTCATCCCCTGAGGTGCTGAGGATCCCTTCTGCTCTGTGACTTCTGTAAGAGACAGAGTTGGTCAAACATTTTGAGGGACTGAACAATGCTCTTGTACTGCGACAACATGGCGAATGAGACTTTGTGTGTGGAAACAGTAATTCTCTCCTGCCCACTGGAGGTTTCATTTGGGTTTGAGAGTGCCTGCTAAGAAATCAACGTGACGGGTCCAAACGTTTTAAACCAGTGATGATCTTTTTCACAAGGTATTTTTCATTTTGTGGTAATTCTTTGTTACGTGTTTTGATAATAAGGTTTTAGAAACAAAAGGATTTGATTCTGCAAGCCTTTACTCTTTTCTTCAGTCCTGTTAATTTAAGTGGATTTTTCCCCTATTCCAACTATATTAGAGATAAAATTGAAGAGATGTTTTTGACTACTGTTCATAAATGTACCACGATCTTCAGTGTTTCTTACTGAATGGACTTTGAATTTGAAATGTCCTAAAAGATTAGTATTGGAGTCATGCAATATCTTATCTCAAAGATCCCTTTCTTTAATATGGGAGCTGGTTTCAACTTTTGTAATACTTAAACCTTCTGCCTTGTAAATAATGCATATGTGCTATTCAGTATTCAATCTATTGTTTTCTATTATCTTTCTTATTTATACGGTTTTCCTGCTGTAAAATGAAGAAGATTTTGGACATATTCCCCCAGGACAGGAAAACTGTTAGTAGAATTCAATCCTTTCTCCTACAGAAATTTGAATATCTTTTGAATGCATTAAAATTAATCTTAAAAGGTATCATTCTTTGCAGAAACATATCAATAGGCATTTTGCAACAAGTATTTTATGTGTCCTAGTAGTTTGCTGTTATCTTTCAACAGTCATAAAGAAAACTCAAAAAAATTACTTTCAGAAGTCATTTTACAATGTATTAGAATATTAAAAAGTTTTAAAACTAAAGTTTTACTTGTTGCAAATGTGGTTCTTGATGTAATTTTGCAAGTAAATGCACTGTCTTCAATGCTACAGCATACATTGAGAAATGACTTCCTGGGGACTGGAAGGAGGCAGCTTCAGTTTGGGCTGGTTTCCAATGTATTGCTGGGTCTGAAAACACAACATGTTCCCTCTGCCAGCTTCTCTGTTTTCCAAAGGGATGAACTGAGGACCACCGTTCATCCCATGGCTGTGTGTGGTGTTCTGTAGGCATTTTTCTCAAAACTGTAAAATTTTTGAAGTAAGGAAATCCTCTCTTGAGGCTAAGGCTGGCATACCGTATTTGTTCAAGTAAATCTCGTGCAGCCTTTTCAAATACAGGCAACACAAAATTCTGACTAAAAATTGCATAACTGCGAGAAGGATTGATAGAGCAGGCATCTAACTTAAAAATGGCAATAGGAATGGAAGTTGAGTCAAGATGGTTTATACACCAAAAAAAATTAATGAAGTGAAATAGAACAGAATGAATCCCTTTTCAATCGACTCTAAACAGCCCCAGATGTAGTAATACAAAATGGGAAATCCATAGAAGTGCAGCAACGCAACTGAGACAAGGCTGTATGTAACAGTAGTTTCCTGAATAAAATAGCAGTAATGCCAGATTCTTATGTCCCATTATTCACAATTCGGAAGACAGCTTTCTAAATATTTTTAGTTTACAGCATACAAATAAATCTTAGACTAAAGTCATTATATGTCAGACCATATGCTATCAAAATATTATACTGTGTAAGGGACCTTAAACATACTGTATCACTTAATGATTTCGTAAATATTGGTTTTCATTGAATACAAAATGTATGCACAGTAAAGGCGAGTAATGTAGATACTACCAAAGTGATACATACTACAGTAGTAAATAATCTAGATAGTTAAATTTATCTACTCAGGGATACTTAACTGTCACACTTCGAGTTGTATCGAACAGTTACAGTTATGGCAGTACAATATATCTCTTATTAGAGGTAGACTTTGATGTAGTTTCCACCAGCTACAACTTCTGTCGAAGAGTGACTACTTTTAAACTCAGCTAATTAATTATTGGCTTAATACTTGGCAGTCTTGTTACTTTGCAGCAAGATCTAAATCCAAGTTATTTATGATGATAGTTCAGGCACTTGGAAGTGATCAGTTTTCACAAGCTCCAAGGTTTGTGGATCAGCACACACTCGGTCGCATAGGAAGAAGAAAGGAAAGCAGAACAGTGGCAAAGAAATAGCTGCATGAAGAAGTGTGGCTCTCACCATGATGCAATTGCAGCAGCGATTGCATCACACACACCAAAATACCAACATCTTGATTTTGAGGCAAACTCCTATTTTGCAAGCGCAGTGACTTTCAGTAGGAGCGTGCATATGTGTGCAGCTGGGCCAGGGGTCACACACGCCATGGGATCTCAGGTCTCAAAGTTAGCTTAGCTTCTTTAACGGGGACTTCTACAGAGAAATTGGAGCATCTGTGTGAGATACCTGCCTCTTTTTATGGACTTTATGGTATCAGGTAACCCAACTAATTTAGTGCCTTAACAGTAGATGCTAAAACCCTCCTTCCTACATACAGCTAAAACCCCAAACAGCTAGATAATCTACACGTACGGTGCCATGACTTGGTTCTGCCTTAATTTAATGAAATGGGTGTAATCAGAATTATGCGATGGCAGACTTTGGCCCATCATTTATACAGTAATGTTATGAGTAATGTAAGGTGGGAATTAACAAAAGCCTGTCCTTCAGGGGAGCATTCGGTTTCATGTGAAAGATGCTGGGAGTGTGGCAAATTCAAACGATAGGTAATTCTGGCTTTTGTTTTCTTATTGAATCTGATTTTGGGTGGGCTGAATTAGTCTTGGGAGTTGAGTACCTGTCCAGAGAGAGCTCTGGGTGATGTTTCTATATTAAGTGCCTCAGTTGCATTCCTAAATACAGGTGAAGATGAATCTGTCTGTCTTGTCTTTCCTTTTACACTTGTGCAAGTCTTGCTGCTAGTAAACGTGTTAAAATACAGTGAGAGAGGAGGAATGAAACTGATTTTTATCCACAAGCTGTAGTCGCATGTCATAGATCAAGATTATAAAAGATTGTAGCCTGCAATATGTCAGTGAGCGTATGCTGCTGACTGTTGTGGCTGCTGTTCCTTTGAGGGAAACTATCAGACTTCGGTCTTTCAGTCTGTTTAAAGGATGTCTTCTGTGTGTCACTGCACTCACACATTGTACAATGCCCCTTCCTAGATCGAGTACGCGATCCTTACTTAGATCCTTAGATTTCTTAAATCAAACACAAGATCAGGAGTGGTGCGATCTGTATTTATGTAATCTAAGTTTTATTTTTCAACTAGTAAAGTATAAGATGAATGTGGCTGAAGAGGCAGCTTTGGATGGTCTCCAGCTGAGCAAGCAGCCCTCAGCCCCACCTCTGTTCAGCTGTGAAGCAAATGGCACAGTGTTCTTGCCCACAGCCTGAGTTCCCCCAGTGCTGGAGAATGGAAATAAAACAAGTTCCCCTTAGGGCCAGGCTCAGTCTGGGGTTTGCACCCAACCTAGTTTGTACCAGACAGAGACCATTCCTGGCATATACCCTGTTCTTTCTATCCACCTCCAGGTATTCTTTCCCAAGACCAAAGAGCAGAATAGAAAATACAGTGGTTTCTTATTCTTACCCTGTGAAAGAGATAAAGCCCAACGTGCCAGTGGTGTTTAAAAGGACAGAACTGTCTGAAGATACTGCACGTATATTTAGTGTCGGCACATTTTACTGTTGCAAACAAAACCGAAGTCTAAAAATAAAATCCCACGTTATTTTGAAGCATTAACAAAGCTTTTTTCTTTCCCTTTTTAAAATAAAGCATAAAATAAAAAGAAACTCCAAATCAAAATGCCCTATTGCTATTAGAGAATTCATAACAAGATCTCTGTGAGCATGACAAGTTAGTAGAGCATGGAGTTTTCATTATAGAAATTATCTGATTTGAAAGTTTCAACTTGAGGTATAGATACATATGCCTTAAATCACAGAAGACAAAGACAGAGCAGATCTTACAATATTTAAACTTCTGCATGTAAAATTATGCCATTGTTGCTTGTAAATATGCTAAAAACCTCCTGTAGTGTCTTGTAAATATGCTAAGCACCCCCTGTAGTTAGTTCCCCCACTACTGTTATAAATGAGAGCAAAGAAAATGTATTTCTTACATTATAGCTTCTTTTCCCAGGTGTAAATCTGCTGTTTTCTTTGGCATTAGCAGCTCCGTTCCTTGACTGACAGGTTTCGGAGTTTGCAGTAATTGTGAGCTGTGCTCGCAGTCACTGTGCTTTAGAGTCAGCAGGGAATGGTGCTGCATGCTATTTTTTTAAAGAAAGGGCATTACAGTGCCAACATCTAATAAATCCTGAAAGCTTTTTTTTTTTCCCCTCTCCCCTCCTTCTTTCCTCTCTTGCTATCTTTCAAATTACAGTAATGGCACAGTTACATTTTCATTACAACATTGTAGTCTGAGCTGCTGTAGTTACAATTGTCTTAGCGCTGCCATTACAAACCCGAGCTTCTATGTGTTATTGAAAGAAGTGGTGTAGGCTGGCCTGACAGACTGTCTATCCAATACTGTTCTGTGCTTGCTTCCTAATATTCATTCCAGGAGCAAAACAGTATAGGTAGAAAAAGAGAAAAATATTTCCAGGAAATCATAGTTAAAAGCAGTGAAAGAGTGGCTGACACCCAAGTGTTGCATTGGTGAAAAGACGCCAGAGCAATCCATGGCCAGCCAAAGCATCAGTCACAGGCAAAAGTCATGTAAAGCCTTTGCATGGTACGAAGTCCAAGCAGTGCCATCTCCTCAGCTTGTGAAGCAGGTTGTGATCCAGCAGCGCAGACCACAGACCTCATTCTGGTCTCTTTCCCAGCAGGAACCATTTCACAAAGTTGAAATTGCGATTAAATTGGTTTTGTTCTTTATATTTCACTGACATTTGGGAGAGGGGCAGCCCAAGAAGTATTTAGGGGCAGTTGGGGGGTCAAGAAGAAGTAGAAAATATTATATATTCATTGTGCAAGTCTGATTTTTCCCATTGATTGCAGAGGCCAGCTGTAAGTTACATGGTTAAAATACAAATTCAGAAATCAGTTATGATGTACTAAAACTGGAATATCCCTATTGAATAATGTACTGTGGTCAGTAGAGTTTATCTGAAATGATGCCAGCTTAATGAAGGAGGACATTGTTTGGTAATAGCTCTGTGTTTAGTTTTTAATCATATTCCTTTTCTTCTATAAAGAACTGCTGGGGCTGTTGAGATATAGTTTCTGATATTATGTTGACTGACATCTGATTTTTTCACTGTATTGTTGAAAATTTATTATTTCTGGCAAAATTTATTTTGTTTTGCTGTTTGGCAAACGTAAGGTTCTAGGTTTCTGGGCAGACCATGCTATTGCAGTCCTACCATCCTGTAGGTTCTGCTAAAATGGGATCATATTTCTCTTACTATGTTCTTTGATGTGTATAACATACTTTGCATGCCTATTTAAATACCTTATTTCTGCTATTTATTGTTTTAGGTGCTGTTTTTCTGCTTTCAGCACAAGCCAATATAATTGCCTTTATGTACTTTCAGGTGAAGAATGATTTACTTACCGGGGGGGGGGGAAGATATTGGGCATAAATAACTTCCGAGTGTGTCCCAATATTCTCATATTTATTACGTGGTCAAGAGAGAGTGCTGCCTAGTTTGAGTGAGAGCAAGGCTTTGCAGAAAATAGATTGCAAAAAGTACAGCATGTGTCTAGAGAGTTTTCAAAAACACAGTTCTATTTGTGGTGCAAGGAACAAAGAACTGTGAAATACGTGGTAAAACATAATGCAGAGTGATTTTTCTACATACCAAAGGTGCTGACACATACTAAAAACCAGACGTGCTAACAAAGACCTGAACGTTAAAGGTCTGTTTGAAAGCTGAATAAAATTCTGAATAGACTGGAAATATTCAGAAATATATTTTAAGGGCTTAAGAAACTTGAGGTATTATGTCTTTCTGCATCCTTTTTCTGTTGGGATTTTATTTACACTTCTTGTATGCTGTATTGTGTACCATTAGTTTTCTAGAAAGTAATTTTATAATGAGGTGTCAATAGAAATGAGCTAGATTTATTACGCTTCTGTAACTGATTACCCGTAACTTGTTGCAGTACATTATTTCACCATGGGTTAAGCTGGTTATTGTCTAACACTCCCTACTCGTACTTCTTCCTGCTTCTATTTAACATTTCTATTAAATATTCTGTTTAACATTTAGTGTAGTAAATTGGGTGGCTTTTGTAAGGTCGGATACTGTTTTCTCTCTAGAGCCTTAAATTTAGCACTAGAGAAGTGTCAGTGTTGCAAAACTGAAATTTGGAATAGTTCATCTCATTTGGTCTGGATTTTTGTTACAGCTTTATTTCAGTTTACCTTCTGAGCTCAATCTGGTGTGCCTGGGAAGTCCCAACTCATTTTCTTGGTATTGCTTCCTTTACTAACAGAGAAAGCAACAAGAAGGTAAAATTTGCAGAAACTGAATTTTTTATTAAAGACTGGCTGCTTTTTGGGTTCTTTCTTCAGGGCTAGTTAGAGCAGGCCCTTGAACTCCACAAACTTCATTCACATACCACTTTACTAATTTCTGAACAGATTCTTCTACAGTTCTTCCTATTGTTTTCTTTTCTGGTGGAAGTCAGTTGAATAGCAAAAACATATACAACCCTTTTTCAACCGAATTGTGCTTCCCAAAAGAGATGGAGTGTTGCAATTGAACGCTACTAGTTTGTTAAAATACTGTTAGGTTTAGAATCCAAGCTCTTTGAAATCTGAGATGTTTCAGTTTAGGTGCTTTTCAATTTGTGAATACTGATTCTTAGTACACGCTTGAGCGATATGTCAGTCAAAAGCAAAGATTAAGTTAAGAAAATGAGTGAAGAATGTTCCTTCCTTCTTACGGTATCATTTCTGTTCATCCTATTGTGGCTTTCAAGATTATCACTGATGCTTCCTGAAAACTTTGCAGTTGCAGTCTAAAAGATGTGAATTATAAGACAAAAATGGGAAAGACTTCAAAGTCTCTTGTCTCCTGTATTGTCTAAACATACTTTTTGGTATCGTCAAAGAGTAACTTTGCTACTAAGTATTTACAATATATGTTATGTTTCAATTAATCTGTGTTTTTCTGTTTGGTGGTTAGTCTCAATGCTGAATATTTTGTTTGGGTATGATCTCATTTGCTAACCTGTGCAGTTGTCCACTGTAAAACTCTCTCTCCCTGAACTCTACATTTCCACTCAGTCTTCTGAATCTAATCACAGGTCTCACGGCTTTTCCTTCCTTTCTTTTGAGTTTCTTTGTACTAATGGCAATCCCTGTTGCAGTACCTTCCGTTACAGCTCCAATGTGCGTAAACATGCTATTATACTAATAGCTTGTCCTGGTGTCTCGGCACAGGTCTGTTCAACTGATGGTGCTGGTGAAAAGCAATTTAAACCAGCTTGTTAGCCCTACCCACTGAGTGCTGGCAGTCACTCTGCTATTTCTTTTCTCCAGTTATTAAATGGGAATGTTAAAAAACATTCATTTTCTAGCTTTAGAAAGCTTAAAACTTCCCTGACTTTTCAATACTGCTATGTATACCTGGGGGTGGGGGTAAGGTGCTAGGAAAGATGTTTTGGCAGTGATTTTATCTTTTCCATACTGCTCTCTTGCCTTCCTTCTGAGGATCATGCTAGTGTTTGTAACCTTGTTGTGTCCTAAGAGGACAAAATGTGTTGTTCAGCACACCCTTAATTATCCAAAGCTGCTTTTGAAAGTTCCCTGTCCTCCCTGGAGGGAAAATGCCTTTTTTCTGTTGCTTTTGCCTGTTCAGGGTCAGTCCTGCCCAAATAATCATGGACCAGGAGTGGGGGCTCCTTCTCACTTTGGCCTTGGGAGGCTTGTCTGTGCTTGGTGAGCCTGATCTTGCCACCTTTGGGAGATGTCCTCTCCAGGGTAATCTTGCTTTTTAGGAGCTAACTTTTCTTTTCCTAGGCACCAGGCCTTGGGGACATCCCTTGTGCTCTGGTACCCAGGGAAGTGGGAAGCAGGCTTTGAGGTCTGAGGGCGATGATGAGTATAGAGTTCAAAGTCTCTTGAGCCCTCCAGTATCTGAAGACACTTTCTGGTATCCTTGAGCAAAATATTGTTACCAATTATTTACACGAAGTAGTTCCCAAAATGTGTTACATGTAGTATCTGCTTAGAAGAGCAGCTCACTGAAATATTTTCGTATAATTATATTATATGGTATATATTTCCAAAACTAAGGCATGTTAAAGTTGAACAGCTCCTTTTTGCTCCCTTCTCCTCCCCCAATTTTCTGTTTAAAGGCTTTTAATAAATCTTTTAAAAACAGTACCTCTCAGTTAATTCAGAATAATAAATATATTTATTTTTTTTTAGGTCTTAACTCTTGGATATCAATTCTGGCCTGCTGATATGATGATAGAAAATGTGATATGAGGATTTTAATTGACAGCCTGTGCTGAATCACTATGCCTGCTAGCTGGCAGGGGCAACCTGTCCTCCTGATATTCCTGCTGCTTTGCCAGGTCCCTCAGCAGTCCTGAGGAAACCATGATAGCTCTGTGCCAAGTTTTTTCTATGTACATCAATGTATAGGCTGGCAGGGTACTGAAGTCTGATTCTTTTTTTTTAATTTATTTTTCTCTTCTCACAGATCACTTAGCCGTATTTTTAATGTAGGTTTCTTTGTTTCATGTGTCTCTGCATCCACAAAGGGAAAAAAAACAACCCAGTAAATAATTTCTCCTTCACTGCGTTTATTTGATTTTCTAATTTGTGGTACTACACCCAGGCCCTGAACCTTTTAAAAGTTCTTGCATGTGCTGCTTAGGTCTTACTTATGCTGACACTTTTGGCTCCGAAACATTTCTCCACGGTTTCCTCATTGTTTCTCCCCTGTCTGGGTGTTTCAGCAAAAAAAATATTTAGATGTGAAATGGATTCATTCACTTTTGTTAATTTCTTGAGCAGTTTCTCTGTTGGTGAAACAGGTCTTTCTTTTAACTGAAGTATTCATAGGTCTGCGTGTAGTTGCAGGATTCACACGAGCCAGCCCTCCTCTTACCATTTAGGCAGGGCTGCTGCTGTCCCACTCTCCCCAAACTGGCCAGGCGCAGGCAGAGCCCGGAGCCAGGGGGTCTGTCGGTGCCCCCCACGGGCTCTGGGCAGCGCTCGCACGACAGGCAAATATGTCAAAATCTTCTTGAGACATGGGATCACATGTAATCTTAGTTCCTCAGTCTTCTCATCTGTTAAATGGGAATAATAAGCTTCCTTAGAATCATAGAATTGCTGAGGTTGGAAGGGACCTTTAAGATCATCGAGTCCAACCTTTAACCTACCCTGACAAACCCTTGTATGGTTAGTGTTTGAGAAACTTTGGTGAAAACTTCTGTACGAATTGTTCATGTAATACCAGAAAAAAGTCAATGGAGACTAATTAAAAAGTAGGTGTTGTGCTTCATACTTTTCATTTTGTGAGCAAAGCTATACAGGCAGGCCATTAGAGTGAGAAATTTTGTCTTGCTTGAAGCCTTCCTTTATTTCTTTAATTTTGCGAATATCTTGTCGGTTGTTCTAGACAAAGCCGTCTTTACATTTCTGTCCTGTGTGACAAATGAAAACATCGCTGCCTCTGCCCTGACATCTGAAGTCATATGATGTCTCAGTAACCCTATTCGGTTTTACAAAGTAATATGCAGAGACTGTAGTGTTTGGCTATTAGGGTAAAATTTTGGATTTTGTCTGCTTATAGATTTATAGGTTTATTTTATAGATTTATTGCAGGTTGCAATACTGTGTTATAATCGGGTATAGAGACTGGCATTGTAAGAGTTTTGCTGAGTTAATGTCCTACAAAAATCAGACCAAATTTTCACCTGATGGATTCAAGCATATCTTTATTAAAAATCAATTAGTTTTCCCCTATTACATCAGCAGCAATAAATTCTTAACTATCACTGTGACATAATTAATAATCATAGAATGGTTTGGGTTGGAAGGGACCTTAAAGATCATGTAGTTCCAACCCCCCTGCCCTGGGCAGGGACACCTCCCACTAGGCCAGGCTGCTCAAAGCCCCATCCAGCCTGGCCTTGAACACTTCCAGGGAAGGGGCATCCACAGCTTCTCTGGGCAACCTGTTCCAGTGCCTCACCACCCTGACAGTAAAGAATTTCTGCCTGATATCTAATCTAAATCACCCCTCTTTCGGTTTAAAACCATTACCCCTCATCCTATTGTTACACTCCCTTGTGAAGGGAGGGATAATGTGGGATCTCTCTTGTGGCAAAGTAGATAAAGAAAGGATCCAGAGGTAGAAAATGAAAATGTGATGATAAAATTAAAGATAAAACAACAAATGGGTGAAGGAGCTATTAGATTTAAAGAGGTATCAAATAGAAATGTGATCAAAGTGCAAGAACTGGCAGTGTAGCATAAGGAAATGAGATGTATATGATGCAAAAGTATTTCAAAGACATGTTCCTTAAAATCAAAAGAAAATTTTAACAAAACAGTCTTTAAAAGTCACAAGCGCTGTTTTGCAGAGCACACGATTTTCTCATGGTATGCACAGCTTCTGGGGGAGTGGATTTTATTTAAGTTCAAATAAACTAAGTGTATATATATTTATAAATCTGCATTATAGAACATATGCTCGTGTGCTCCTCGCACATCAACCT